>NC_135786.1:67013888-67326944 GCF_051106095.1 Pogona vitticeps | reverse complement strand
AAGGTTAAATATACTAATGCAAACTTTAAATCAGGGTGGATTTGATTTAAATCACAATTAAAATTTTTGAAAATTTATTTTTTTGAAAAATTATTTTTTGAAAAATCAATGTGATTTCTAAAAATCATTGATTTTTATCCACCCTTCTTTTAACCAGTAGGCAATAGGAGAAAAAAAAATGAAAATTACTTATGAAGAGACTAAAATCCTGAAGTTTGCCAAACATACATGGCAAATGGATGAATACCCTGTAAAATAACTGAAATTTGCAAATATCCCTGTGTAAGATTTTTCTCAATTGAAATGTTAGGAGTATTTAGATCTTTTGAACTCTGAATTTTGAGGCAGCAGCATGCTATCTGAAATATCATATCTTAAAATGTGGATTTCAACCTGACCTTTCTGCTGAACTGGCCAGTGTGGCCCACTGTAGTTAGATGGGCAGTATATAAACTGAATAAATAAATAATTTTTCCCCCCCTGAAATGTGCCCCTTGGTATGTTAAAAAACCTGTCCAAGCTCTTCACCTGTATTTGTATAGCTGGTATTATAAATTTTAAATGAGAAGGTGTTTTTACAGCTTTATTATATCAGTCCATGAATTTTGCTGAAGCTGAAGTATCTATCATCCAATTCCTTTTAAAGAGAGAGTTTATCATACAGGACCAATTTATAGATTTACATCACTACCTATTTACCTACTAAGTTTACAAAGACTTAAAAGCAATTTTGTTTAAAGATTTAGGTCTACCAGTTGATCTCTTGGGTATTTGATGAAGTTTCAGCTGGAGGATTTTTCTCTCTCCCATATTTCTGAAAAAGTGAATAGTTTTGGTTTTAGAGTGATAATCTTAAGTAGGAAGTTTTATGATGATATTGGTTAAAAAACCATCGGTTTTTTTACAAATAAATTTTACTTGTTAGTTTTTAATTAACCCAGCATTCTATCAGAGTAATGTGTTTGATTTGATTAAATTTTTGTAATGATTATAGCTGCATAAAATATTTTCTTCTGTAGAGCACTTTACTCCTCTTAAACTCATTGAAAGAAATGCAACAAATAATTACAAATACAACAAATAAATAAATAGCTGACGAGATTCTGAGAACCCTTAGTCTTAATCTTAGACCTACTGTAGATCTAACATGCCACTTTAGATCCTCCCCAATATTTAGATTCACTGCAAACAGGACACAGGGAATATTAATATTATTGTCAAGTAAAATATAATTATTAAACTGCTACAGTACCTTCTAGAGGGCATTGTGATTGGGTTTTGTAAGTGAAAACAAAAATATGTTGGGGAAGCATGGGGTATTGTGGGACTGCACTGGAGGTCCTAGAGTCCACTTTGCCAACTTGATGATAGAGTAACCTGTTTTTCATTGTGAATGTCTCAGATTCAGCTCCATCTCCATTCTGTACAATCAATCAGCAATGTGAAAAACTGGATCTCTTGGGAGCTTCTGGCAGAGATGGTATCCTTTTACAGATGAGAAGAACAAATAGTGTGCAGTAGTAAAAGGTTCTGAATTTGTAGTATACTGAAATTGTAATATACTGTACAAGAAAGATTATACAGATCTTTCTTGATAGACACTAATGTAATTGAGCATTCCTGCAGTTCTTTGGGAGATATTTTGTAGAACTTTTTTTTCATTCTTGACTCCAGTTGACATCTTTGAGACATAAGGCTAATAATGTATTTTGCAACTCTGAACATTTTGTTAGTGTTTTCCTTTTGAGGTAGAGGTTCATGAAATAATTTTTCCAGTACAGTATTTACTTTTTTTCCTGCAGAAAACTCTTCCTTTCTTTAGAGTGGAATATTGCCTGTATTTGACCTATTTGAACATAATGGATTAAGGGTCATAAGTAAGTACAGGCTAGGTCATAAATTTTATTTCTGATACTTCTGTTCAGAACAACATGATTTCAAAATACTCTATAATGATGTTGGAAATTGTTGGCCTCGTAAAAGTTCACATTTCTACAGCTTGTTAGCTTTAAACTGATAAGTAATGTTCAATCAGGTCTCAACTTTTAGATTTATAAACATTGTTCATAAAGGTAGGTGTAATTTTAATCCCTGGAATATTCCCATCTGTTCGTCAAGTAGCAATAAAATAAACCAAAAGTAAGTGTTGAAAGTTAGAGTAAAGAGTGTGTGCTTAACGAGGAGTTGAGCCAGGACTTGTTATTTTACAGAGAGTTTTTTGTTTCCCTATATGACATACAGCCCTCTCCCATTGGGCATGTGTTGTAGCCATGAGGCTTGTAGTTAAACCCAGGGTTGAAATGGAGAGTACATAGTTGTTGGTTGTTAATCAGATGACAGATTCCACCATGCAATGCATACTGAGATGAAGAAGTAAACTTTACTTAAAGAAGGATTATTTATTTATTTATTTATTTATTTATTTATTTATTTATTTATTTATTTATTTATTTATTATCCTAACTTTCCATCAGTGAGCTCAAGGTAGCATACAGAGCTCTCATTTGTCATATAATTCTGACAACAACCCTGTGAGATAGGGCTGGGTGAATGACTGCCCAAGGTCACTCAGTGACTTTCCTGGATTAGTGGGTATTCTAATTTGGATTTCTGAAATCCAAAGCAACACTTCAGTTATTACAGAACACGGGTTATTCTACTATAGGATGCCTTGGGAATCCATGTGTTTTGTGTAATGAAACAGACAGATCTCTGGGTTGCAGCCAGCTTTGTGTTTTGAGAGGTGTTTCCTCTCCACTCCAGAATGCATTACAAAGTAGAGTCTGATGTCCATGCACCTACTAATAATTCTGTAATATTCATGTGGGGATTGAATATAACTGCCAGGTTTTGGGATTTTCATGCTCTTCCTCCTCCACACTTTTTGGAATCCCTAGCCTATAAAGGAGTAAAGAGATTGAACACTCTTCTTGAATTTTACTTGGCCTAATAAATGTATTATTGTGGGATTTGTTTTGTTCTCTAAGACGACAGTTTTTGTTTAATTTTATGAACATAAAAGATAGTAATATGTTATTAAAAGAGTTATTGGAATTATTCTAAACAATAGATATTCTCGTAAAAAGTGCAAAGATAAAAGATTTATTTTAAAATTCTTGAATAATAAAGCAGTTGTTTCAGCAAATGCTTTGTGAAACTCTTAAATATCCTGTGTTAAGCTTCATTGTATCACTGTAATCATGCCAGTGCTGAAAGCCTGTTGTATTACAAAGCTGTCACCACACTTTGGGTATATTTTGAGCAGGATTTCTTGAAATAACAGTGGCCCATATCTTGTTTCTTTATACTGTATTTGTTGAAGGACCTATTAAGGAAAATTTGTTGCCGCACAATGATTAGTTTCCCTGCATTTTATGATGAACATGTTGTCTAATAAGAATCACTGAAAGAAATGATTTATTCATATCTTTTCTGCTTAGTGCAACATTCATTTAGATACAAAGTGTTGCCTTTGAAGTATAATATTCCTCTAGTTAAGCACATAAAATTCTTCTGATTAGGCACATAATTCTTCAAGTTTGCTTTTATTGATTCTGTTCAGTAGTCTAATTGTATTCTGGGTTTTACCTTTACCATGCTATTTTTGATTAAGGGTTTGTATTTTTTAAATGGGTGCACACCACCTATTATCACTGCATGCTCTTTTGGGATAAACCATAATGACAGGAATTGGAGGTAAATTACTATACTATATAAAGGATAATTTCTATTTGATAGCTTTTGGAATAAATTTATAAACAATTGAACCTAGGCAGAATTATTTGTTTTCTCTGTTATCTGATGTTAATTGATATCTAATGTCACAAACAGTGTGCATTTTAAATGATTGCCACTAACTTGAGGGTATGTACAAGATTGATGCATTTAGAGTACAAATAATACAGTGTTTAACTTAACTGGTCATACTGGCAATTCAAGTGCTATTTTCTGGTAGTCTGTAAAATACTACATTCTTCCTGGTATGATATTAAATAATCTAATAGCACAGAAAGTTTTATATATAACTGTTTAATATAATCTGTAAATTCCGTTCACCTTCAACAATAGAAACTTAAATATAAAAGTGAAGTGCTTGACAGAATACTAGACTGAAAGAAACGAAAACAAAAATAACAATAGGATCAAATACAGTGAATTACAAACTTTGGGACACACTTCATTAGAGAAACCAATGCAAAATGGTCCAAACAATGTACAGAAATGGAAAACCCAGAGATGAGCCACAACTCTTTTAACTTGCATAAAAAGAGCAGGGAGGTAGTAGGCATACAAAAAAAAGGTGTTGTATCTGACGTCACTATTGAGCTGGAAGTATAGAAATCCAAATTGCTAATTAAAAAGCAGCAAAACTATTTCAGAAAAAAGAAGAAGACTGATATGGTGCAGTAACTTTTAAAAACCAAATTCACCAATCAAAAATATTCCTGAGATCATGCTCAGATGAAACTTCCAAATTATATCAGAAAAGTAAAGTGCCAAAAGCATATAATGACCATAGACCAAACAACCCAGCAGCCTTGGGTCCTTTGGGGTAGAAAAGTGGGTTAGAAATATTTTAAATAAACAATAAACCTAGCCTTAAACTTATATGGCACAGTGGTTAAACTGCAGTATTGTGGCCAAAACTTTGCTCACAACCTGGGTTCAATCCCAGGTAGCCAGCTTGGGGTTCACTCAGTCTTCCAAGGTTGGTAAATTGAATATCTAGCTTATTGGGGGTGGTGGGGGTGGTAATGTGTAGTCTGTATAATTAAATTGTAAACTGCCTAAAGAGTGCTTTATGTGCTATAGGGAAGTATATAAGCAGCATGCTTTGCTTTAATAAGCCATTTGCTTAAATATTTCTTAAAAATAATACATGGAAGAAATTAATGCAAGGAAGGGGCAGAATACATACCATTTGGATTCAGTGGAGGATCTAGAACAAGGAAAGCACTGTTATATATTGGGGAAGAAATGCCATGTCATGAATGTCATTATGTATGCTTGCCTTATTGACTAAGAGAAAGGCCAAAGAAGCTAATGAAATTGGTAAACAGAGGTCTGGATTTGAGAGATACTTGGTATAAATGGGCAAACTGTACTACCACCAGTATTCCCAGTGTGTAGTGGGTAGAGTAATGGACTAAGACACCAGACAACAGGGTTCGACTCCTCCGTTGACCATGGAAATTCACAGGGAGAGTAGAACTGGTAAAACCATTCCTTTAAAACATCACTCACCTTGAAAGCCTTATTAGGATCACTATAAATCAGTTCCAACTTGATGGCACAGAACAAAAACACACTGCCAACAAAAAATGACAGGTGAAAATTTAAGATCAAATAACAGAGGGTGCCCTTTCATGGATTGCTGAATTGTCATGGCTAAGGGGCTTGAGTAATTCAGAGAAGCTATGGGCTATGCCATGCAGGGCCACCCAAGACGGACAGGTCATAATGCAGAGTTTTGACTAAACGCGATCTACCTGAAGCAGGAACTGGTAAGCCACTCCAATATCTTTGCCAAGAGTATCTTTGAACAGAATTGAACAGAAGGGAGGGAGCACCGGCAACCGCAACTCAGCAGTGGCCATAGGATTGGAAAAGATCAGTCTACATTCCAATTCTAAAGAAGGGCAGTGCCAAAGAATGCTCCAACTACTGTACAGATGCACTCATTTCACACGCTAGGAAGGTTATGCTCCAAATCTTACAAGGTAGGCTTCAGCTGTATGTGAACCAAGAACTCCCAGAAGTACAAGCCGGATTTCGAAGGAGCAGAGGAACTCGAGACCAAATTGCTAACATGCGCTGGATTATGGAGAAAGCCAGAGAGTTTCAGAAAAACGTCTGCTTCATTGACTACGCAAAAACGTTTGACTGTGTGGACCACAGCAAACTATGGCAAGTTTATTTTATTTATTTATTGTGTTTATGGCCCTCCCATCTAGTTGAACGACCTCTCTAGGCAGCTTCCAACATACATAACACAGCATATAAAATATAAAAAAATATTTATACATCAATATACAGGTTATTCAAGATGAAAAGAAAAGAAAAAATACAAGAAAAAAGAAAGGGAAAAAAGGGAATCAGGTATTAACTGGAGGGAAGGCCTGCGTAAACATCCAAGTTCTTAAAGAAATGGGAGTGCCTGACTACCTTATCTATCTCCTGAGAAATCTATATGTGGGACAGGAGGCAACAGTTAGAACTGGATATGGAACAACTGATTAGTTCAAAATTGGAGAAGGAGTACGACAAGGCTGAATATTGTCTCGCTGCTTATTTAACTTATATGCAGAATACATCATGCGAAAGGATGGACTGGATGAATCCCAAGCCAAAATTAAGATTGCCGGAAGCAATATCAACAACCTCAAATATGCAGATGATACTAGTCTGATAGCAGAAAGTGAGGAGGAATTAAATAACTTCTTAATGAGGGTGAAAGAGGAGAGCGCCAAAAATGGTCTGAAGCTCAACATCAAAAAAACTAAGATCATGGTCACTTGTCCCATCACCTCCTGGCAAATTGAAGGGGAAGATATGGAGGCGGTGACAGATATTACCTTCTTGTGCTCCATGATCACTGCAGATGATGACAGCAGCCAAGAAATTAAAAGACACCTGCTTCTTGAGAGGAAAGTGATGACAAACCTTGATAGCATCTTAAAAAGCAGAGACATCACCTTGCCGACAAAGGTCTGCATAGTCAATGCTATGGTTTTTCCAGTAGTGATGTATGGAACGGAGAGCTGGACCATAAAGATGGCTGACCTCTGCAGAATTGATGCTTATGAGTTGTGGTGCTGGAGGAGACTCTTGAGAGTCTCCTGGACTGCAAGGAGATCAAACCTATCCATTCTGAAGGAAATGTGAGTGGTCACTGGAAGGACAGATCCTGAAGCTGAGGCTCCAATACTTTGGCCATCTCATGAGAAGAGAAGATTCCCCGGAAAAGACCCTGATGTTGGGAAAGTGTGAAGGCAAGAGGAGAAAGGGGCGACAGAGGACGAGATGGTCGGACAGTGTCATCGAAGCTACCAACATGAATTTGACCCAGCTCCGGGAGGCAGTGGAAGATAGGAGAACTTGGCGTGCTTTGATCCATGGGGTCACGAAGAGTTGGAAATGACTTAACAACCGAACAACAAAAACAACAGCAGCAGAGGGTGCATGAGAAGAATGTATACCTTCAGTGCTGTTTTTCAGTTTGTGCTTTGAGGACATTTAGAGAAAGTTCTGTTGATTAAAAATACAAGATCATTGATGGGAGGTTTATTAACAGTATTTTATATGCACTTGTTGGAGTATTATTAGGTGACAATTTCGATAGCCTGCAGAAGTTGCTGAGAAAGTTGCTCAGTGAGTTAATAAGCAGGGATATGAAAGTGAATGCTAACAAACTATGTCCATGGTAGTTATTATAAAAAGCAAGGAGCTGAGGAAATGCAGTTGAAACCCCAAAATCAAAATATGTAGTGATCAGAGAAAAATTAAATATCTTTGAATTTAACTAAATGAACCATGAGATCATAGACATGCCATAAAATTCAGAACATAGATCGCCTCAAGCAGCTTCCTTAAGATGAAGAAAGCAATATGAAACAAAAAATTAAAGTTTGCTGTGAGAATATGGTGCTATTGGTGAGGAACAGTAAGGAACATGGGACAAATAGCAGGTGAAATACCTAGTTACTACCTTAGTGGTTGGGAGTTTAGGACTGAAATAAAAGCTGTGATGGATCTAACTGGGGATCTTTGTGTTTAGGTTATCATGACACAAAAATCTGTCCACAGTTTCTGTGGCCTGTTGAGATGAAAGTATCATTTTCATTTGGTTTAGGTCAGGTGGCAGCCAGACTTTGTAGGGGGAAAATATGATTCTGCTGGCCAGCTGGTTTAAATTGACAATAGCAGTTGTTTGTTTCTATGAGAAGCAATAGATTGTCACCTCATGCAGTTAGCACAGTCTCTTATCTATGTTTGAAATGATAATACCTTTGTACTGAACTTCGGTTATAACCTCAGTTTGCCAATTTTTGTGTTGCAAACTACAGTCTTTTGTTTGGAAAAAAGGGGTTGCAGTCTTCACTTGAAAGATATTTACATGGAGTGTATAGGATTGAGGTATTGGCGTTGTTCCTGGCAGTGATTGGCTTTAATAATTTGTTAAGGTAGCATGCAATCTCTATAAAATTCATACAGACATTACATAATTTATAATGTTTTGTAAATTTATATATCTTGTGGTATGTTTGCTAATTTCAAAGACTGTTATATATATTAATTTAAGATTTTCAAATGGAGATAAGGCTGTTTTATTTACTTCAGCATATCCTTTGGTTGTCACTAGAAAGTCCAGGAAGGAGAAAAAGAAAATAATAATAAATAGAGAGGGGACAAAGGGGTGGGAAGATGAGTCTCACTGCTCAGCTGCGGAGTGACTGGGCAAGCAGGGAGGCAGAGCTGCGGCAGTCAAGCTACTGCCACGATCGGGGCACAGAAGATGATGCTGGCCATGTGCACTACATGCTGTGTGTTTAGTGGTCCAGTGTGGTCTGGAGGTGGATGTTCATCAAGCTGGCCACCTGTGCCAGCGGACTGCGTATTCATATATGAATACGAAGCCCCCATCTCTAATAATACTGTGTTTCTCTGAAGATAAGATAGGGTCTTTTTTTTTTTTTTTGCTCCAAAATGCATTAGGTCTTATTTTTAGGGAATGTTTTATTTTTTAAATGTACGACAATCTACATTTATACAAATACAGTGGCGCCCCGCATAGTGAGGTTAATCCGTTCCGGATTAACCCTCGCTATGCGGAATCGTCGCTAAACGGGTATGGAAAACGTATTGAAACGCATTAAACTTAGTTTAATGCGTTCCAATACCTTGCTTACTTACCCGTTCAGCGAGGATTCCCCTTGCCGGCAGCCATTTTCACGCCCTCGCTAAGCGAGGGCAGGGCGTGAAAACGGCTGCCGGCAGCCATTTCCGGGCTTCCGGCGGCCATTTTGGAGCCACCGAACAGCTGTTCGGCGGCTCCAAAATGGCCGCCGCAATACCCGATCTTCGCAATGCGGGTTTTCCCCATTGCGAAGATCGGGTATGTTTCCGTATAGCGATCCCAAAAAAGGGATCGCTATACGGAAACATCGCTATACGGTGCACTCGCTAAGCGAGGCACCACTGTACAGTCATGTCATCTTCTGGTTGTTACACAATGCTGCACAATGGTGGAAGATGGGGTTTCACTTAACTGGGGCTTATTTTTGGGGTGGGGCTTATATTACGAGCATCCTGAAAAATCATACTAGGGCTTATTTTCAGGTTAGGTGTTAGTTTCGGGGCAACAGGGTAATCACAGAAAACCTCTACCACTGAATGCTTCCATTCCTGATATTCTGGAGGTGGAAATAATCTCTTAGGAACATGATCAGAGAGTCTCAGTCTAGAGTTATTCTTTCTAATACCAGGTCGCCACCAGCAGACCTATGCAACCAAGTCAGCCTTGGAAGGTAAAATAATAGACACAGTGGTGACTGAGCTACATTCTGCCTCTGAGTGAGCTGCTACTCTACCACTCACACCTCAACTCAGGCACACCAATCAATGTTGCAAATAGATGTTGGCTTCTCGATTATACCAAAGACTTTCAGAAGAATAAATGTTTGTCCTTTCTAGATTACAATAAATCTATTGATTGTGTGGGTCATAAAAAGCTATGGATCATTCTACAGTAATAGAAATGGGTGCAGCATAGCATTTCACTGTCCTGATGTCTAATATTTACTCAGGATAAAAGGCCCCTCTCAGGATAGAATATGAAGATTTGAAATGGTTTCCAATAGGCAAGGATGTCAGACATGGGTATGTATTGGACATGGGGACGAATATAAAAACAAATTGGGATATTCAACAAATACCCCTGATTTGTCAGATATTTGTTGCTTTGTATTATTGAGGCCCAGAGACACTGATGGATGCGAAGCAATAAATATAATCCTTTTATATTCGTCCCTTCATCTGTCCCTATCTGCTTATTCCCCTGCGGATCAGCTGTTCCTCGGAGGCATGTGCAGAGAAGGATTTTCCCTTTGGGCGGCTTGCTAAAGCGTGCCCAAAGGGAATCCCACCCCCTGTTTTAAAAATGGGAGGATCACTTTGCTCAGGCTTCCCCTGTCTTTCTGTGCCCCTGCGGCATACACAGGGGAAGCCTGACCAAAGGAATTCTCCCCTCTGTCTTTGCAAAGACAGCGGGGGGTGGAGGATTGTTTTGATCCCACTTCCCCTGTCTTTCTGTGCCTGCTTGGGCATAGGAATAGGAAAGAAGGGGGACCTAAGCGATCCCCCAACCCTGCTGTCTTTGCAAAGACAGCAGGGATGGGGGAATCACTTCTGTCAGGCTTCGCTCCTCTTCCTATCCCTGCCAGGGCATATGAAGAGGACGTGGGGGGATCCAAGTGATCTCCTACCCCTGCTGTCTTTGCAAAAACAGTGAGGGTGGGGGATTGCCTAGATCAGGCTTCACTCCTCATTCTGTCCCTGCCGGCGCATAGGAATAGGAGGGAAGCCTGATTTAGGTGATTCCCCCACCCCTGCTGCCTTTGCAAAGGGGATCACTTGGGTTCCACTTCCCTTATCTTTCTGTGCCTGCTGGGGCACAGAAAGATGAGGTAAGTGTGACTGAGGCGATCCCCCACCCCTGCTGTCTGTGCAAAGACAGCAGGAGAATCACCTCAGTCAGGCTTGCTGAAAGGGAAGCCCTTCTTGCTCCTCCTTGCAAAAGCTAGGCTACTGGAACTGAAACCGTGGTTTCAGCAGTCTAGCTTCTGTTTCCGTGGAAGCTGCCGCAGAGCAGGAGGAGGCAGCTGGGAAGGTAAGCTACAGTGTGAAGGGGGTGGGGGCAGGCTGTCGAGCTGGGCCTTTTTTTTTAGATAGCCCCATGGGCTGCCTAGAATAAAGACCAAATGAATCAATGAATTGATTCATGGTTCATCGGGCCATGGGGGGGCAATTCATGGGTCATCAAGTTGGATGACCGACGAACTAAGATAATGCACCATTTCGGCACTTCATCCCCATCTCTTGTATGTATTATGTCTCTGTCCGACATATGTAGAACATACTCTATAGAAAGCTGGGTTAGAACTTAGTTTCATCAAGCTTTCCATCAATTCTTGGCTTTTTGGCTATGATCAAGTGCAATGTATTCATAAGATATGGTCTGCATATAGACTGAACAGACAGATAATAAACACGCTTGTCTGACACATTTGGCAATTGGAAGTCATTTCATGTCTTCATATTCTGTCCCAATAGTGAGTGAAGGATGATTTAAGATATACAGAAGACACCATATTACTGGTAGGAAATGACTCTCACTTTAAATTATTACTGATGAAGCTTAAAGAAGAAAGTGCAAAAACAATAACATTTCTGATGGCTGAACATTAAGAAGACTACAGAAGCATAACTTTAGTGTTGTTGATGAAGAAATAGAAATACAGTAGTTGAGGATTTTCAATAACTTGTTTCAGTCATCAATCCAAGCCATCAAAGCCTGTAACCAAAAAATTAGAAGCAAGCTAAGATTTGGAAAAACACTGTGAGGAACTAGAAAAAAAAATCCTTAAGGGTGAGTATATGTCGCTGGGGACCAATTTCAAGCCTACTATGATATTCCCCAGTTACGATGTATTAATGTGAACATTGCACAGTGAATAAGGCTGAAAGGAAAAAGAATTGATCCATTTGAAATATGATGTTGAATGAAAGCTTTATGGATGCCATTGGCTGCTATGGGGAAAAAGCGAGTTCCAGATCAAATTAAATCTGACTTTTCACTGAAACGTAAAATGACTAAATTGAGGTTATTGTACTTTGGACATACCATGAGAAGACAAGACTCACTGGGAAAGATAATAATGCTAGGAAAAGTGGTAGTAGAAACAGAAAGACACATTAGAATGAGTGGATTGGTTCATAAAATCAGTCATAGCCTTTGCTTTCAAAACCTGAACAGAGTGTTAGTGATTTGAGATTGTGGGCATAATAAATTCACAGGGTCACCATAAGTTGAAAGTGGCCTGATGGCACATAACAACAAATGTGCATAGGATTGCAGCTTTAGATTTCTCCAACCTTGAGTTAATATTATACATCAGTAGGTACAATTTCCATGTACTGTACTGGTAGTCTTCCTGAATGTTCAAGTGGTTGCTATACAAGATGGACCTGTTCACATTGTGCTCATATTAGTTACCTCAACATCTGATCCATTGAGGTTATCTTTCTTGAATGACAGTTTAGAAATAGCTGCTGAGTACAGGTGGTAGATCTGTATACACTATTAGCTGAATTGCTGAATGATGCCACTGCTCTGATATAAGGTCTTCAGGATAGAATTGCTGTTGAATTCCTTAGAAGCTATTATTGCTGTATCTGTGATTAAGGTTAGATTGACAGACATTGCTAACACTTTGCTGCTGCTCCTTCTCCATGATGGGGACAATTTTAGGGGGGAGTATAAATGCTAGAAATAGTTGACACTTTCCTCATAAATGGCTTCTATATTCTTGGGGATAATAAGGGAGAATGGGGGCTGCATCTATGTATATTACCACTACACAATTATTTTGTTGTTGTTGTTGTTGTTGTTGTTGTTGTTGTTGTTGTTGTTGTTGTTGTTGTTGTTGTTGTTGTTAAGAAACACCTGAATAAACTATTTTTGGGCAACCATTTCCTTCCCAGATTCCCCTTTTGCTATATAGTAAAGATCCTAATGTGACAAGAGTGCTGATGTGGTTGACAACAGCCATGGTCAGGACAAGATTTGCAAAGAATGGAATAGATTAGATCTCCAACAGAACATTGTTCCTTGGAGGTACCTGATCTCTGTAACTACAGTCTTGCACAGTTCCTGAGAAGGCACCTTATTAAGTAGTCTGTATGCTGTCTTAATTTATAATGGGTAAGAAGTTGTACCTTTTAAAAAAGCTAGACTTCACTAGCAGGCTTAATTTGATTTATTACAATACCTATATATATTGCTGACTAGATATTTTTCACATTAAATACAACAGCAGCTAATAATGAGAGTGATAATGAGTTTTCAATCTATGAAAGCAGATTTTGAATTTCAAAAATTCAAAATTAGACAACTTTGCTAAGGCAATTCTGTGTAGAGCAATTAGACATATATATATAAAAGTGGGGACACTTATTTTCAGCTTGCTTTCTTGTTATGAACATTGTCTTCTGACATAGGTATATTTTCTTTTCACCTTTCAAGATGGATGGTTGAGCAATGATTTTTTTTCACTATGGAGCTGTTCTGACATTCTTATTACTTTTGTAAATATCAGAGAAAGGACAAAAACTGCAATTTCAGTGCATTAATATTAATTATCATTTATCTGCCAGAAAAACATTTAAATATCACTTGACATTTGCAGAAAAAGATTACTGTTTAATTTGCTACATGCATAGAAATGCAATGAAATAAAACAAAATGCTTCTAAAGCAAAATGAAAATAACAGAAAAGGGTAAGTTATTTCAACATAGTCTAATCATAAGAGAAGTCCAAAATAGCTTGCTATTTTTCCAAATGTCAATATTTTAAAAATAATCAGGGATTTAGTTTAGGGGAGGGGTGAGAAAAAAGATCACACTAGATATAGTCTTTGAATCTGAATATAAAGAATTGATAATATATATACACAAACACACACATATAGATACAGTGGTGCCTCGCATAACAAGTACACTGTTTAACAACGAATCCGCATAGCGACGTGTTTGCAATGTTTAGATAGGCTAAACATTGCAATGTTTAGATAGGCTAAACATCGCATTGCGGTTATCAGTAAGCGTTCGCTTACCGATCTTCGCATTGCGATGTTTAGAAAACAGGTGATTGGTGGTTCCAAAATGGCCACCGGATCAGCAAAATGGCTCCCTGCAGCGTTTTCGCGCCCTGGCCTCGCTTACCGGGCAGTGAAAATGGCGGCCAGATGGGGGAATCTTCACTTACCGGTGAGTTTTTCCCCCATAGGAACGTATTAAATGAAGTTTAATGCGTTCCTATGGGGTTTCCCCCCCGCATAGTGAGAAATCCGGATAGCGACGTTAATCCTGGAACGGATTAACGTCACTATGCAGGGCACCACTGTATGCATACACACACGCACACACACACACACAGACTTTACAAAGTGGTACAGTGGAAGAAGTACATGGAAACTGACCTACGAGAAGAAGATAATCTAATTTGAATTTTACATAGCATATGATGTCTTGAGGTAAATGCAATATATTAAGGATCTGTTGTTGGTGTTATTTGCTGTCAAATTGTTGTAATCTACCATCAAATCGTTCTGACTTATGGTGAACCTATGAACAAGTGACCTCCAAAGAGTCCTGGCATCAACAGCTATGCTCAGCTCTAATGGCATCCTTTACAGAATGAATCCATCTATTATTTGATCTTCCTCGTTTTTGAGCGCTATTGTCTTTTCCAATGAATGTCATATGCACCTGAAAGTCCCAGCTTCATTTTGTCTAGAACCCACTCATTTATCTTGCTTCTGGTACATGACATCTGCAAAGCTCTCTTCTGATACAGTGTTTGAATCATTTTTTAATCATTTTTCCTCCTGTCTGATTTCTTCACTATCAGCTTTCACATCCGTACTTATTATCTCAAACAGGAAGAAAGTGCCAAGTGGGCTACCACAAGGCTAAGTCCTGGAGCCAATGCTCTTCAACATTTTCAGTAATGATTTGGATTAGATGGTGCAGGGAATACTTACCAAATTTGCAGGTGACACGGACTTGGGTGGAATGGTTAATACTTTGGAAGACAGGAACAAAATTCAAAAATATCTTGATAGGGATGAAAACAGCAATGAAAATTAACAAGGTTGAGTGCAAAGTTTTTCACCGCAGGAAAAGAAACAAAATGCACAGTTACAAGATGGCTGATACTTGGCTCAATAATATTACTAGTGAGAAATATCTTGGAATTGTAGAACAAAAGCTGAATATGAGCCAACATTGCAATGTGGCTGCAAGAAAGGCAAATGCAGTTTTAGAATATATTAACAAAAGTATAGTCTCCAAATCCTGTGAGGAGGCTGTCCTCTTGGATCATCTCCCCAACAATGTAAATTGAAAACAATAGCACTATTCTTTAAAGAGGCAGCAAAAGTATGAGGCAACACAGGATCGTCACTTGACATGCTGCTAGATGTTCTGCCAAAACCCTGGCAGGTGCTGTTGCTTTGGGATCCCATGCCTGGCTTTACTCCACCAGTGTATCACAGGGCAATAGAGATACAGATGTAGATATACCATATTTATTGCTCCATAAGACGCACCTGACCTTAAGACACACCTAATTTTTAGAGGAGGAACACAGGAAAAAATATTCTAAACCAAATAGTGTAATAAAATATTTAATAAACTATAACAGAATAACATTTGAACCATGTAAAGTGAACAGCAGTCAACAGTGACATTAAGAACCATGACCACTGTCATTAACAAATGGAGAGACTTAAAGATTTGTGTACCCTAGTTTATGTACCATAAATTTGTGTACCATAAATTTAAGTCAAGTACATATAGACCATTATCAGCCAGTGATAAGACCTATACCATACTACCTATATTTTACATTTCCTTTCATCCACCTCCTCCCCATGCTTATAGAAATGTCTTAATGACGAATCAGATTGTTATGCAACTCTGCCCAGCTACAGCTCAAGCCTATATTAAGTCAGAAATGGTTTGTCTGATTTGGCACTGCCTTGTGAGGTCCTTTTTAGTTGTATGGAGGATAAATAGTGGAATTAAACTATTTAACAGCTGGTTTTCCTTATTTATTTTAGGTTATGCAAAAGAACAGCAACAAAGCTTAACCTGATCCCATTCACCAGCAGTAGCACATGCTCAGCATAAGACCAAATCTCAGTTTTCTGACATAATCGAACGTTTATAACATGCAAGGCATAACAGGTTATTCAAGACAAAGCCAGGAACAATGTTCTTGGCGAGCCAAAAAAACCTGAATACAAACTATAGTACAGTGGTGCCTTGCTTTATGATTGCCCCGCATTACGACAAAACTGCATTACAGTACGATGATCTTTTTGCGATCGCAATTGGTCTAACTGGAGTTTTTTCACCTTGCGATGATCAGTTCCCTGCTTCGGGAACCGATTCTTCGCAAAACGACGATATTAAAACAGCTGATCAGCGGTTTCAAAATGAGCGCTGGGTAAACAAAATGGCTCCCCGCTGTTTTCTGGGATGGATTCCTCACTAGACAGGCAGCTAAAACGGCTGCTCTATGGAGGATCTTTGCTGGATGGTGAGGTTTGACCCCATTGGAACACATTGAAGGGGCTTCAATGTGTTTCAATTGGTTTTTTCCCGCTTTACAATGTTTTCGCTTAACGGCGATTTTCCTGGAACGGATTATCGCCGTTAAGTGAGGCACCACTGTAGCTGAAATCAAGAGGCAGGTACTGTAATCCAGTTAGAAGACACTACGAATTTTGACTTTTTTAATTTTCAGACTACTATATCAGCAAATATAGTATGTGCTACAGGCAAGAACTCTGTTCCAAAAACACTAATCAAATAACTATGCCCTGTCTCTGAGACTTCCTGGCCCTGTTCTGATTTAGATACATCAAAGAGATATCACAACCATAAGGACTTGGAAACAACTAAAAGTAAGACTGAATTTTACTTTCGCATGTATGCAGTGTTAATTTGTGATCAACAGCCAAGTTTGTGTTCTGGCTCATAAAACACAGTTTCCTTGCTGCAACACCCTTTGGAAATACATTCTCTATTAGATGCCCAGAACTAGTTGAAAACTTTGCTAGTCGAATCCAAATTTCCCATAGAAATGCATTGAAAATTAATTAATGCATTCTTATGGGGAAAAAAAAGGTCAGAAACTTGAAAAAAATTAAAAGAAATTCACTTACCAGGTACTGTAGACTGAGCCCGGCACCTCACAGTGCCTTGGTAGCCCCTCTCTGAGCAGCTGAAAAAGAGCACCAAACAGCTAAAAGCTGGTACTCAGCAGGCAGCTGGCAGCCATTTTGTGCTCTTCTCCGCTCCTTCCCCTCCCTCTCCCTACCTAACAGCTGATCGGTGCTGGTCTGAAAGGCTTCCCAGGCAGCTTTTAAAGCAAAACGAGCAGCTTTTAAAGCTAGTATGCATGTTTCTACACAAGCAGGTTTCAACTCAAATGGAGCACCTTTTCACCCAAGCACTAACAAGCAGCTTTTAAACTAAATTTTACATTTTAAAATGACAATACCAGGCGTCTTATGCAGCAAAAATTACGGTACCCTTCAACTGTCAGGGTATTTTTTAATTTTATTTTATTGAAGATAAATGAAAAGTTGGATGCAGTCAGGAAAATCCATCGTCTATTTCCAATGTAAATGATTGGCTTGGGTTGAGTGTCAAACATACTGTTGGTGCCATCAGGGTGCTGCAGCCTCTCCTAGACACCAGCAGCCTAAACAGATTTCCTCTAAACTAAGGATCTCAATGCAAACCTAGAGAATGAAAAAAAAGTGTTCTGCTCATTTTGTCTGTGTTGTCACCCCACAAAGTACCGTAAATGCCAGTCACAGTACACACTTTTTGGTAGCCATCAGATTCCTGCAAAATATTGGGGACATTTGTGCCCTAAAGGCAAGCCAGCTTTACTTATTCTGATGTCACTTTTTTGTAGATTGTGTTAAATGTCCATTTCACAGAAAACAGTGCTTTCAACCTTTTTTCTATCTCCTTCAGCACTGATAGAAAATTCTCTTGTACCCTCAATATTTGAGGGCATTAGCGTTTTACATACAGAGAACTGTGGAGTTCAGGAAGTTCACTGCATAGTCTGGACACAAGAAGTGCTGGTTATAGGGAACATGTAACTTCCTTGTTACAACAGCATCACTAGCTGCCAGTCTGCTTCTGGGCCCATTTTAAAGTGCTGGTTATTATTACCTATAAAGCCCTATACAACTTGAGTCCAGGCTATTTGAAGGATTATATCATCCCATATAAGCCTTTTTGACTTTTAAGATCTTCTGGTGAGGCCCTTCTCTTGGTTTCATCACCTTCCCAAACTTGCTTGGTGAGGAGATGATAGAGGGCTTTCTCAGTGGCTGCTCCCAGGCTTTGGAATGCAGTGGCCCGAGAAGCCAGGTCGGCCCCCTCTCCTTTGTCTTTGCATCATTAGGCAAAGCCTTTCTTCTTCAGGCAGGCCTTTAAGCAGAAAGTTATCTCAAGAATGCTGGGTTTAAATTTATTTTAAATGTTTTAAATGGTTTTTATACTTGATTTGTTAATCTTTATGCTTAATTGTTTTTAAAATGTGTTACTTATATAGCTTTTCAGAAATTGTTTTATGGGTTGTGAGCAGCCTTGAGAAAGGTATCAAACAAACAAACAAACAAATGTGATAGGCAATCTCTGACCAAATATTTGCCAAGTAGCCAATGAGGGGAGTGTTACATACAGCACTGATGTTACCTGTCTGTCATGGGTTTGGAGGGAAAGTTCCATCCTATGGGGAGTGGAAGGCGGGACATCAGGAGGAGGGGCTGTACTGTATATATATGTGGAGCTTGTGTGGAGAAGAAGAAGCTGAAGGAGAGCTGAGAGAAGAAGCTGGTGTGGGAGTCTGTGTGTCAGACAGGGTACTACTGTGTGTCAGTCAGTACCAACCTGATAGGTTCAGGTGTCTTTATGGGTAGCCAGAACTGATAGGTTCAGGGTCTGTGCTTTATTTGAAGGTGTTCTGTGTGAACTTAACTGGTGTATGTATGATTGAGACTAAGCCACGTTACTGTATCTTATTCACTTGATCATTTTATTTTCCCTGTGTGTTATTTAAATAAACCTTATTCCTTTGTTTGTTAAAAATCCATTCCTGGTCTGTGTGACTCCTTACAGGGAATGGTTGGTGGCAGCTTAGTGAGACTGTGGCATATCCCAGTAGGTCTGGGGTTGTCACATTGATTGGTGTCCAGCGTGTGGGATACGACTGGTCCAGTTGTCCAGTGGTCCAGCAAAGCCTTGGCAAGTGTGCCCAGAGCAAGGGGGGTCTAGTCAGGGAAAATCTGAGAGCGCGTAGGTAATCTTCTAGGCTTACCTCACGGGGAGGTACGCTAGTGGAAGAACGTGTAACCTCAAATTGGGGACTAGATTAGGGAGCTCTGAGGCAACCTGTTTTGGCGGGAAAAAGCTGAGGCAAAACTGTGTAAAGTAACAGTGATCTAGCCTGTCTGCTGAGAGGCCTAGCAGAGGGGGGTGGACTCTGGCTGGCAACAGTTGCAAGTTAGTGCTGAAAGAACAGCAGCAATCTATAGAAGGCTGGTTCTGAGGCAAAAGAGGAAAAAAAAAGTGGTCGCTTTATTTTGAGGCTTGACTTTTGAAAGCAGCCTGTTCTGGGGGGGGATTATGCCCTTGACTCGAAGCCAAATGGCAGAAATGGGTGAAGTGAAAGACCCACAGGTGGACCAAGGTTCTGAGGATGAATTTGGCTCAGTGCAGGATGACAGCACGGGAGAACTGACCTCAGAACTCAGAAAAATGCTCCTAGCCCAACAGCATGAACTGAGGATGAGGGAATTAGACTTAAGAGAAAGATCTGAAATCAGTCAGGCAGAGGCAGATGCCAAGGAAAGGGGAATGGCCATGAGGATGAAAGAGATGGAACTGAAACACAGAATTAGAATGGCACAATTAGAATTAACATTCCTAAATAAGAGAAATAACAATTTATCAGTTGAAGAAATTTCGGAAAGAGAAAAGTATGAGGCTCAGGCCAGACAAAGTGAGCAAGATCTTGAAAAATATAATCAGCAAAAAGACATTAAATTAAAAGAAATCAGAGATAAGACTGAAGAAAAAGTAAAAGAGATAAAAGCTAGGGCTGAGGAAGAAATTTTACAGATCAGGGCTGAGTTTGAGGCTAAGAAAAAGGAGCTGGATTTGAGAATAAAAGAGAAGAAATTGCAGCTAGAAAAGAAACCAAAAGAAGGCACACAGGTTAAGGCACAACATCAAAACCTGAATTATTCTGAAGAAAACATGAGGGAAACATGGGACCCTAAGTACTCCAAAGGGTTAGTTCAGAGCCCGCCAAAAATGGGCGGCCATTTTGTTGATAAAACTTCTGGGCAGAGCCAGTCCAGGAACCAGATTTTGGAGGGAAAACCAAAACCAGATGAGAAAGACTCCAAGTACAGCAGAAAATGTTATTTCTGTCAGGGAAAGGGCCATCTAATCTCAGGGTGTGAGAAATGGAAGCAGATAAAGGGAAATTTGCCTCATGATTTGAGTGGAACCAAGCCAAAAGCTGTGTTCTGTGTCCAGAAAGAGCAAAGCTCCTTGTCACTGAGGGAGCCTGTTGCCATGGCTACTCAATCTGGACCAGTTACATCTGCTGATCAGGCTGGGGAAAATGGTCCTCTTGTGGAGGTCAAGCGCTGCTTGCTAGTGAGAACAGATTCGCAGTTGTTTGAAACCGCAGGGGTGGACGTAGGAATACTTGACCATCAGTATAGGGGGCTAAGGGATACTTGTTCCCAGGTGACCCTGTGCCACCCAGATATTATTCCTAGGGAGTATATAATCCCGAATGAGAGCATGAAGGTGGCAGGGATTGAGGGACAGGTGATCTCGCTGCCAGTAGCTGAGGTACCTGTGAACTTTCAAGGCTGGAGGGGAGTTTGGCGGCTAGCGATTTCATCGACTCTGCCAGCAGCCGTGCTCGTGGGAAATGACCTGGCTGAACATGTGAAACGGGTGCTAGTGATTACACGCTCACAAGCCACCACGGGGACAGTTCAGGGGGGTACTGATGAGCCCGAGACGGAAGCAGAGGGGAGTTCCGAGGCTGTGGTGGAAACCTTAACCACAGACAGCCGATTTGGCCAAGAGCAAAAGGCAGACGCCACTCTCCAAAAGTGTTTTGAACAGGTGACAGACGCCCAGCTAACACCTGAAACCCCAATGAGATTTTGTGAGAAAAAAGGAATTTTATATAGAGAGACCCTGAGGAATATCTCAAAAGGGGGAGATGGAATCAGAAGTCAGCTAGTGGTACCTGAGAAATATCGCCCCATGATCTTACAAAGGGGGCACTCTGACATGTTTGCTGCGCACTTAGGGGTGAACAAAACACAGCAGAGAATCACACAGAATTTTTACTGGCCTGAAATAGGGAAGCAGATCAAGGAGTTCTGTAAACAATGTGATGTGTGTCAGAGGCAGGGGAATAACCGTGACAGGACCAAAGCAAAGTTGTGCCCTTTGCCTGTGATTGACACTCCGTTCAAATGCATAGGGGTGGATATTGTGGGACCTTTGCCCAAGGCCACAAAGAGGGGGAACAGGTTCATTCTCACCATTGTGGACCATGCCACGAGGTACCCTGAAGCCATTCCCTTGACTAACATTGAAACTAACACAGTGGCAGATGCCTTGGTGGGGTATATGTCCAGGATGGGATTTGCCTCAGAAATAATCACAGATTTGGGCGCATCGTTCACATCGAAGCTCATGAAACGGTTATGGCAAATCTGTGGAATTAAACACAAGGAAACCACTGCCTATCACCCTGAAAGTAATGGGTTAACGGAGAAGTTCAATGGGACTCTAATGCGCATGATTAGGGCTTACTTGGCAGAGAATCCAAACAATTGGGACCAGAAGCTGCAATCCCTTTTGTTTGCTTATCGATCAGTGCCACAAGCCAGTACCGGGTTCAGTCCGTTTGAACTTTTGTTTGGGAGAAGGGTGAAAGGGCCCCTTGATTTAATCAAACAAAATTGGGAGCAGATCACCCAGGATGACCCACAAGACGTTGTGACATATATAGACTCTTTAAGGAATGACCTAAAGAGAAACCTAGAGCTAGCAGCAGAGACCCTGCAAGCTCAAAAGGTCAGAAAGAAAGCTTGGGATGACCAGGAAGGCAGGGAGAGGCACTTTAACCCAGGGGAGGAAGTGCTTTGGCCTAGGCCCTGCAAAGAGAGCAAGTGTCAGCTGGGTAGCCCAGAAATAAAATACTTGGGTCACATAGTAGGGGGAGGAGTGATCAAACCCCTAGAGGCCACGATAGAAGCCGTTCGTGATTGGCCCAGACCCAACACCAAGAAAAAGGTCAAGTCATTTCTTGGGTTGGTGGGCTACTACAGAAAGTGCATCCCGAGGTTTAGCGAGATTGCGACTACGCTGACCGATCTGACGCGGAAGAAGACTGATGACCGCATCCCGTGGACCAGCGACTGTGAGGAGGCGTTCCAGAGGTTGAAGGAGGCCCTCATCAACTATCCAGTGCTGCGTGCTCCAGACTTCGACCGGGAGTTCATCATCTACACCGATGCGTCTAACAGCGGGGTAGGAGCAGTTCTTTGCCAGGAGGATGAAAATGGTGACCAGCATCCAGTGTCCTACCTGAGTAGGAAACTCCAGAAAGGTGAGAGACATTTGGCAACCGTGGAAAAGGAGTGCCTGGCCATAGTCTACGCGATCCAGAAGGCCAAGCCTTACATCTGGGGAAGACATTTTATTCTGTGCACTGACCATTCACCACTGCAATGGTTAAAGACAATGAAAACCCACAATAGTAAACTTATGAGGTGGGCTTTAAACCTGCAAGACTATGACTTTGAAGTGAAGGTGGTCAGAGGGTCAGTGAACTGTGTTGCTGACGCCTTGTCAAGAAGACCCGAAGATTGAAGACGGCGAAAGGAACATGGACTATGTATATATTTTGGTGACCAAAAAGTTAAATGTACCTGTTGTTTATTAAACATGCCCGGTTTGTATCAATAAAGGTAACTTGATGTATTGTAAATGGTAAATGTTTAAATACCTAATTGATATGTTTATCCTAGAGTAAGTATGGTATTGTATGTTAATGTATAACTGTTTTTGTATGTTTTGGATCCAGGTTGTTTTTTGGAGAAAAGCACTTTAGCTTTCCCCCTACAAAACAACTTATAAAGAGGGGAGGTGTTACATACAGCACTGATGTTACCTGTCTGTCATGGGTTTGGAGGGAAAGTTCCATCCTATGGGGAGTGGAAGGCGGGACATCAGGAGGAGGGGCTGTACTGTATATATATGTGGAGCTTGTGTGGAGAAGAAGAAGCTGAAGGAGAGCTGAGAGAAGAAGCTGGTGTGGGAGTCTGTGTGTCAGACAGGGTACTACTGTGTGTCAGTCAGTACCAACCTGATAGGTTCAGGTGTCTTTATGGGTAGCCAGAACTGATAGGTTCAGGGTCTGTGCTTTATTTGAAGGTGTTCTGTGTGAACTTAACTGGTGTATGTATGATTGAGACTAAGCCACATTACTGTATCTTATTCACTTAATCATTTTATTTTCCCTGTGTGTTATTTAAATAAACCTTATTCCTTTGTTTGTTAAAAATCCATTCCTGGTCTGTGTGACTCCTTACAGGGAATGGTTGGTGGCAGCTTAGTGAGACTGTGGCATATCCCAGTAGGTCTGGGGTTGTCACAGGGAGTTCTCTTTGTGTTGCTCCAGTAGGTACAGATGCCTGTCCTCCTGGTAGCTTTGTGCTAGAGATCACCTTGCTAGCCCTTTCCTCTTCAGTGTCTGAAGAGGACCTGTGGTTTAGTAATTCCTTCTGCTGTGTAATCTGAAATCCATAAACTAAGAGGGAGGGTACATTGAAGCATGTGCCCCAAGTTGGGGAAGGAGCCAGTTGCAATAGTTCTCAGTCTGGAAAATTCCAAAAGGGCAGTTCTTCATAAATATAGACCCAACAGTGTAATGCATAGAGGCCCACTTGTAGAACAAATGTTATAAGAAGGAAGACATTTATTTTGTTTCACAGCAGAAAGCTTAAAAGATACCTTATGCATATGGAGGGAAAAGTATCTACATACCCAGAGGGGACCAAACCAAGTACTTAAACAGAAAGTATCTACCTCTTTACATTTCTTTTCTGAACAATTCGCACACAGGAAATATGACTGAGTTATTTTTCTTTTCTTTTTCTTTATAATCTGTTGTCTAAAAATTGTATTTGATTGCTCTTCATCATTTTAGGTATCTTTTTACTTTAGCAAAAACAATAAAAAATGGGAATGTATATGTGAAACAATCCTTTTTTTCAAGGAAAATATGTTCTGAAAAAGTACCCTTTCACTTAGAATGTATCTATAAAATTGCTTTACTGAGATATTCATCAGATTGCCTCTTCTTCAAGGTACACCAAATTTCAATATACTGTATTTTAAATGTGTGTTTGAAAACATGTATTCATTCTGTTTGGCTACTTTGGAAGTAGTCTTGGATTCCAAGCCCTGCAGTTTTGCAGGTGTGTTCCCAGACCCCATTTATTTAAAGATATTGTAGAGAATGCAATACAGCTTCAAGTGTATTGATGATACTATATTACTTTCTTTGCTGTATTTTTATTCTTCAGGTGAAAAACAGTATTTCAGGATCTGTCAAAATACTGACAAAACCAGAAGTACTTCGTGTAGTTAGTTTAAAAGGCTACTTGAGATTGCCTTGGTTACTTTATGAGAGGTTTTCATTAAGGGTTAATTCTTTTTATTCTTCTCCTCACAATAGTGCTCAATTTTTTATGTTTAGTCAAGTTAGAATTGTATTAGTACAAGCAGGGCTTACAATATGTAAGTGTTCTAGGTGCAGAATGGGCATCTGACCTTTTGTTACAAATCTGTGACAGGTGCAACCTATTTTCTTCAAAATGGTGTTAATTTGTGTGTGCAAATTCATTCCCTGAAATCTGTATTCTGTACAAGCACCGCAGGGGAATTGATCATCAACATGAACAGTGTAATGGACAGCTGAGAGAGATAATTACTGATATTTCAATATATTCGTTTCTGAAAGTTAGTCTTTTGAGCACACTTATGTTTTCACTGCTTGTTAGGGAGGCTGAAGCAATTCATTTCTGATGTTATTCATTTCTAGGGGCGGGGGAGTGTTTGCAAAAGTTCATGTGTAAAGTACAGCACATTGTTACAAATTAGTTTCTTTTACCATTTCTGGCAAACTCATTACAAAGTGATCGTGGCCTGTGTTGAAGTGCACTTCCTCTGGGGCCAATAACTGTAAATAAGCAAGGCTGCAAGCTAGCTGATAAGTTGTTGTTCTGAAGATAACAGTCCCTTTTAGCAGTGTTTTTGACCTTTTCCTTTATATTGCCTGAGGCTTGTCTAAGACCCTCAAGGTCTATTTTTCATCTTAAATTCTCAGTAGAAAAGCACAATGTGTGGTTTAAGAAGATTTTAGGATTGCTTAACATATCTGTGTTTTCTTGCATTTTTATGATAATTGTTGGCATATTTATAAACTCTAGCATTTACTTGAATGTTATTTCTTTTTTTGCTGAAATGCAGCCTTTCATCCACATCCAGAAAGTACTGTTTTAATATTTTATGAAAAGTTAAGTTTATACTGTAAACTGAATCAAATTGATTTGATAGTTTCCTGTTTAGTTTTGCTTATATGTCATTCCTCCTCAAATAAAAAAAATCATTTTTGCATTAGTTATGGCATTTATAATTTGTGTGTCTTACAGAATATTATTACATAGGTGTATATCAATTTTCTGTTTCATTTCACTTAGGTGTGTTTCCCCCCCAAATCCATTTAGCTTTATGTTAGTTTATGATTATTTATATTTTGAATAACTTGCAAAACATTATTACATAACAGGTATATGCAAAGATAAGAAGCAACATATCTTGGAATGATAAGTGAAAGGCCAGTATCACAGATAAAAATCAAATTAAAAAATCAATTTTGAGTACTCTTTTAGTCAAGTAAATCTACTTTTAAAGAAAATGTTTAGCCTTGAGAAGGAAACTAGGAATGCCTTTTAAAATATGGCTTACTGGTAGCATCCTAGAAGATTTAACATCCTTTTGCATATTTATTTAAAGCAGAGTTAGGCAAAATGCCATTTTTGGCCTCTTACAAGTCTTCAAAACATTTTATAAATGTTTCTCCTGACCTCTTCAAATTACTCCACCTCTTTGCTATCCCCATTAAGAAAGAAAAAATTGCTAGCCCTGTGAGTGTCTGCTGTATCAGTTCACTTTTTAAATAGGGGGAGGAATGCACAAAAAGGCTGATTTCATATCTTCAGTGCAATACTCTTCATGTTTAAATAGTTTAAGTTTTCCATCAATAAAACCTTAGTTCCTTTGGAAGAAAATTCTAATTCATATTAAAAACTCAGTCCCAGAATACAGTGGTGCCTCAACCTACAAACGTCCCGACATACAATCATTTCGAGTTACAACCAGCTCCACCCGCAAAAATTTTCTTCGACTTGTGGCTGGAGCTTCCAGTTACGAACACAACCAGGCGGGGAAAAAAGGCAGGGAATTCAAATTGCTAACTGGTGGCAAGAGCCTGCTTCTTTGTAGCTCTTTCGCACCAGCAGTTAGAGTGTGTGTGATCAGAGGAGCCTGCCTGGTAAGATAAGGTGCTGCTTTCTGCTTTTTAAAAACTGTTCTGGGTGTTTTTGTAGTGTGGTTTTGGGCTGGGGGGTTATGTTTCTGTGCTGTGAAGAGTCTTGGGGGTTTGTTTGTTTTTGGGTCCCCCCATTTCTGATGGGTCTTGGGGGGTTTGGTTGCTTTTTGTTTTTTTCCCAATTTCCGATTGGTCTTGGGGGTTTTGTTTTTTGGGTTTTTTCCCTGATTTCTGATGGGTCTTATGGGTTTTTGGTTTTTTTTTCCCCACTTGGGCCTCCTTGACAGAGGCTGGACTTGATGATCCATAGGGCCCCTTCCAGCTCTGCAGTTCTAAGATGATGATGATGACCTGGAACTTTAGGCATTATAATTCAGAGAACCAATTAAAGGGTTTTCATTAATATGAGTGATGTTGCTGAATTTTGTAATCAATTGTTTTGGAATGTGAATTTGTGTAAATTAAAATGTCAAAATACAACTTGATACTATTCAGAAGTCCTTCTACTTAAATGTGAACAAGATACAGTGGTGCCCCACATAGCGAGTTTAATCCGTTCCGGATTAACCCTCGCCTTGCGGAATCGTCGCTAAACGGGTAGGGAAAAGGTATTGAAACGCATTAAACTTAGTTTAATGCGTTCCAATACCTTGCTTACTTACCCGTTCAGCGAGGATTCCCCTTGCTGGCAGCCATTTTCGCGCCCTCGCTAAGCGAGGGCAGGGCGTGAAAACGGCTGCCGGCAGCCATTTCCGGGCTTCCGGCGGCCATTTTGGAGCTGCCGAACAGCTGTTCGGCGGCTCCAAAATGGCCGCCGCAATACCCGATCTTCGCAATGCGGGTTTTCCCCATTGCGAAGATCGGGTATGTTTCCATATAGCGATCCCGAAAAAGGGATCGCTATACGGAAACATCGCTATACGGTGCACTCGCTAAGCGAGGCACCACTGTACTATATTATGTTCTTTTAGTTTGCAGTCTCTTTTCTTTTAATTTGTCTTGCTCTTAGATACAAGGAATAGGATACCTTTGAATTGTTACATGATTAAAGGAAACAACAGAGGAACAACATGTACAGTAGTAATGTAGAGAAAGAGCCTTGTTCTGAAAGATGGGTCTAGTAGTTGTGAAGGAAAATGATAGTAGGCAACAAACTAATTATTACACTTAATAATGGCTTAAGAAACCATAAAATTAGAAATTGCTTAGGCAAACAGTAGGAAAATCTGTCATCCAAATGGCACAAAGCTTAGGCAAAAGTAGATTTCTTTAACTTTCCTTTTGTATCCTCTGTACCCTTTATCAAGAGGTGTGTTTTCTGTGAGGAAAATATTACCCCTTCAGATGGCTACAGAATGTCTATTTTCCTCAGAGACTGAGGCTGTGGTCATACCAGCAAAATGTCCCCCTGTGGTTATGTGACTTTTAATTGTGTTTCTGTCATTGTTGAGGTCACGTGACATTCCAGGATGTGTGTCCCAATGTGTTTTATGAGTTACTGAATCATTTCCTTCCAATTCAATAAGCATCTAGAGCTTCTTGTTGAGACCATTTGACAGAAGTTAATCAACATAAATGCTGCAGAAAAATAAAAATAAAAAGGACATGCACAATGACCGTAGTTGCAATAAGATTATTCACACACACACAGAGCAATGCATTTTGTTTTAAAGATCAGCAGCAAAAAAAGTAGAAACCTCTGGGTGAGCGAGAACTGATAGGCAGTTAGCACACTTGCTGGGTAAATTATTTGCTAATGGCCATGCACCATGTCACTGCAAATTTAAATCGTGAAATCAAAGGGGAAGACCTGGAAAATATTTTATTGGTGTGACCACGGCCTGCCACTTAATGTAGCCATGCACTGTCTGCTGAAGCTTCATTGAACTTAGAAACCGTAAATCAAAACTAAAGCATCTTAGGAAAAAATATCACTTCATGCTGCATATTTGGATGCACAAAATAAACTGTCACACTCTGCTTCTAACATTGATTTGCAAGTCGCTTTCTGAAAATGTCTTTATGATAGCATTAGATCTCACAACTGCTATGTAGTTGACTGAACAAAGTTCGAATCCAGTAGTTTTCATGGAGGCTTTAAGAGAGAGGGCAATTTCAGCTTCTGAGGAACCACAGAAGCCATTAAATCAGAAAGGGAAATGATAAGGCAAGATCTACTGTGACTTCTGTTGTCATTCAGCCTTCAACTTTGATTTCATTGGATGACATGTCTCTTTCTGAATCCATCACTATGGTTTCTGTTTTCCTTCAGTTTTGAGTATATAGACTACTAAACCTTTGACAATGGAGGAGGCAGAAAGTCAGGCATCATTTCAGACACGAGTGCCAAGAACTCAGTATCAGGAGTGCCAGAGATCTTCTGCTGAATCAGTCAGCATTGACTCATACTCTAAGAAAAAGAATCATAGTAAATTCCTTCTAAATGTGGCTTGTTCCTGTTAACATGGAGCTGAAACTTGTGTTTAGTCTGGGCATAGTAATACACTGAATTTGCGTGTTTTGAAAGGTCAATGTGGGATCAGTGAAAAAGATTCTCGCCTCACTTTGTTGATATTGCTGCACTTTAAGATTTAGTGTGTATGTAAAGAATCATACTGGGAGGATTATAATACATTTCACCAGGTTTCATCTTGGTGTAATGGTTCTCTGCACTACTATTCTCAGAGATATGATTGGCTGTCTCCTCAATCAACAAGGTGAGCTTGAAGGTCAAGAGGCAGCTAGTGTGCCGTCTCCTCCGGTGAAAGAGAACATCAAAGAGGAGGGAGAAAAGGGGGACAGTTTGGAGAGAGCTGCCAAACAAGAGAATGGGTGCATGACATGCGGTTTCGTCGTAATGCGGGGCAATCGTAACGCGAGGCACCACTGTACCTATGTACCTTTGCTGGGAATGATTACTTCAGTGCTGAAACAATCTTAATCCACTGATATGTACAGTGGCAGTTTCTTTTATATTGTTGGAGTTTTTGCAGCCTCATATGCTGCCTTTAGCAGGTTTGACTGGGAGGGACTTTTCTGGTCTGGGGTGACTGTCAATCTATCCAGGACTAACTGATCATTCTTTCCCTGCCTTTGAATTCAGAGGCCTGCTTCTCTGCTTTGGAGTGCTTTTCCACTCTTTAGTCTGTTGAGGTCTGTTGTTGAAACCCGTCATGTTTTGTAGTTTGCTGTTTGTAAATAATTGCTCAATTGTAAATAATGAAACCTTTTATTCTTTTTACTACTAATATCTCAGAGTGAGTTATTCAGACTGTAATTGCCAGTTAATGAGAAAATGGGTGGATTCCTTCTGTTGCAGAGCTAGAGGAATTTACCTAGAAATTCAAAAGTCACTCTTCATACATAAGAAATTATATCCTTATCAGTCAACATATAAATATTTGTCTTCATCATCAACATTAACTGGAGTTAAATGATATTACCCATGAATTGCTAGTGATTATGTGGCAGGTTGAGTTATGGTGTCTACAAAAGTACCTTCTAGTTCCAAACAGAACTCCTACCAACATGAAGACTTATCATCTTTCTACAGGTCATTAATGGACACAAAATTTTCAAGGTTTCTTAGCACCATTCTTCAATAGCAGGCACATAATCACCACCAGTCCATGGGTATCACCTACAGTAGGGCAGTTTCAAACAACCACACCATGAAAGATTCTTCAAAACAAGATTTTCAACCTTCAAAAACAAAAAATTAAACAAAACAAAATCCCTAGAAAATACTCACCCTCAAGAGAAGTATATGGGGTATTACTTTTGGTGCTTTGTGATACTAAAGAAAGACATTTCCATCTCCTACTGGACTAGACATGTGAACAATTACATCAAAATGGAAAAAAATGACAACATTGACTATGGTTCTTCCACTAGTGAAGTGACTAGATTAAGTTGCAGTTATTAACCTGAAGGATGCTTGCTTTCAAATCAACATAAGGCCATGTCATTGTTGGTTCCTTCGATTTACAATTTGTCAGAAGTTATTTCAATTCAAATAATTTCTTTCAGTTTTACAACTATATCAAGAGTATTTACTAAGCATATGGAATTAGTAGCAACCCACTTGAGGTATTAGGACTAACAGTTTTTACATACATCAATGATTGATTGTTGGTAGCTGATTTCTGGTGAATACTTGTGAAAACTCTTTGATATAATGTGTAGCTCTTTGCATCAATTCTCAATGTGATATTCCTGTCAACGGAGAGAACATAAGCTTGTTTTCCTGGCCTCCTAGGTAGAAGGTTAACTAGCTGACCAGTCATGTATATTTGAGATCACAAAGAAGGGCAGACTGCTTATTGATAAGTGTAATTTTTCAAGTGGTTATCTGTGAACTTACAGAACACACTCTTCCCCTCTCAGTCTGTCCTATTACTCTTTCTCTACTGTTGGTGGACTGGAACAGAAGGAAAAATAATTGGGGTACCCTGTCATGTTCAACATGATGGGGCAGGGGTCTTGCCAAACGCTACCTTTGGTAACTCAGGTGTTCTTGGACTGCAACTCCCTGAAACCCTGGCTAGCACAACTGGTGATGAAGGCTTCTGAGAATTGCAGTCTAAGAACATTTGGGTTACCCAAGGCTGGGAACCACTGTTCTAGAAGATTCTGACCAACATTCTATGCAGTGTCAAAACCTACTTGTATGAGTTGACAGGTGATCACTCAAAGAACTACAGCTACACGTAAGCATCAGCTTATTCTTTTTAGCATGCATGAGACCAAATGTTTTCCTCTCACAAGTTTCAGTGTCAAATGCAGAGTATCTGTATTTTTATAATGTTCTTAAATTATGCTTGGAAGTATTGATTCAATTTTAATCAGGCTTTAAGTTGAGCATCACAGATTTTTGCTAAGCTTTCTGAAAACAAAAAGGTATACCTAATGGCTGGTTATTTTATTTACTTATTTATTTTTAAAATGCTATCTGTCACAAAGAAATGGTGCACTAAGGAAGTTTGCCTGAGCATTCTGTTCTGTCCATGTCCAACCAAGGGAAAATGTATTTTGCTCAAAACAGTGGATCCAAAATAATTCCCTGTTTTGTTTTACTAAGCATCCTCAGGCAGTGTCTTTCTTTCCTACTGTCCCTTACAAGCCTTCTTGCATTTAATGATCCTCGAGAGAAGTAATTTTTTCTGATGCACTGCTTTCAGAAGCACATTTGGGAGGGCTTTCTTAGTGACTGCTTCTAGGGATTGAAAACACCTGCCATGAGCGATTAGATTATTTCCATCTGTTTTACCCTTTCATTGGCAGACATATATATATTTGTTTATAGAAGCTTTTGGCATCCAAGAGCAATGTCCTATTAAGTAGGTCTTAATCTAGGTGATACTGTGTTTTCATTTCTATTTTTATTAGATGAGTTTTAACGTTTCAAATATAACTTTTGTTCCACCTTTTATTGTTAGCTTCCTTGAGCACCATTTTAGTAGAAATATTAGTTGTAAATTTATTAAGTAGATAAATAATTCCTTACAATTCTGTATCTAGATTGCTACAAAATGGCTGTCCTGAGAAAGTAATTGTGAATGCCCACATATCCTTAGTGGCTCATTTGCCATTCAAGATAAACCCCCATTAACTTTAGGGGCGAAGTGATCTTGTAGACCAGTGGTCCCCAACCTTTTCTTAACTGCGAACCAGTTGGGGGGTGGGGTACGTGCATGGAGGGACACCCCCCACACTCAGGGGCAGGGCATTCTCATGGATGGGTGGGGCGCTCACGCATATGGGTGGAAGGGTGGGGCGTGCTCGTGTGCATGCACGGATGGGTGGGGCATGCTTGCAGATGGGCAGAGCACTCTGTTCGGCCCGGTCCTGCCATGGCCACTGGGCCGTGGACCGGGGGTTGAGGACCCATGTTGTAGACAACCAACTGATGTATATTAGCCTTTCAGATACAATTTATTTAGTCTTTTGGTAAAATGTTCTTCTAACAGTCATGTTGCCAGACCAGAGAGCTTTTCTGGAATCAATTATTACATAATATTTTGTTTTATTATTATTTTTAGGCAACCTTGGACGTGTAGACCATATTACTGAATTTGAATATGACCTGTTCATCAGGCCTGACACCTGTAATCCACGTTTTCGGGTATGGTTCAATTTCACAGTTGAAAATGTGAAGGAATCCCAGGTAAGTGCCATTTGAATGGAAATTGAAGAATTAAAACATATATACTGAAAGCCAAGATATCTAATTGTTCTGTATGCGACATAGGAAATGTCTGTACTATAATACTATAGTTTTAAAAGACTGTGTATGCTAATTTCAAAACAGCCTTGTCCTCCAAATGGTAAAATATTCTGCTTGTCATTTCTGGAATCATATAAGATACTTAAGCAAAAATATCCTAAAAGTCTCAAGCTATGGCTGCTGTTATCTTACTCCTAGTTTCTTAGGCCAGAACAGTTTATCATCCGCCTTGGGAGATCTGGTTAATTTTTTGATTCATTTTCTGCTGTTAAGGTGTCTATTTGTAAGTTGCTACCCAAAAGGAAATAAATTCTCAAGTTGGCCACTCTAACCTGTATTGTTCTTTAAAATATTTAGGATGTTTTTGACCATTGATGCTTCATCCTTACCTTCTTTTATTTGTGTTCATTAAACCTTCCTTTCTGACTTCTTACCGTATTTTTGCTCCATAAGATACAGTTTTCCCCCCCAAAAAAGGGGGGGGGGAATATGTGCATTTTATGGAGCAAATACTATAAAAAAGGGTTCAGCCACCACCACCCAGAAGCCTCCCACTGCCATGCTAGGAGGCCTCTGAACCGGCACCAGAGGCTGCGCAGCCACATTGGACCTCACCACTCTGCCATCTGTGCTGCTGGCTTTCCAGGATCTGCCTCCTGGAGCCCACCTGGAAAACCAGCAGGGCCAACAGGCCTATGGCAGCAAATTTAAATGGCAGAGGGCAGTGAAAACAGGCAAGGACCAAAGGGGAAAGAGTGATTTTAGAAAGACCAGGGGAAACCACAAACGCAGTCCCCCACTACCACAAATTATGCAGTTGATTTTCCCACATTTGGGGAAATCACAGGGATCAGCACACCCAAAGTGCAATGGATGAGCCTCATCCTAGGAAAACCACTTTCATGATCATGGTATCTCCACTGCCAGGTATGAGTTGGAGTGGCCCCAGCACCTCCTGCCCCCTTCTGTGTCCTACCCCCCCCAAGGCATGGTGACTCCCCGGCTGCACCTCCTGCTCAGAACAGGGCTACACAGCCCCAGTCCCACCAGAGGCCAAGAGAGCTGCTCAGTGTTTTGGCCCAGTGGGATCCCCATCAGGGGCTGGGTGTTCCTCCCACAATCCTCCAGTGCACAGATATTAGCATACCTAATGTGCGGGAAGCCAGGGAAAGCGGGAAGTTCAAACTTTCAGTTAGTGAAGAGGCTGCTTGTCTGCTTCCTTGCTAGTCCAAGCGGTTAGAGAGCTGGGAGAGAGACCCGGGACTGCCTGGGACTGCCTGGTATTGTCATTTTAAAATGTAAAATTTAGTTTAAAAGCTGCTTGTTTGGGATTAAACCCTGCTTGGGTGAAAAGGTGCTCCGTTTGAGTTGAAACCTGCTTGTGTAGAAACGTGCATACTTGCTTAAAAAGCAGCTAATTTTGCTTTAAAAGCTGCCTGGGAAGCCTTACAGACCAGCATCGATCAGCTGTTAGGCAGGGAGAGGGAGGGGGAAGGAGTGGAGAAGAGCACAAAATGGCTGCCGGCTGCCTGCTGGGTACTGGCTTTTAGCTGTTTGGTGCTCTTTTTCAGCTGCTCGGGGGGGCGGCTACCAAGGCACTGTGAGGTGCCGGGCTCAGTCTACAGTACCTGGTAAGTGACTTGTAATTTTTTTCAAGTTTCTGACCTTTTTTCCCCATAGGAACGCATTAATTAATTTTCAATGCATTTCTATGGGAAATTTGGATTCGACTTGCAAACTTTTCAACTAGTTCTGGGCATCTAATAGAGAATGTATTTCCAAAGGGTGTTGCAGCAAGGAAACTAACTGTACTTTATGAGCCAGAACACAAACTTGGCTGCTGATCACAAATTAACCCTGCATACATGGGAAAGCTAAATTCAGTCTTAATTTTAGTTGTTTCCAAGTCTTTATGGTTGTGGTATCTCTTTGATGTATCTAAATCAGAACAGGGCTAGGAAGTCTCAGAGACAGGGCATAGTTATTTAGTTAGTGTTTTTGGAAGAGAGTTGCTACATTTGCTGATACGGTAGTTTGAAAATTAAGAACGTCAAAATTCTTAGTGACTTTTAACTGGATTACAGTACCTGCTTCCTGATTTCAGCTACTATAGTTTGTATTCAATTTTTTTTTACTTGCCAAGAACATTGTTCCTGGCTTTGTGTTGCCTAACCTGTTGTGCCTTGCATGCTATAAACGTTCGATTATGTCAGAAAACTGAGATTTGGTCTTATGCTGAGCATGTGCTACTGCTGGTGAATGGGATCTGGTTAAGCTTTGTGTTGCTGTTCTTTTGCATAACCTAAAGTAAATAAGGAAAACCAGCTGTTAAATAGTTTAATTCCACTATTTATCCTCCACACAACTAAAAGGGACCTCTCAATGCAGTGCCAAATCAGACAAACCATTTCTAACTTAATATAGGCTTGAGCTGTAGCTGGGCAGAGTTGCACAACAATCTCATCTGTCATTGAGACATTTCTATAAGCATGTGGAGGAGGTGGATGAAAGGATATGTAAAATATAGGTAATGTGGTATAGGTCTTATCACTGTCTGATAATGGTCTATATGTACTTGACTTACATTTATGGCACACAAATTTATGATACCTAAACTAGAGTACACAAATCTTTTAAGTCTCTCCATTTGTTAGTGAAACTGGTAATGGTTCTTAATGCCACTGTTGACTGCTGTTCACTTTACATGGTTCAAGTTTTATTCTTTCATAGTTTATTAAATATTTTATTGCATTATTTGGTTCAGAATATTTTTTCCTGGAGCGAAAAATACAGTATTTGTTTTTTGCCACTAGTAATATTTTGTGTTCTGCCTCATTTTCCTTTACACCTTAGTAAAAGAGTGCCATTGTTCTTTGTACAAACATTTGAGTAACATTAAATATGGGATTGTAAATAGCATATAAATGGATGCACTTTCATACATTTTCTGTAGTTTCTTCTTTAGTATTTTACCTTTAATTAAGAAATTATAAGAAATTTCAGTGGGCAAAAACATGACAATTCCCAGTCATCCAAATGGTTGTATGTGATATTACCCTTGCACAAAGTCTTCAATACTTTTTTTTATTTGAATAAAAGCATGGATTCCACATGGGTCCTATGAAAGTTTTTGCATGTTTAGTTAGTATAAACATGAATAGATGATAATGGAAGCTGAGGACATATAGGAGAAGAAATCTCTCTTTCACTTGTGCAAGACCTATTAATTGCAATATAGACAAGAAATAACAACATTCTCTGTTACATTTAGTTCCCATGGGCCTACAAATTGTTAGAAGAAATACAGGATAAAGGACTTCATTGCAGAGTATGTGAAGTGTGATGTGGTTAGGATATCCTGTAACAATGGGACAGATCACAAAAAGGAGTTAGTGTGAAATACTTTTTTTTTTGCTTATTTCTTATGCAGGTTCTTTTGATGTAAAAATTGTATTATATCCATCCTATCATACTGTGTTTTAGCAATATTCACGTGAATTATAAAAATTGATTGGTACCATTGATATTGTATCATGCCATGGATTTTAAGAAATGCTTCCTGAACTAGTTAAATTGGGATATCATGGTTAGAATCCACTTTTGTCTTGTGCTTCACCAAAACAGAAAACTCGTCTAATGGTGGGGAGAAAAGATTACTTTTTTTGGTGAGGTATTGTAAATGTGTTACCGAAGTACAAGTTTTATGATATCGTATAGAATATGCACCTTGAGTTAATCTGGCTTTACCTTAGAACTCGTTCCATTTGTCTTGAGAGGTTATAGACTATGTTTTATAGAATAGATCAAAACACAAATGTGTTTGTTGTATATGTTTTGCAAAACATTCAAAATAATTTATATCATCTGGTAAGGGATTGCAATTGAGATTTTGTGTAAACTTTAATGATGAATTTTCCCATTTTCACAGAGATACGTAGATGATACTTCAATTTAATTTTATGGCAATTTTCTTGATATGCAAACACAGTGTGTAAATTCTAGTTGCAGTGCAGTCCACGATTTTCTTTCAACTTACTGTGGATTTGGTTTTTAAAAACTAATATACATAACTATAATAGTCTCCTTGTATTTTATTGTACTAGTATGCAAACTGTGTACTACATTTTTTGAAAATCACCATGTATTCCCTTAATTTCCCCATAATACAAAAATCAGTTTTGTTAATGGCATGATTACTTAGTTTAAAAACTCCTTCATGATACCCACAGTTGTATTCCTATTTTATTTCATGACTGTCCTATCAGTTCTATAACAAAAAAAAAAACCCACAAAAAAACAAAAAACACCAGAAGGCAAAAAAAAAGAATGTTATCCAAATTTCTGTTCTGTAAATGATCAGTCTTCTCCTATTTTGTACTTTTGTCAATAATGACCAAATTATACAGCCACAAGATGAATGAGAATCTGCCTCATTGAGCAATGAGATCTTGTGGAGAGATACCGTATATATCCAGAGTTCACAGGATATTTGTTTCCTTGGTTGTGTACAAGAAAAAGAATGGATTCACTATTAACTATGACTTCTGAGGCCTGTTGTTATAATGTGTCTTCCTGTAATCTTCATTTTTCATCTCTCAAATTTCCGTTAAAATGACTCTTACATGAATGTAATAAAATCTTAACCATATCTTGAGCCAGGCACCAACAGGCAATATAACCTGGGTGTATTAAATAAATGCTACACATTGTTGTAACAAATGTATAGTGTGGTGTACTTTACTTTTATCAAATTGTGTCATTTAAGAAAATAAACATTAAAAGTTTCCTTATTAAAGAGATTCTGAAATAGTTTCTAGTGATTTGTTTATTTTGCAATCTTATACTTGTTTACTTACAAGGTAGGGGTGGTATAGACTTGCAGCCTTCCTGTTACAATGTCTTTAATCCATGTCTAGGCAAGTAATACAATTTAATATCTCAGAGGTCATGTTTTGTAGATGAAGAGTTGTAAACAATGTCTAAGTTTCAGTCACTTGCTGGGATGAAAAGGGCACAACCAAATATTTCACATTTTTGCTGAATGTGTGTGTGTGTGTGTGTGTGTGTGTGTGTGAGAGAGAGAGAGAGAGAGAGAGAGAGAGAGAGAGTCCCACACAATGTAATGTAATGGGACAAAAATGTCTTATGCTGGATGAGAAACATTTTATGCTTCGAAAAATAAAGAAAATGTGAGTAATGGAACCATAGAATAATTGAGTTGGAAGGGACCTATAAGGCTATCTAGTCCAACTCTCTGCTCAGTGCAGGAATCCAAATCAAAGCAGATCTGACAGATTATAGACAACTGTAATTTGAAACTGTAACATCTGCATAAACAACCTGTTATTTACTGCCAGGCGATAATGTCATGTTTGTGAAGTCAAAAAATATGGTCAGAAATCCCTCAGATATTCAGAATTCACTGAAGAATAAATTCATGGCACCCATCAACAATCTGTATTTTTCAGTGCTGTTGTTTGAAGATGAGAAATATGACTAAACATTGGTGTTACATCATAGCTCTTTGGCAGCCATGGCGGCGGCAGCGGAGCAAGAGCAGCAGCAGTTCTATCTTCTCCTCGGCAACCTGCTCAGCCCGGACAATGTGATCTGCAAACAGGCAGAGGAGAAGGAAAACTCTGATCCCAAACTCCCACGGCATGAGAAGGAGGAGGCGCTACCATAACCCATGCGGCGAGGGAGCAGCCCCGGTAGGTGGGGCTTGTCAGCCCTGGAAGGCAGCCCAGCTAGGAGAAGGAAAACGCTGATTCCAAACCTGCACTGCCTTGTGGCTATATCCACTGATGGAAAAGGCTTCAGGAGTTAATCTCGAGGCCAAATCCGTAGCCGGAGTCCTGGAGGCAGTTCGCGTTGTTCTGGCAACTCCTGCGACGTCGCTGGAACCAGTTATATTGGCTCTTGCCTTTCCACTGGATTATTTCAGTGATGTGGAGAGGGGGGTGTCGCGACTGCCACCTCCTCTTACGTCACCACAAGAGATGACAGGCCACGATCCTTCTCACACACACACACACACAGTACTTCGCTGCCACCAACCACACATACACCTGACACTTCAGACGATGTATGGATTTTAAAATAAAAAGGATGATTTATTGATTACAAACTTAAGATGGAAATCAATTAGTAAATGAATCACTTATATTACTATATTTATCAGACCTTCACCCTGCACAGTTCTTAATTACTTCACACACAGTTCCCTAACCTATATCTAACCCTGTCACTCTCTAACTCCCCAACAACCAACCCTCAACAACCTTCTCTCTCCTTGTACACCCCCCTTATATACACAAGCTCCACCCCTATAAGACCCACCTCCTGCCTTGCCATAGGCCGGGAAACTCCAGCCTTAGCCAAGACAGGCAGGTGACGTCATGGCACACGTCACATACCTTCCCCCTTTAATAAGTTGTTTTGTGGGGGAAAGCTAAGGTGCTTTTTCCCCAAAACAACTGCAACAAACACAAAGCATTACATTTATTACACAATTTAACACAAATACAAATATACTTACACTTCCTTCCTACAGGTAAATAAAACATGCAATGTAAACATTTATCATAATACAATACATAACTTTCAAAACACTTTACATTGCCATATACTATACACAGAGTCCATAAGTCCTTTAGGTGTCGTCTTCTGGTCTTCTGGATAAGGCGTCAGCCACACAGTTTATAGTCCCTCTGACCACCTTAACCTCGAAATCATAGTCCTGCAAAAGAAGCGCCCACCTCATCAGTTTACTGTTCTGTGATTTCATAGTCCGCAACCACGATAGAGGTGAGTGATCAGTGCACAAGGTAAAATGTCGACCCCAGATGTAAGCCTTCAGCTTCCGGATCGCAAAGATGATCGCCAAACATTCTTTCTCGATGGTAGAAAGATTCTTCTCCCTGGGAAGCAACTTCTTGCTCAGGTACGCCACTGGATGTTGGTCTCCGCTGTCATCCTGTTGGCACAGTACCGCTCCCACACCGGCATTAGACGCATCTGTGTAGATGATGAACTCTCTGTTGAAGTCAGGAGCATGCAGCACTGGATGGTTGGTTAGAGCATCTTTCAGCCGTCCAAACGCCATCTCGCACTCTTCCGACCAGGAAACGCTGTTGCTGCTCTGCTTCTTTGTCAGGTCTGATAAAGGTGCAGCAATCCCACTGAAACCGGGTATAAACCTTCTGTAGTACCCTGCCAGACCTAGAAAGGACCTCACTTTCTTTTTAGTGGTAGGTCTGGGCCACTTCAGGATTGCTTCTACCTTGGCCTCTAAAGGTTTGATTAGGCCTCCTCCCACTATGTGACCTAGGTACTTCATCTCTGAGTCACCTAGCTGACACTTACTAGTTTTAACAGTTAAGCCAGCATCTTTCAACCTTTGTAGCACTAACTCTAGATGATGTAGGTGATCTTGCCAGGTGTTGCTAAAGATCCCTATGTCATCGATATAAGCTACTGTGAAGTCACTGAGCCCTTTCAGAGTATGGTCCATGAGCCTTTGAAACATTGCTGGTGAGTTTCTCAGACCAAAACTGAGGACCCGGAACTCAAACAGGCCAAATGGACTACCAAATGCGCTTTTCTCTTGGGCCTTAGGTTCACTTCTTCCTTCAATCATCTTACTTATGTCATCAAGCCTAGGCCTAGGATAAGCATCAGGTTTGGTTACTGAATATAGCTTGCTGTAGTACACACAGAACCTGACACTGCCATCCGGCTTGTCTATTAAAACTACAGGGGCTAACCAAGCGCTAGATGAGTGTACAATAGTTTGATCGTTTAGCATTTCGTCTAGCGTTCTGCGAATATTGTCAAAGTAACAACCTCTTATTCTATATGGTGTTACAGACTGAGAAGCATTCCCTATGTCAGTCCTGGGTAGCACTCCCTTGTCAACACCAGGTTTGTTTGAGAACACTTCTTGAGGTTTTGTAACCAGCGCTCCACAACTATTCTGCTGTTCTCTGGATAGAGCAGGGCTGATCTGCACCTCTTGTGGATTGAACTCTTGTGGGCCCCTCCCTTCCCCGAAGGGCAACCCATGTTCCTCCTTATCAGCCTCTTTTATTGCAAACTGCACATGTATGGTCTCTCTGTAATAAGGCTTCAGGGCATTTATGTGAATGACCCCCCTGCCTAACCTTTTCATAAGTTTGGATATATGAGAGGTTCCTAAGTCTGTGATTGTCTCAGAAGGAAAACCCATCCTACTCCTGTAATTCACTAAGGCTTCTGCTACAGTCTGGGTCTCTATAGTTAAAATAAATCTGTTCCCCCGCTTAGTGGCATTGGGCATTGGACCTATGATATCCACCCCTAGACGTGTAAAAGGAGTTGAAATCACTGGTAATGGGCATAGCTTTGCTCTGGTTTTATCACAATTAGAGCCCTGTCTCTGACAAATATGGCATCTTTGACAGAAACTCTTAATATGTTTACCCATATCAGGCCAGTAAAAGTTTTGGGCTATTCTTTGTTTGGTCTTGTTAATCCCCATATGGGCTGAGAAAATGTCTGCATGTCCCTTTTCCAGAATCATAGGGCGATATTTCTCAGGCACCACCAACTGTCTCTTAACTTCAGGCCCCCCTTTTGAAATATTATTTAGTTTTTCCCTATAAAGTAAACCACCCTTAATAATAAAACGTTCAGGGCACTCAGGTGATAAATCTTTATCAGTCACCTTTGCAAAACAATCTTTTAAGGTGGGATCTGCTGTTTGTTCCTTGACAAAGAGGCTTTTCTGAGGTATTTCAACTGAGAATGCCTCAGGTTGTGGTACAAATTTCTCTGGCTCTTGAGAGTCATTCCCACTACTGGCTTCACTTTGTACTGATTGTGCACGTGTTACCACTAGGGCACTCTTGACATGCTTTGTTAAGTCATTACCAATAAGAAAAGGGGTAGGGATCTCAGAAGACACCCCCACTCTCCACAATCCCTTCCAACCTTGATATTCAATTTTCAAATCAGCCACAGGTAGTGAAACTAGTTCTGACCCAATCCCTTTCACAGATAGAGTCTGGTCAGCAATCATACAACTTTGTGGTACTATGTCTGAGTGGCATATGGAAATTTCAGAACAGGTGTCTCTCAAAGCTGAATAGTCATTTTCAAAAACTTTTATCCTGTCCCCAGCAGATTCCAGTAAAGCAGCATTGGTCTGTATGTAATAGCAATGGACAACTTCAGCGAGAGGTAGCTCCTTCAATGTATCCAATTCAGAGCTCCTAACTGCCTCTGCCTGGGTTTCCATGACAACAGAGCTTTCACTAGAAGAAGCTTGAGGTTTACTCTGAACACAAAATACAGCCTTTGCTTCTTTTACATTCACTTTCTGAGGTGGAATTTCTTTATTTTGCCTTGTATTAAAACATTGTGAAGCAATGTGGCCTTTCTTTTTGCAAATGAAGCAGATTCTCTCCCCCCATGAGCTTTTCCCATCAAATCTCTCAAGTTTCTCTTTTCCCTCCAAAACTTGTTTACTGTGCTGGCCCTGTTCTGAGGGCTTTTCACTAAAATGGCCGCCTACTTTAGTCTGTCTCTGTGCTTGTTCTTTAGAGAACTTTGGGTCCCATGTTTTCCTCACACTTCTCCCCTCATAACAACTAGGACCCCTTATTTGAGAAATAAAATCAGCTATTTGAGCAGCGTTTCTAACATCAGTTGGTTTTCGTTCTTGAACTAAAAATTTAAGTTCCCCATGGAGTAAGGAATAAAACTGCTCCAGGCCCACAACATTTTTCAATTCCTGAAAGGTTTTTACATTCTCCTGTTCAAGCCACCTATCTAAACACTTTTCTAAGTTAAAACCCAGTTGGGTATAAGATTCATCTGCTCTTTTAGAAAGTTTTCTGAACTTCATTCTGAGATGTTCTGAGTTAATGCCAAAACGATTGTAAACCATTTTTTTGTACTCTGAATAATCTTTACTGAGCTCAACTGGCATATCAGCATACACGTCAGCCATTTTTCCACTCAGGAGAGACCTCAAAATTATCATTTTCTCTGTTTCCCTCACAGAAAAATCAGCACAACTTCGTTCAAAGATTTTAAGGAAGTTTTCAGGACAATCCCCCTGTTTATATGTAGGAAATTTCTTCAAATCTGACTTTGACAACTGGCTTGGTTCAGTACCAGAATCTCTGTTGTTGTTGTTGTTTTGGTTCAGTATTTCCAATTTCCTAAGTTCAAAAGCCATACGCTCCCTTTCCAGAGCAATTTTCTCCCTTTCTATTCTTTCCTCTTTTTCTAGCTGTTTCATTTGAAATTCATGTGCTTGGGCTAACTGAATTTTCCTCAGTTCTGATAACTGTTCACCATTAGCTTCTTCCTGCACTGAGGCAACTCTTCCCTCACCATTTGACTCATCCCCAGACCAGTCTGACATTGCTTGGTCTCTTTGTTCACTCACTTCTGCCATTTGACTGCGCGTGAGAGGCATTTTAATCACACAGGAGGCTCTTTTCTATTTTCAAGCCTCTGTTTAAAACGTCACTTTTTTTTTTTTTCTTTCCTGTGCTAAGGTCTGACACTCTCTAACAGGGTATACAAACAGATATGGCTAGGCTTGTTACTGTAGTCTCTAATGGCTTCTGCCCCTTCACTGGGCCTCTTGCCAGATTTAGAGCTACTTTAATTTTCTGCCCTTGGCTCTACTTCCAAATCCACCACAGCTTCACCCTCTCTCAGGTTCTGCAGTTCACTAGAGAGATCCCAAATCTTTGCTGCCCTTGGTCTGTCTGTCCCTTCCGAGTTCTCCCAACTCTGGACTCTCAGACCAAGTCACAACAGCCTCCTATTTTGGGCCAATCTCCCTCACAAAATGGACCTTCTAGAGCTCATAAGTCAGTTCCCTCACTCTGAAGTTTAGGTGCCTCTCTACTAGATCTGCTCCCCCCTGGAGACAAATCCTAGAGAGTTACCCACACCCCACTTCAGGTGCTCCTAACTGAAATCCTTTTGCTCTGGTCACACTAGCCAAGGCTTTTCTGGGCAACTGGGCAACTGGACAACTCGTATCCCACACGCTGGCACCAGTTTTGTCGCGACTGCCACCTCCTCTTACGTCACCACAAGAGATGACAGGCCACGATCCTTCTCACACACACACACACACAGTACTTCGCTGCCACCAACCACACATACACCTGACACTTCAGACGATGTATGGATTTTAAAATAAAAAGGATGATTTATTGATTACAAACTTAAGATGGAAATCAATTAGTAAATGAATCACTTATATTACTATATTTATCAGACCTTCACCCTGCACAGTTCTTAATTACTTCACACACAGTTCCCTAACCTATATCTAACCCTGTCACTCTCTAACTCCCCAACAACCAACCCTCAACAACCTTCTCTCTCCTTGTACACCCCCCTTATATACACAAGCTCCACCCCTATAAGACCCACCTCCTGCCTTGCCATAGGCCGGGAAACTCCAGCCTTAGCCAAGACAGGCAGGTGACGTCATGGCACACGTCACAGGGGGATTTGCTGCTTGGGTAACAGCCTATCCTCCATATTATTTTACCCAGGCTTCGTGCTTGGGAGAGGACACTCCAGCTTCGCGTACAGCGTCAAAGTCCTCCATACAGAACATGTTACCATAGGAGACTGAAAGATGCCTATGATGGCATCATAGTGGGGTGATTTGGTGGGAGAAATCAGTGCTCACTGGAAAGGGCAGAGATGGGAAAATCTCACTTGACTATTGCTATTTTTTGTTATATATTATCTGGCAGGAAAAGGAAATGAAAACGTACCTCGGAACAGATTTTTCAGAGGGTCTCCTAGAGTAATCATTGTGCATGTGAAGAAAAAGTCAGTGTGATGAAAACAGCTCAGAATCTGATGACAGTGTTCTGAATAAAACGTGTGCTGCTTATATACCACCCCATAGCATTTAAAGCACTCTTGGAGGTTTACAGGTTAATTGTTCCTCTGTTGCTGGATAGTCAATTTACCGATGGGAAACTGAGTGTCAAGATGTATAAAAATTGGCAGTGCAGATTTTATTACCTAAAAAGCTCAGCCTCAATGTGTTTCAGTTGCGGCCTTCAGGAGCTAAGCATAAAATAAAAAAATACATATGTATTAATTTAGAAACAACTGTTTGGGACAGTTACAGCTCTTTTTTTCTTATCTATACACTTAACATTATAAATTATTAATGAATATGCACATAACAAGATCAATAAACTTCTAGTACAGTTTAATGACAACATACAAGATACATACCAAACTTTTGGAATGTTTTGTTTATTGTTTGGTCTATACCAGCTCCAACTTTGATTCAAAGTACTGTACAAATACTGTACAGAAGTCTATATTGTATTGGCTTTATGCTATTTTATTGTATTGTTTTATCTTTATATTATGCTTTATTGTACTGTGTAAATCACCCAGAGTGGCCTGGGTTGCCAGATGGGTGGTATAGAAAATCAATCAGTCAATTAATCAATTAATAATCAATCAGTCAGTCAGTCAGTCAGTCAGTCAGTCAGCGAATGTATCTACTTATTTGCAACTGTGTATCTTTAAATTCTCTCATATGACATGTGTTTCTACAGCAGGTGCTGTAGATGGTGTCCTGTGGGAAGGGAAGAACTAGGCAAAATTGTGGTGGTAATCTGTCCTTAAATTCACTCTTTAGTAACATATCCCCTAGATTTAATGCTCTTTTAAATGGTACCTGTACTCCTTCTTGAAATCCTCCTATACTTTCTAAGATATGCCAATGCCTCTTTATGCATTTCTGTAGTTTGTTAGAGACATGATTCTATGTTAGAAAACAGTTGGCATGGTTTATAGGTTCTTTTGTTTTGGTTTAGAAGATAACTGCATCTGGTATTATTAGCAAAACTATTATCTGTAACCTCATGTGGGCAACCTCTGTCTCTTAACTGATTTCTCAATATTATAGATTCCTGCTTAAAGTCCTTCCTCTTGGTGCAGTTCCTTTTCATCCTTAAAAAATGACCATATGGAAGATTTTGAGGTAGAGATCAAGGATGGGGAGGTATCAGTTCAAATAGGTGATACAATCTGTTGGTTTTCTATATACAACTTTGTGTACAGCTTCCCTGATTCTTTTTTGATAGTGAGATCTAAGAAATGTATCTTGTCATATTTATAATTAGTGGCAAATTTAATGTTGCTGTCTGGAGAGTTAATCCATCCAAATAACTGTTGTAATAAACTCTCAGGTCCCCTCCAGATCATAAAGACATTATCTTCATAATTTGATCAAGTTCTCTTCAAAAGGTAGTTGCCAGAATGCATCTAATCTTTAAAGGACTGCATATATAAGTTGGCTACTTCTGGGGCCATGGAAGGCTGAATCAGCCTCAAGCCAGTTACCTGAGCCTTTTGGGATCCAACTCAGGTGATGAGCAGTCTTGACTGCAGTACCACAATTTAACAAATGTGCCATAAGGCTATTGGAATATTCTTCTATGCCTCTGAACAGTCCTCAGGTACAAGCTTGGCCTACGAAAATTCCTCCAGGTACATACAGATGATATGGGTTCCATGGCTGTGGTTGTCCAAGGGGAAAAAATTAGAAGTGAAAGGATACCATGTCCACACCAAACCAGTCTTGCACAAGAAGAACCAAGCATATACATGTCATAAGAGGCAAGAGATGGAAGGACCTGCTGAAGACATTGACAGACAGTTCACTTTACAGCTTCCAGGAGCATCATTCAGGTATGCCTGGGCCAAACAAGCATGCAAGCAAAGAAACAGAGCTAGAAACACTGCTCTTAATAGAAAGCATTCTTTACTATATCAGAGAAGCACAATGAACAGAGAAGCACAATGCTGTTACAGGACCAAGCTTGGTTACAATGTGATAACAACAATGGTTGAACCAGATTTTTCCACAGAGACTCAATTTAATGGGAGATAATTTTTCACCAATTTGGGACTGAGAAAGGGACTTTTAACCAAAGATCCAACATATGCTGGGATGATTGGACAGAAAAATGAATACAACCTCCTCCCCCATTGACATTTCTGCAGTAGGGCAGTGGAAAAGAGAACCAGCAGATGGTGCACTATGTGTGGAAAATGTGTGGTTGCAAAGACCACCACAGTGATCTGCTGTTGGGTGTCTGTTGGATACCTGAAAACAAAGAATGCCTTATGATTGGGGGACATATCCTTTGGAAGAAACTATTTAGTTCTTAGAGTAGAAAATTGTTGCATGAGACCATTAATGTTAGGGTCTTCGTGCAAATAAATGAAAACAGTTGTTCTCTTTAGCATTTATGTTTGGTTCCTAATTTTTTTTAGTTCAAAATAAGGTTTTACTGTTCTGAATTGAAAATAGTATTTTTAACAGTAGCAACAATGTTGATTGCACTTTTTGTGAAAAATGGCTACTGTCAGCTACTCAGAACAAATGTTACAGTTCATGTGAATATGTGTTTTCTGACTCTGGATATATGAATATTAGAGAATAACCTTTTTCACTCACAAACATGTACAGCATTTTCACAACCCACAATATGTTGAATTTTCCTGTGGGGTCAGAAAATATATAAAAATCCTCCTATTTTCCAAGTGACAGTGAAAAAATTAAAATGTTTTCTCTCTTCTGGGTGAGACTGTAAAAGCGTTTGCATTTGAGGCCTGTTTTGTGACAGGTGAGGTGATGCAAAATTGGTTTTTGTACACAAGCCCCAATATTATTTTGTAGTTAAAAAAAAGAATGGCACATCAGTAGTTGCAACTTCTGTGCAGGATGATATGTTTCCTCTCCAGGATCCCCTGGAAATGATACCAAATGGAACAGAATTTTGCAGTTTCGTGCACAGAACAACAGGGAAATGGGGTACAGGTTTGAAGAGTGAGATTAAGTTTTTTTTTTCATGGAAAGCTGGGGATCTTGCTAGTGACAAGGAGTCTCAGCATGGAGAAATTCAAGAGAATAATTGAAAATAAAAATGTTTACAAGTCCTGCTCACGTCTCTGAACTATTTATTTATTTATTTTATTTATATGCCGCCCATACTACCCAGAGGTCTCTGGGCGGCTTACAAAATTTAAAATACAATAAAAATTCAAAACAATTAAAATACAATTAAAATATATATAAAAATTGCCATCGGACCCACAGCTAATATTATTTCAATTAAAAGCCTTCTGGAACAGGAAGGTTTTGACCTGGCGCCGAAATGTCATCAGTGTTGGCGCCAGACGAATCTCAGTTGGGATGGCATTCCATAGTCTACAGCATTACTGTAGGACAACTTAGGACAAATTCACTTAACGCAACCTGAGCAGCTTGTAGATTTCTGGCATATACAGTACACAGGATTATCAGAGCAATGAGGGTGACCTTTACTGTTCTGGCTGAACAGCCAGGATGGAATGTAAGCCTTGGTGAAGAAAAGTAGTCAATACTTTTCTATAGACAGGAACTGTAGTCCCCTGCTGAAATGAGAGAGTAATAAGACTTCTATTATGAAAACTTCCCTTGATATTTGGTTATCACTAATTATAGGTGAGTCTCAAAAGCATTACTATCCACTGGATAGCTCAGTGGTTTAGGTATCTAGCTGTGGAGCCAGGGGTTGGGAGTGTGATTCCCCACTGTGTCTCCTTGACAGGTGCTGGACTCAATGATCCATAAGATGCCTTCCAGTTCTGCAGTTGTAAGACTATTTATTCGAGATGCTTTAACTGCAGATCCAGACACTTGTAGATGACACTTTTTGTTTGGGCATATTTTATTTGGCTTTTGGCTGGGATACTGGGGCTTCAGTAGGCTTAGTAGATGATAAGAATCAGGTTGTACAGTTGTACTGGTTCTCCTGGAAGAACTATATTACTTGCTTCTCATCATCTACTAAGCCTACTGAAGTCCCAGTCAACAGCTGTGAATTATTTTGCTCCCACACATGAGGGTAAATACCAGCTTCATTAGCAGCAGAAGGATTAGCACAAAATGTGGATATTGTGCATGAAACATGTATTTTGCTTTTAAAATCTTGTACTATATGCAAAATGCAAGGATTTTAAGTACACAAAATGCAAGATTTTTGTGGCAAAAAACCACCCTGGTACAATTTTTTTCCTGAAAAAAGTACTGAAAGATTTTTTTTAAAAAATACAAATACTCAGAATCTTGCTTTGTGAGTAGAAATCATTTGGAAATTTTGGTTCCCCCTCCCCCATGAGAAAGAAGTAAAGATTTGCATGCCCAGCTGATGGTGCTCAACTTTAATTCTCCTTATTTCTCTTTGACATTTTTTATATCAGGGAAGGAGATGATACCCTCAAATGTTGCCTGGGTCTGCTAATAGGATGGATAGGAATAAAAAGTTTAAATAAAACTTGGCAAAATAACATTGCTTTCCAGCAGAAAAATCTTTGGACTGTGACCTCTTCTGGAGTAGGTTGTATTTTCCTTGGAAGATCAGGTTTCTAACTGGGGATTACTCCTTGATATTACACTGCTTTGATTTTCAGTGGTAACGAGTGTTTTTGCAGGTTTAGTGAATTATTACCTTTCCTGAGTTTACATCCATCTAGCCCAGGTGTCCCCAACCCCCAGTCCATGGCCCAGTGATGGTCTGTGGCCTGGAGACATCTCCTACCCCCGCACACACTCCCACCCCCGCAGAGTCCCTTCGCACATGTGTGTGAGTGTGCTCCACCCTTCGTGAGTGCCCCCACGCCCCTGCTCCTTTAGACATGTGCGCAAGTGTGTGCGCACCCATGCGAGCTCACACCCACTCCTTCGCGCATGTGGGCGAGCACAGGGGCGCCCCGCCATCCCCAACCGGTTCGTTGGGGACCACTGATCTAGACCACTGTACTCTTGAATGCTGGATAGCTCAGTGGTTTCAGTATCAAGCTGCAGAGCCAAAGGTTGGGAGTTGGGAATTAGCAAAATAGGGCAACTTGCCTCCCAACTGGTGCACAGTACTGTGAACCATATTTGTATGATACTGAAAGACCTGCACAGTTTGACTTTTGTTTTCTGAGCACAATTCAGGTTTCTAGCAATAACTTTTAAAGTCATCAGTGGCTTGTGGTTTGGCCATATAAGGGGCAACCTGTCATGTTATAAATGTATCCACTTGCTAACACCTTCAGGAGATGACTTCTTGAGAATGCACTCAATGACTGACATGTGCGAAAGTGCTTTGCAGATGCTTCCAAGTACCATTCTTACTGCCTTTAGGGAGGGGTGAAGATATGTTTTTCAATAGTAGCTGCCATTCCTACAAGCCTTATAATGAGCTACATTAGCATTTTAGCAACTGGGCTAATTTTGTAAGTAATGAAGGCCCGTCTTCTTTCCTGGAAAAATGAAGTTACATGTTTCTTGACAGTTGCAATTAAATTGTTGCTACTGAAAAATACGTGCTTAAGAAGGCCCTGTTCCCTGGCCAGTTATCTCCCTCTTTAGCAGAAAACAATTACTTGGAATTGTCCCATGAGCAAATAATATGGAAGCTGAGAAATGAATATAGTAAATAACAAAGATAGTAAATATAGATCAAAACATCCTCATTTACTGTCAGAAATAAGATAGGAGCAGTATTAAGGCACATCAATGAAACAAACCGGCACTTATCCATGGTGAAATCTGTAAAGTGTCTTCGATTGCTCAAGGGATCTTTAGATATAGCATTATTTTCTCCATCTTATGGATGACTTGACCACCTTTGCTATGAATTTTTCATGATTTTCCTGACCCAGCGTTTCTTGCCTGTGGAGAGAGTAATATAGTATTGATTTGGGTGTTAGGTTTCTGTCTTTTTTCCTCCTTTTGCCACAACAAGATTTTGTAGCCTAGAAACCTCAATCCTGGATTACTCATTAGAGAATTGAGCAGTTCTTTTTAGATCTAGAATGAAAGAAGGAAAACATCTGAGTTTTTCTATTGTAGGCAGCCTTTTTACAGAAATGATCTCTACACAAAGTTTTAAAGTTGTTAAAAGCTTCCTTAATTGAGCCATTCAGCTACTACATATTAAAGATACAAGGTCTCTATATGACAATTAGAATGTTGTGGAGGATATTTGTAAGCATTCTCACTTAAAACCTAGAAAACTAAAAAAAAAAAAAAGTAACTCAACTGAATTTTCTTCTGGTCTATGACTTCTGCTAGCATTTTTTCTACCCTTCAGGCATATTAGAAAATTGAAAAGAGGCTCTGATGCTGCCACTTCTCAGCTAAATTGTTTTGTAAAAGGGGGAAAAAACTTACATCCCCATCCCATGCAAACTTATTGTCAGCATTGCCATGGAAACAGGAGTTTTAAAAAAGAGTTAACTGAAATTTAGTAGCATTTTCATTCCTTTGTGATTCATACTTCATAAAAATGCAAATCTTATACTAATACATGTGTTACCTTAATATTTTATATTACCATTTAAACTTAACTGATCTGATGCTTTGCTTAATTAAATTTCAAGCTTCTTTGAATGCTTTGCCTTTATATTTTTAAAAGGTGCTCTGGTCCTATTGAGCTTTAGATTTTGACAGTCTGACACTATTTAGAATACTGTCATAGAGGAAATCAGTCACTTCAACCTGTAATCATAGGCAGAACAAATATTTTAAAACATGACTAGATGATTTTTTAATTTTACTTTGGGGGCATTATCATCTTTTTATGCTTCTGTAGCAAATTATAGAAGCTTTTTGCTTCTTTCTGAGGTTCTTTTTGTTTCACTCTTTTTCTTTTCTGTAAGTTATGTTGACATGTGGGTGATTAAATGAAATGTTTAAAGACAAGTGGAAAAATGAAGTTGGTTCTTATTTGGAGGAACAGTAAATTTCCATTACAAACTGATCAGAAATTGAAACCCTTTCTCATAATTTTGCTTACATCATCACCACCACCACCACCACCGCCGCCACTACTACTACTACTACCAACAACAACAACAACCTGTTTCCCTGAAAATAAGACCTAACCTGAAAATAAGCCCTAGTATGATTTTTCAGGATGCTTGTAATATAAGCCCTACCCCAAAAATAAGCCCAAGTTAAGTGAAAGCCTGCCCTCCACCATTGTGCAGCAACCAGAAGAAGAAGAAGTGACTGTATTTGAATCAACATAGATTGTACATTTTTTAAAAATTAAGCATCCCCTGAAAATAAGCCCTAATGTTTTTTTTTTGGAGCAAAAATTAATACAAGACCCTGCCTTATTTTTGGGGAAACGGTATTATTATCATCATCATCAACAACAACAACAACAACAACAGCAACAAGAGCAACAAGAAGAAGCAATTGACTCATGTGGCTTCTCGGAGTAAATCTTCCTCATCCTTTGTTTTACACAATGGCTTGATATACACTGGCATTTGTGTTATACCTGAATGTTGGTATGCACTGTATCCAGCATCCACTTAAAAGTGGACTTACTGGGTTCCCCCCTTCTTTTCTGTACTTCTCTGTCATGATCCTGTAGGCATCCTTCAGTCTTGAGAGACTATGGTAACATACTCTGAATAGGGGTCTTGGAACAGCGTCTAGTGTGGCTGAGAAGGCCAATTTAAGAGTGACAATCCCCTCCACACTGGGCCTTGACTTGTGTTTTCTTCAGGCTGATTGTTAGTCCAAAGTCTTGGTAGGTCTTGCTAAAATGATTCATGAGTTGTTGGAGGTCTTCAGCAGAGTGGGCAACAACAGCTGCATCATCGGTGAAGAGGAAGTCCTGCATGCTTTTCAGCTGGACCTTGGTCTTCACTCTCAATCTTGAGAGGTTAAAGAGCTTTCCATCTCATCTAGTTTGGAGATAGACATCGTCTGTTGCAGATCCAAAAGCATGCTTCAGCATGACAGCAAAAAAGATCCCAAACAGAGTTGGCGCAAAGACACAGCCCTGTTTCACTCCGCTTTGGAAGTCAAAGGGATCTGATGTTGAGCCATCAAGAACTACAGTGTCCTTCATTTCCTCATGAAAGGACCTGTTGATGTTAAGGAGTCAAGGTGGACATCCAATCTTGGGAAGGCTGTCCCTGCCAACCAACTCAAAGGCCTTTGTAAGATCTATGGAGGCCACAAATAGTGCCTGTTGTTGTTCCCTACATTTCTCCTGCAACTGTCTGAGGGAAAATACCATGTCAATGGTGGATCTATTAGTTTGAAATCCACACTGTGATTCTGGATAGACTTTGTCTGCAAACACCTGGAGCCTCTTCAGTACAACACGGGCAAGCAGCTTCCCTACAACTCTGAGAAGAGAGATGCCACGGTAGTTATTGCACCCACTCCTGTCCTTGTACAATGTGACGATGTTTGCATCCTTCATGTCCTGTGGTACTCCACCTTCCCTCCAGCAAAGACAAAAGATTTCATAGAACTCAGTGGTGATGGTCTCTTACAGCACTTCAACAGGGATGCATTGCCGGAGGTGAGGGAATCCAAGGCCGCTTTTATTTCTGCTAAGGTTGGTTCGCTGTACAACTCTTCCAAGATAGGCAGGCCCTCAATGTTATTTAATGCCTTTTTGGTTACTACATTCTCTCTGGAATATAGCTCAGAGTAGTGCTGCACCCAGGATTCCATCTGCCGTGCTCGGTCCTGAATGATCATGCCTGTAGCAGTCTTCAAAAGAGCAGATTTCTTCTGTACCAGCCCTGAAGCCTGCTTGATACCGTCATACATTCCCTTCATATTACCTGTGTCTGCTGCTATCTGTATCTGAGAACAGAGCTGAAGCCAATGATCATTAGAACATCTCCTGGCTATGTGTTGAACTTTGCTACAAGCACCCCAAAGAGCCTGCAAGTTGTACTCACTAGGACAGACTTTGTATGGTGCTAGAGCTGTCGTCTTTTCCTTGATGGCTGGCATCAACTCCTCCAAATGGGCTTCAAACCAGTCTGCCATCTTTTTGGTCCTCTTGCCAAATGTGGACAAGGCAATGCTATAAACAGTGTTCTTGAAATGTTCCAATCGTTCAGGTACATTTGCATCAGCCAGGCCTGGAAGTGTTTCCTCAAGCACTTGAGCAAATTCCTCCACTGTTCTCTGATCGTGAGTCTTGCTGATGTCAGTACGTGGTCTTCCTTCCTTTTTTTGTGATACAGTCTATTCGCAGTTTTACTCTGTCGTGAAAATCCTCTTTAAAAATATATGCCTCTCTGTCTTACTGAATTGCTAAATAGTAATAGAGGAATGAAGAGTTAGGTGTAACAGTGTCACATGTTAAATGGAGTTACACATTTTAAGAATCTCTTCTGGAGTAACTCAGTTTTTAGTACCACAATTTAAGAAGAATATGGACAAGATGGAATATGTCCAAAGGAGGACAAGAAAGATGGCAAATAATCTGGGAATTAAGTCCTGTTCAGAACTGTTGAAGGACTTGGGTATGTTTAATGCAGAGAAAAGAAGACATAGGGATAATGTAATAGCTGCCATGTGGAAAGGCTGCCATGTGGAAGATGAACCAAGTTTGTGTTTCACTGCTCCAGAGAGTATGGCTCAAACCAATAGATTCAAACTACAAGAAATAAGATTTTGACTATTATTCATTATATTTTATTTATTCTATTTATTTTAAACTACACGTTAGAGGGAATGTTGTAACAGTAAGAACTACAGTGGACCCTCGACTTATGCAGGGCTCCACTTATGAAATTTTCAACCTACGGACTTCTCCAGCTGCAAGATTTCCAGTCGACTTGTGGCCGGAGAATCAACCTAATTCAAATTTGGCACTTTCCCCACCCCCTTCCAATCCGCAGGCTGTCATGCCTCCGGATGCCTTCCAGGGCTTCTCCGCCACCATGGGAGGCATCTTGGAGGTCCCTTCTGCCACTGATTGAGCCTCCAAAGCATGATTGGTGGCAGCAGGGGACCTCCAATAGGCCTCCCATGGCAGCAGGGAAGGCCACTGGAGGTCCCCCGTACTGACGCAGGGTTTTCCAGGGTGGACCGGGCCTACCAGGGGAGGGTGTGACGGCTGTGATGATGTCACCTGCCTGTCACTGCTATGGCTGGAGTTTATCTACCTATGGCAGGACAGGAGGTGGGACTTCAGTGGGTGGAGTTAATGTATATAAGGGGGAAGTGAATGTGGTGAGGGGAGAATTTGGAGATGGGAAGATTGGGATGAGATAGGGTTCTGTTAGGAACTTGGTTAGGGTGTTAGGGCCTGTTTATTCATGTTATGAGGTACTGTGCTAGTGTAGGTCTGAATGAGAAAGTGATTGAGGGGGATACTTTATCACATTGATTGCCTTATTTAGTTTCCACAGTGATTTACTATTATTTATGTTTTCTCAATAAACAATCCTTTGTATTTTGAAATCCATACCATTGTCTGATGAGTCAGATCAATAAGTGTGGTTGGTGGCAGTGTGTAAAGTGTGAATGAGAGTGACGTGACCATTGTGACGTGAAAGGAGGACGTCACAGAGGGTTTCCCCCAATAGGCCTAGTCTGCTCCCCAGGCTTTCCCGGACAGTGGACTGGGCCTACCAGGGGAAGCCCTCCCGTGGTAGGCCCGGCCCACCCTGGGAAAGCCTGCATTGATGGGGGTGGGGGACCTCTGAGAGGCCTCCGGCAGTGGTGGCAAAGCCCTCGGAGGCCTCAGGCAACAGTGAGGGACCTCCAGCCAGCAGCGGTGGGGAAGCCCTTGGAGGCCTTGGGTAGCGGCGGTGGCGAGGGGACCCCTGGAAGGCTTTGGAAAGGTAAGGTAGTTATTTTCATTTGTGTGTGTGTGTCAGTGGGGGTTCTTGGGTTGGTTATGTATTAAATGGTTTTCAGTGCATTCCTATGGGAAATGCATTTTCGACCTACGGACTTTTCGACCTACGGACACCGTTCCAATACGGATTAATTCTGTAGGTTGAGGGTCCACTGTATTCAACTGTGGAATAGCCTGCCTCATAACATGATGGTCGGTCCTTTCTTGGGAGTTTCTAAACAGAGGTTGGATTATCATTGTTGGGGGTGGTTTAGCAGGGATTTTCTACATTGCCATAGGGTTCTGAAAATACATGACACTATGATGGTCTGCTATTGGTTGTTGTTCATTGTAACAGCTCGTAAGGCCCAGTATGAGAACTTATACAATGAAATGACAAAGAAAATGTAGTGCGTTATTAATAAAGAGGAGTTATTCAGATACTTATTTTTTAATGATTAGCATGAACCCTTTTATTCTGTCTCTTAGCTCCTGGAGATACTATTAAATCTTTACAGATCAGTAGTAAATTTGAATGACCAGTTCAAATGTCCTTTATAGTATTCCCAATCTTGAGTGCCCAGATATTCTTGGAGTACAACTTCCAGAAATCCTGGCCAGCACAGCTAGTGGTGAAGACTTCCAAAGGTTTTAGTCTAAGAACATCTGAAGGCCCAAGGTTGTATTATTTCTCTCAGTTGTGAAGACTAACGCTGCATGGCTCCTCTCCTTTTGTTGGATGCCAGCCCATTTGTTCTGGTTTGCGGTTGCAGGTGCCTGACAAATCAGGAAATATGCTCAGCAAGAGAAGTTGAAGAACAGGCAAACAGGAAGCATAACAAGAGTTCAGGGTGTAGGTAAAAGAATGGTCACAGTTCAATCTGGTGTCAGTCCATAAATCACTATCTCAGGTTGACAGTCTAAACAGGGAGAAACCAGTAGTAGATCAGTAAACTGTCAGGGTCAGGTTGGAAGCAGATCTATCAGGAAAATAAGGAGCTGAAAATAGAACAAGAAGCAGGTGATATAGGTGAATAATTTTCTGCATCTGAGCAGAGGTTTATGCTGTGCATTCATGTAACTGTGGTGTGTGCATGTCCTTTCGCAAATGTAGCTACTCGGTTTCTTGCTACAATTGTGAAAATTCTGAGCAATTTGTCTCAGCTAGGCCCTGTTATCCTGTTTTCTGAGATGCTGTTCTTCTCTGGGGCTTGGGGTGGTGGTCTTTCCTCTTTGGAAATTTGCCCCTCATGTGGAACAGTTGGATCCTCTTTGGAAGGCCCAGGCTTCTGTCTTATCTGTGAGATTGTGATCCAGCCCAACCCTGATCTGTGCCCAAACTGGACTTTTTGGTTCTTGCGTTAGGGTTACCACTAGACATGGGGACAAATAAAAAAACAAATTGCAATATTCATTAAACATCACTGATTCATTAAATATTCATCCCTTCATATTTGTGAGTTCCAGAGACCCTGACAAATACGAAGGGGTGAATATTTGTACATTTCTGTTCATCCCCCATACAAAGAAAGAAAAAGCTAGCCTTCCCTCTCTTCCTATGGTATTCCCACTCTGCCTATGAGCCTATCAATCAGCTGATTGGTGGGCCCATAGGCAGCCAGTCAGCCCCACAGCCACCCATCCCCACAGCTTGTCCCCCACCCCTTCCCCTCCCTCCCTTAGTCACTGCCGCCTAGTGCTGCTGCTATCCATCGCTGCCCATTGCCATCAACAGACTGTGGCTGTGGAGACCACTGCATTGCCATCTGCTGCTGTGGCCTCTGCAGCCACAGCCTGCCATAAGGTACACTGGCTGCCCTTTGCGAAAATGGCATGGAAGCTGCAGCCGCCATCTTTGCAAAGGGCAGCCCAGATTCCCTTAAAGCAGGCCATGGCGGTGAAGGCCATCTGGCTAAGGCATTTTGTACTAGAATTTTCTGAACGCTGTCCAAAGTAGGCCCCATGTGGAGCATGTTATAGTAATCCAAATGAAATGTAATTAAGGCATGTTTCACTGTGCCCAAATCAGACATCTTCAGAAATGAGTGCATCTGATGCATGTGTTTTAATTGTGCAAATGCACTCCTGGGCATTTAGGCTTAGGGACAAAGCCAGGAGCACACCCATACTGCAAACCTGTATTTTCAGAGGGAGTGTAATCCTCTCCAACACAGACTGAAACCCTGTTGCACGATCTACCTTTTAACTGACAAGGACAATCTCTGTCTTATGTGGATTGAGTTTCAGTTTATTCTCTTTATCCAGTCTATTACTGAAACCAGACACTGATTTAGTACTGAAACAACTTCCTTTGAATTTTGGAATGGTACAGGGTGATGAAGGGAGGAGGAATCCTCCTCCTTCTATTCCATTGTCAAAAGCCATTCCATATACAGTGGTGCCTTGATTAACGACGTTAATTCGCTGTAGAGCGAAAACGTCGTAAAGCGAAAATAAAAAACCCATTGAAACGCATTAAAACCTGGTTAATGCGTTCCAGTGGGCTAAAAACTCACTGTCCAGCGAAGATCCTCCACACGGCGGCTATTTTCGGTGCCTGTATAGCGAGGAATCCATTTCTAAACACAGCGGGGAGCCATTTTGAGCAACTGGTGGCCATTTTGAAAACCCAATGATCAGCTGTTTTGCAATCGCAAAAACATCGTTGTGAAGCAGATTCGTCATAATGCGGGGTAATTGTTAAGCGGGGCACGACTGTACAGAGTGAGTTAACTGAATACAATTCTGAGTATGTGCTAGTTTAGCTGCTGCAGTCCAACCTGCCTAGAAAAATATACCACAAAAGCCCAACTTCCCATTCTTAGATACTGGAAGCAGATAGAAAAGTGATGTCCAATAGTAGTATCACCAGTACTTGGTAGGAGGAACAACCTTTTAATGCCACTTTTAAAATGAGGCTTCCACTAAGCACTAAGAAAGTAGATAAGACCATCCAGGTGATAGTCTTCTCAGATACAGAAATAGGTGAGACATTGCTTCTGCCTTCTAAGGAACATCAGAAACTTTTCACATGAGTGCCTTGAGATAATCCATTCCTAATGGAGAGGCAGAGTTTGAAACCAAATGACTTCTCAGCTGATAATCTATTTTAGAAAGAGTGGAGGATATTAAGAATCACATTCACTGTAAAGACAAATACAAACCCTAGCTACTCTTTGTAGGAGGACACAAGATGTAGCAGAATTTTTGTGACTTTTCTTTTCAGTTATATGAGAGATGTGTATAAAGAATGACACTTAAAATCCCAAAATGATATACACAGCTGTAATATGCTCCTAATTTGTTTGCCTCTATGTTAGGAATCCTGTCCTCCAGCAAACTGCAGTCCCTGACTAAAATTGTTGCTTTCCATTCTGATGCTCTATAATCTGCCATTCTGATGAAAGTGAGGAACAATATTTAACCTTTCAGTAAGAGGACATAACCTAGCAATTATTTCTTCTTCCTCCCGCCCATCTCTTTATATAAGCAAAAACAATGAAGAGTTGCCAAAGGAACCATAATTTACATATTCACAGGAAAAGAAACTAGGAAGATAAACATTGTAAAACAGTATAATTTTATTTAAATTCGTTCAAGACATTGAAATAGTTGCCTTCTTTATTCAAGAAAGAACTGCCTAATCAGCTAAAGTAGTTGCCATAACCCAAACCTTAAATCAGGATAATTTGCATAACATGCAGATAAGTTTAACTAATTATGTGGTTAATCTGCATAATATCCAAGGCATGTTTCAATACTGATTCTTCCTTAAATAAAAAGTGATGCAGTTTAGAGAAAAAACCCTCCTACCTTTGCTTAAACATTGATGAGATCTAAATTGGCTGAATACAACAGGAAACAGATCTTGTGATCACACTGCTGTATCACGCATAGCTCAATGTGATAGAGTAGTGAAAACAGAAGAAAAAGCCAATGTTAGAAATTATTTGGAAGGAGGAAATTAAAAAGTGTTACACTGTCACTGTATAAATGTATAAAGCAGTCACATTTAGACTGTGGTGTAAAATTTTAAAATATGAAATTCTACTTGTAGAAAAGATAGTGAAAAGGAGCTATGGCTGAAGTCCTATAGTCACTTGCTTTGAAGTAAATCCTACTGAACCAAACGTGACTTTATATTCAGATAATGGGTAAGATAATGCTACAGCAAATAGCTTTAGGAGTTGTATCTTGCTCCATATAGCTATCCATCCAGTGTTTTCAACACTAGAATCTATCATACTTAAAACATAATTCTGGACAATTGTACCCTATAAATCTTGAGCCTCTGATCCCACTTCAGTCCTTCTGTTCCTCCTACTTTCTGCATTCTTATGGCAGCTCAAAGTGAGTGTTACTGCTAATTTGAGCTCCCAGTGCTTTCCAGGTCTGGGTGAAAAAGAGGGTTTCATTTGGCAACTGCAAGGTGAAAGAATAAGTGCCAGGCAAGGCTTTTGGGAACATCACTGTCAATATTTGAAAATGTGAGTTTATGGGGTGCTGACATGATTATAGAGAGCAGGGGGGGAAGTGCTTCTTAAGTATGGTTAAATGTGAAAGCATGTCTTCAAGCAAATAGTTTAAGTTAAGTTACAATTGTTTTCATAACTATCTGTCATTTTTCTGTCAAGTTTGGGAATACAGTTAAGATAACAGCCTTGAAGTATCTAATTAATTGTGTGACAGTTTTTGTGAGTAACTTAAAGTCATGTAATGTTGTGGTTTAGGTGAAAATAGCATCTGTAAATGGCATGACATTTGTAACTGAAAAACCATAGTCTTAGCACCATTGTTTGGAAAATGTAAAATTCTCACTGTGTAAGTTTTAAGATTTAAAATTTTCAATAGAGTAGAGAAACAAAGGTATCACTTTGCTAAAGTTAAGAGATAGTCATAACAAAAATGTTATGTAAACAAAAGGTGGCTAACTTAAGGAGATTAAACAGGAGCACAATGAGGGGAGATTTAAATTGGCCCAGAACACATAGAATTTCATACTATTGAAAATCCTAAGGTAGTAAAAGAAGATAAGGGGAAATGAAAACAATTTGTAAGAGCTATAAAAATATGGTGATGGGGCACACACAGTCATGAATGAATGAACATGTTTATTCATCACAATTCAACACTACTTTTGGCACCAGAAATCAAAGAATATGTGGCAGTACAGCAGGAGGTTTTGTTTTCAGATGTTGGCAACAACAAACAAAATAGATTTTATGTAGGCTAGGTAAGAAAATGATTTTCTTTGTGTGTTCTTAACATGCTTAGAGGCTCAAAATGCTTTTTGTTTTATGTATTTTCATTTTTAAAAGCTCAGATAGCCCCCCATACATTTTACTAAAATGTTATAATGCTTTTTTACTTGGCAAAATTTTAATCTTAAGAACTGATTTTGTGCATATAGAACATATGTAGATAAAGCCTGGAAAATTAGATAAGCTGATGTTGTTTAGAATCATTGCTGCAGTGATACTCAGATAAACATAAATATGATTCTATGATTTAATTTTCATTCTGGAATTAACCCTTTACTTGGATAAATGGCAGCTGTGATGACCACAGGCTTCTGTTGTTTTCCCAGATGGTCTGTATTTCTTTGTAGGACCCCTGGGGGAGTCAAGCACCTTGTCTAGGGGTCTTACACCAGAATCATCCTGGAAAGGCTGCAGTAGTCACTCCTCTTGTATAGAAGGAGTATTAAGGGGAAGACCTCAAAAATAGCATAGGGTTTGAGATCAGTTGAGACAGGCAAATGAAATTCAGTCATGACAAGATGGGCATCTGTTTAGCCGATTGGTGTTCAAGTTTTTCTAAAGAGGGCTACATTTCTTAAGGAGAGGTGGGCAATCTGTAGCTCTTTACATGCCAACTTCAGCTTTCTGACCATGTACAGCAGCACCTTCATACTCCAAGTAGTAGAGCTAGGAGACACTTCTTGAACCTACATCTCAGTAATGTATACCAGGTTGGATTTATTTTGGTTCAGCCCTTTAGTTCAGTGTAAGTAAATGTAAATTGATGCACAATGGGGCAAAAAATCCTAGCTTCACATATACACTTAGTTTTGAACTGATGTGTATAACCTGAATCAAAAATAGACATTAAGAGATAGTCTATAAATAGAGCTAAAGTATGTTAATGTTACAGAATGATGATTAAGGCAATCTTTCCATGTTTGCAAAGTCAGATGTCAAAGAAATCCCCCATGGTTTTAAGTCATGAAAACCAATCACCCAGCAAAGCAAGCTTATCTGCACAATTCTGGAAGTGAGAGGAGTGTGTGCTGTGACATCCAGCTGTTCACATTAGTTATGGATTTCCTGCTATGTGTGTACTGTAATGGTAAAAAAAGTGAAACACATTTTAGATGGTATTTCAAAGGTTCTGGTTACCACAGTCTTAAAAGGACATCATAAAGTTGGAAAAATATACAGAAAATATGCAAGCAAGGAAGGGCTTAAAGCTAATTTACCTTACAAAAGAAACATGAAGAGTTAAATGGTGGTTTATTATACAGGCAGTATGGCAACTGAATTATCACAACTTGTCTTCTTCCCATAAACCGAAACTTATGGTAACTCAATGATTTTGGTTGGTAGTACATTCAAGTCATGCGAATGGAAATACTTCTTCACAACTAGTTGTTGGAAACAGATCGATGGATTAAACTGAGCCTTGAGGCTTGTCTATACAGCTGAGCTGGAATGGGGCAAATAGGATTGCTAGGAGGTCAGTAGGTGATTTGGTGCAATTCTCTCATCCAAATGGCATATGGACTTCAAGCACCCCGTATTTGGTCTGCCATTTAAAAAGGTATGGGTATTAGTTATATGTATTGCAAGTGACCTTGCCTGTTGAAGCCTAATGCACATACATAATACATACATTTCCCTTCTTTACCTTGTCTTAAAGGGCAGATAGAGAAACTGCCACAGGGGTGGATTTGGCTGTGGGCAGTTTCTCAACAAGTCCTTTAATTTATATATATAAATTATTTAATTAATTCATATTTAAATATTAAATATAAAATATTTAAATTGTATTTAAGTATTTAAATTAAGTAAGTGATGTAGCCCATTTTTCCTTCCCCAACAGAGATATTTTTTAAAAACTTTCTCTGCCTCTGTACCGAGGAGCACAAGAAATGTTTAAGTAGCCAGTATTGTGAAGTAATTCTATTAAGTCACTTTATAATACTGGCAAATAAAAAAGAAAGACTTCTGGTTTGTTCCCAGCAATCACATGCCCTGGGAACAGACCAAAACAAAGCAATCCTATCTGCACCCAAAAAAGCAGAAGCCCTGGACAGGGGCCAGAAAGGTCCAGATAGGAACACTCTGGGAGAGACTGGTTCACTTCATCAAAGATGTCATCTGATCGCCATCTTTAGGAGCAAACCAGCCTGTTACTGTAGTGGACCAAACAGAGGACTAAATGTCTGTGTAGTCAGCCTCTTTATCTGTTAGCAAAGGGCTGGACTCCTATTATCCTATTCTTTCTGCTCCAGACCACAGTTCAGATTGTGATTGACTTTCTGATGTGAATGTCATCTTATTGCAGTCACTCATATATTAATTTTTCTAAACAGCCAGAATCCAACTGAGTATATGTACTGGCATAAATGTAGTGGCATAATCCTGAGCACCAAAGAGCCACTAATTTATAAGTCTGAGATTGAATTTTGAATTCAATGGGGGACTACTTAGTGGCCATTTGTTTCTAAATTATGTTTAGAGACAAATGGCCTGAGGGTGGGTGGTCCAGACATTGGTGGTTTGGGAAACTCCCTCACTTTTTTTGGGGGGGGGGTGACACTCACCACGAAGACTGAGGTTCACAGCTTGGGGATACATCTTGATCCGGAGCTTACCATGGAAACCCAGGTAGTGTTAGTGGCCCACATCACCTACTTCCATCTTTGGCGGATCACCCACCTGCATCCCTATCTTGATGCCGGGGCCCTCACCACTCTGGTCCATGCACTTATAGTCTTGAAATTACTACTGTAGTGTGCTCTACATCGGGCTACCTTTGAGATAGATGCAGAAGCTTCAAATGGTGCAGAATGCGGCAGCCAGACTTCTTACTGGGGTGAGAAAACATCAGTATATCTCCCCCACTCTAGCAGCCTTGCATTGGCTACCTGTTCATTTCCGCATTGATTTCAAAGTATTAATGATGACATATAAAGGCCTAAATGGTTTAGGACCTCAATATCTGGCGGAACGCCTTCTCCCACCTAGATCTACCCATATCACTTGCTCTAGCCAGGAGGGGTGGCTGAGGGGCCTAATGGCGAGAGAGGCCCAAAGGGAAAGAACAAGAAGGTGGGCCTTCTCAGCAGCGGACCCTCGGCTCTGGAACAATCTCCCCGCCCCCAGAAATTTGTCTGGATTCCTTGCTTAAGGTTGCCATATGTCTGGCAAAAGGAGGACATGTCTTCCTTTTCAGGCTAATGTTCTCCGTCCGTCAGGCAAAGCTAAAAAAACTTTAAAATGTCCAGCTTTTTTATCTTCACCCCCACCCCCACTCCCCGCAGACAAACCTCAAACTGCAAGCCACCTTTCCTTCCTTCCTTGGTTGCAGCACTTGTAAATCCTCCATTCTTTTAGAGATTGGAGATAAGGTGGCTTGATTGTTTACAGCTGTAGAATAGTCCTGGGCAGTCAATCCAGCTTGTGAATGACTGCTTCCACCAGAGGTGACTGCAAGCAGGAGGAGGAAAAGGTCCAATTAGGAGGGAAACCTCCAATTAAGGCAGAAAGAAAGGTGCGAGAGAGGGACAGGTGGCTTCATCAAGATTGTTTAAAGGTAAGTTTGTAAAAAATTTGGGGAGAGTGTGTGTATGTGTGAGAAAGACTGACTTTCATAAAACCATGAAAAAAGGACATGACTGCAAGGGAGAGAAGGCTTCAATTAAGGCGGGAAGAAAGGTGCAAAAGAGGAACTGGATGGTTTCATGAAGCTTGTTTAAAAATATGTAGAAAATTGAGGGAGGAAGGGAGGGAGTGTGTATGTATGAGAAAGAGAGAGACTGAGCCAAAACTATGGAAAAAGGAACTGATGCAAACAGGAGGGAAGACTGGTCTGTAGTTCTGGGGGCGGGAGCAGTTCAGAGCCAGGGAAATAGGGGCCAGTCCGGTCCCTCCTTCCTCCTAAAGCTGGGGAAGAGGAGGCACTTTTATCCCCACTTCTGCCCCAACCCCACACACCCCTGACTCTGGGGCATGTGCAGAGTGTGTTTCCAGGTCCAGGAGCCAGAAGCATATGCAAAGTTATCCCTCGTGCTTGTGGGAGCTGGAAATTCACACACAAACACACAAGCGAATTTCTTTCAGCTTGAAAAATTGCAAAGGGTGGAGAAAATGGCTTTGTGTGTGTGTGTATGTGTATCCAAAGACATATATAGATACAGATGTAGATATAGACACACACACATATATAATATATACATTATACACACACACACACACACACACACACACACACACACACACACATATGGCTTTGTCATATGTAGTGTAGTAAGCTTTGTGTGTGTGTATGTATAAAATTCTCTCTCTCCAAATCCATTTTCTCCACCCTTTGCATTTCTCAAGCAGAGAGAAACCCACGCCTTCTGTTTCTCTCTCCCCCCCCCCCGGTTTTTATAAAGTGTTTTACATCTGTCACACAACTTTTTAAACTTTTTATTTCACTTTATTATGATTTTATTAATGTGATTTCTTAGTATACTTTGATTTAGTAGCACTTATATTTTGTTTGATCATTGCTGATTATTTTGTTTTTTAATGTAACTTTCCCAGTCTTGACCCTTCAAGACTGAGTAGGTTGAATGGTCATGGTACTGTCCGATGATCAAAGAGCTACTCTCCCCAATACCTAATTCCAAAAGAGACACGCCCCTCACCCCACCCTGCACATGGAGCCACCCCCCAAATGTCCTCCTCTGTCCTCCTTTTTGGCTTTCTATGTCCTCCTTTTGGTACCCATGTGTCTGTCAACCCTACCCTTGCTGGGTGTTTCTAAGAGCCGACTTAAGACATATCTCTTCAGACAGGCCTTTCCCCCTGTCACTACCTAACTTATTTCGCCATCCTCTAGTGTATTAATATTGTTGTTTTATTTTATTTTAATATTGTTGTTAGCTGTCCAGTAGTAGACTTTGGTCTAAATGGGTGGGATATTAAATAAATAAATAAATAAATAAATAAATAAATAAATAAATAAATAAATAAATAAATAAATAAATATGGCATTTACAGTGGTGTAAATATTTGATGGCGTTCTAGCTTTTGTGTTCATAATGTTTCATTTTTTAATCCTTTTTTTACCAGCCACAGAAGCTCTGATGGAGTGTGTACAGAAATCTTGCAAATACATGAATGTTAAGTAAATTGGATACTTCTAATGTTAGCAAAGGAAAAGAAGCTCCACTAACAGAATTTTCCCTGCACTGGGGTTAATGATTGTGTACTACTGTCCAGAGGCAAGGGAAACACACAGATATTGCCTATTTTCTGTTTCCTTAATACAAAGTCTATTATCTACAGACTTTCTAACTTTGCTCTGCCTTTTCAAAAAAATTATTTTGAGACCCAAGTGGGTTGCTATCTTGAATTTAGATTTCAGACAGCAGCAAAATCTATATTCCTTTCCTTTCAAACAAATACTCTTATTATTCTAAGATTCTCCGATTCTTAAGATTCTGTTAGGACTTGTAGCTGAAGTGACAAAACCAATTGTTGGCACACCTCTGACATATTATTGGTCAGTATGAAGGCTAAGTCTTTTGGTGAAACTAGAATGTGCCACTAATACATAGTCCTGATGTTTTCATCAGGATGTGGCCAGAAGCCATGGAGACATATTGCTTTTAATTGCCACCCTTTAGGCACATTTAAGTGTCAGAGGTAGTTTGTGGAATATAAAGTTTATCAAGCTGCATTTTTCGCGCTTTGGAATACACAGGTTTGTTTCCAGTAAGGATCATCTTGCTGGTGGAAGGAGAAATTAGGCTGCTTCTCTACCCCAATTTTCTTTCTCCTGTGCTGACCTCATTCTCCATTGCCACCACACCAAGCTCAGTTACCCAACTCACACTTAACAGAAGATCTGAAGTGGTCTGCAAGAGGGAGGGGCATCACTGGAAACTGTCTCCTTCCCTCTTTTGAAAGGGGACAGTGCCTTCTATCAGTGGAGTGACTTCCACTGGATAAAAACCTCAGCACCCTTTTTTCATTTTCATGTCTTGTTTTGTGTTTTGCCCATGGGTGATTGATTGATTAGGCATCCTTCAGTCTCGTGAGACTATGGTAACATGCTCTGTATGGAGGTCTTGGAACAGTGTCTAGTGTGGCTGAGAAGGCCAATTCGAGAGTGACAATCCCTTCCACACTGAAGACAAATACAACCTGTCCCCAGTCCAGCTCCCTGATTTTGCTGCTTTCGGGACTTCCTCTTTGCCTCGGCCTGCTGGATAAGGGTCTCTTCAAATTGGGAGAGGCCATGATGCACCACCTGCCTCCAGGCTGAACGCTCAGATGTCAGGGTTTTCCATCTGTTGAGGTCCATTCCTAAGGCCTTCAGATCCTGCTTGCAGATATACTTGTATCACAGCTGTGATTTCCCTCTGGGGTGATTTCCACAGGACATGGATGCAAACATCTCACAAAGGATGCCTGTGGGTATAAAACAAATTTTTACATCTAACCCATTCAGCTTTATTCCTACTTTATAATCTGAAATTCCTACTTTACGATCCAGCAGGCAGATCCAAAGCAGCCTCCTCCTCCTCTTTCATTTCAAAGACTTCTCAACATGGCCGAGATGAGGAAGTGTCGCCAATATTCAGTGGAATACCTAAAACTGGGATTCATTCCATTTCCTTCCAATGTACAGCTTCCATTTTGTCTTCTTTGTGAGAAATCATTTTCAAATGAAGTGATGAAGCCTTCCCGACTGAAAGACCATTTGGTAAAAATTCATTCAAATAAAGCCGACAAACCGGTATTGTTTTTCCATTCCTTAAAGGCCAAGTTTGAGGGTCGCAGCACTGTTGAGAAGTTATTTGGAAAATCATCACTCAACGCCAACAAGGGGCTCATTTGTTCCTATGAAGTATCTTTGTTGATAGCAAAATGTGGCAAACCTCACAGTATCAAAGAAATGCTGATTTTCCAGCAGTGAAACAGATTTATTTTATTTATTTATTTATTTATTTATTTGATTTTTACCCCGCCCCTCTAGACCATGTCTACTCGGGGCGGCTTACAAAATAAAACAAAACAGTATAAAAATATATAAAATCATAAAAATTACAACTACAGTTTCAATTTAAAACAATTAATTTAAAGAGAGGATTACCAAGATGGAATAGCAAAGAAAAAGAAAAAGAGAAATACTTAATTGACTGGAGGGAAGGCCTGCTTGAATAACCAAGTTTTTAACTGGCTTTTAAAAACACCCAGCGAGGGTGCCAGCCGAATTTCTGTTGGAAGGGCGTTCCACAGCCGAGGAGCCACCGCCGAGAAGGCCCGGTTTCTTGTTTTTTCCTTCCGGGCCTCTCTCGGCGTCAGACCCCTCAGCCGCCCCTGCTGGCTATGTCGGGTGATTCGGGTAGATCTGGGTGGGAGAAGACGGTCTGCCAAATATTGAGGTCCCAAACCGTTTAGGGCTTTTGCCACCATGTTGGGGCCCAGCGCAAGCACTGTCACGCAATCGATTCCTTTGAGCAATGACACCATATCAAAAAGAATTGATGAAATGGCTGCTGATGTGGAAGAAAGGCTTATTGACACCTTGAAAAGTATAGAATTCGTGATGCAGATTGATGAGTCAACAATTCGTGAAAATGAAGCCTTGTTATTGGTTTATGTCCATTTTATCAACAGAAATGAAGAGATTGGGGAAGATCTGTTATTTGCTCAAAATTTAGCCCCCGACACAAAAGGTTCTTCGATATTTAAAAAGGTTGAAGAGTTTTTTAATGAGAAAAACATCCCTTTGACAAACGTCGTCGCATGTGCAACCGACGTAGCTGCATCCATGGTTGGACAATATCACGGATTTCAAGCTCATCTAAAATTGGTTGTACCGGGAGTTATGACTGTCCGTTGTGTCGTTCATAGACAGCGCCTTCTCTCAAAAAATTTGAATGGCCCTTTGCATGAGTCCTTACGTTACGTCATTAATGCTGTGAATAAAATCAAGTCGAAAGCCTTGAACAACTGACTTTTTCACAAGCTTTGTGAAGAAAATGACAAGGAATTTGAACATCTCCTTTTGCACACCAAAGTAAGGTGGAAAAGTAATAAAGTGTCTGCGGCGATTCCATGACCTTTTTGACACAGTTGTCAAATTTCTTGAACTCATTGATTCATTTCTAAGCAGTTCTCTTAAACTTCGATGTCTGGATGTAGCTTTTTTTGCCGATGTTTTTGACAAGCTGAATGAAGTGAACATAAAGCTGCAAGGAGATAAAATCAATTTTATTAAGGCCAAAGGAGTAATCTGCTCATTTACTTCCAAATTGGACCTCCTTGCAAGCAATATGAGTCACCAGGAGCTGTATCAGTTCCCAAGCCTTGGTAATGAACGTCAACTCCAAGCAGAAGTTTTGGACATTTTTTGCTGCCACTTGAAGCAACTAAAAGAAGATATGGAAACCAGATTCTATGTTCTGATAAATCTGAAAGTGTCCACTTGAAAATGAGGAACACTTACCCAATATTGTGGGAGGAAGATAAGTTGCTTATTTTAGCCTTTCCTTCTACTTACTTAGTGGAGAGGGGCTTCAGCGTTGTCCAACAGATCCTTTCTAAGTCAAGGAACATGTTGAAGATCACTGAACATGGCGATTTAAGAATGAGATTAACAAAAATGGTATCAAGAAATTGGTATCAGCTCACCAAGCACATTGATGGTTTTTTTTGTTGGTTGTGTACATACATTTTCTTCATTAATAATTGTCTCAGCTCTTATTGTTGTATTTGCTTGCGTTGGATTTCAAGTTTGAGTTTTTGGCATCGTTTTTGAATTCTCGTTGTGCTCTGTAAAACATTTTGTGTGCCTCTTTGTATTGTACTTCTTTAGCATGCACTCCAGATCAATATTATATTTTGGTTTCTTGGCTTTATGGTTTCAGTTTTTTTTGTTGTGCTCTTCGTGTAAACTTTTTGTATAGAGTTTTGTTGCTTTCCTTTTGTAAACATTTTCTTTGTGTCTTTTTAACCCTTTTTACAGTGTGCATGAATATATATTTCCCTCGAATCTTAATTTAGTTTCAGAGTTTTCGTCTTGAAATTTTTAGTTCCTGCATTGTGGTTCGTTTTTATGCCCTTTTTATATTTCTTTTTGCGTCTTCAAATTCACTTGTAACTAAATCATTAAATGTTACTGGTTTTTTCGGGCATTTCATTTTCTTGCAATTGAATTTTGTTTTCAGAGGTCATTGGATTTAAGTGTCATAAATAAATAAATAAATAAATAAATAAATAAATAAATAAATAAATAAATAAATAAATAAATAAATAAATAAATAAATAAATAAATAAATACCATTGCCGTGGGGAAGGGGGCAATGATAACTTAATGTCTCAAGGGCGCATTTATTTCAAAAAGGTTAAGAACCACTGTTTTAGAAGATGTGCTCCCTCAAAAGATTAAATATACCGTATTTTCCATGTATAAGATGCCCCATGTATAAGACGTCCCCCCTTTTCTAACCCAAAAGTAAGAAATCTAAGTGGGACTTAAGAAGTGTAGGGGGAAAGGGATCAAAGCCCTGCAAGATCACTTTGATCCTTTCTTCCCCTTCTACTTGTTTTTGTTCTCTCCTCAGCTTATTTCTGTGTATAAGATGACCCTCCATTTTTATTCTAAAGATTTTAGACAAAAGTATTGTCTTGTACACAGAAAAATACGGTATTTTTTGTCAGTGAAAAAAACAAAGCTGTGTGGTTCTTATAAACTACATAAGCAAGAGAAGGTAATATCTTTTTGGACCACTAAAGAAATTAAAGTATAGCTTTTTATCTAAACTAGTCCTCATCAGGCCGTGCACAAATACTCTGTAGATAGTGCAGGTGGAGGTCCAAAAAGTCAGTGGTTTCCCTCAACTACATACATTTTATTTAGTATGCTTTGTTCTGTAGCTGGCCATTGGAAGGTAGAAGCAGGCTTAATTTGCATGTTTTGTTGCTTAAGTATAATATATCTGGTGGAATCTCATTGTGGGAGGGAGACTATGTTAAAGAAAAGAAATAATGCATTGTTGCAGATGTCTAATTTAACCCCTAGGCTTAGTCTGGATGTTGGACATCATGGGGATACTGGACTGGTTTCCTTGGAAATTGTGAATCTCTACCATCCATAGAGGAGGAATGTGGTGGTGCTGTGGGTTAAACTGCAGAAGACTCTGTGCTGCAGGGTTGGAAGACCAACAGTCATAAGATCGAATCCACACAACGGAGTGAGCTCCCGTCGCTTGTCCCAGCTCCTGCCAACCTAACAGTTTGAAAGCATGTAAATGTGAGTAGATAAATAGGTACCACCATGGTGGGAAGGTGATGCCATCCCGTGTCTAGTTGCGCTGGACACGTGACCACGGAAACTGTCTTCGGACAAATGCTGGCTCTACTGCTTGGAGACGGGGAAGAGCACCTTGCTCTAGAGTCAGACATGACTGGATTAAATGTCAAGGGGAACCTTTACTTTACCTTACCATCCATAGACATCCTTTTTGTACTCTGCCCTTCTATCTGTTTGGGCATACACCATTTTGACGCCTTATTAGAATTAACAAACTAGTATTGTTTCAGAGCAATCATACAGTTCAGTAGAAAGACAATATATAGTCTGTGTTGTTCATGGGCAGAACTGTCAGCCCAGAGTTGTAATTTTGTTCAAAGAAATAATTGTAAATTCCTATCACGTTGTCACATTCTGCAGAACTATCTTCCTCATTTTGTTTGGAAATTGATTTTCCTCAAGGGAAAACACATTTTAAATGATTTATTTAAATTTAGCATATCTTAGCAAATACTGTGCCACAATGGACATTATCAGTGCACCTCCCTTGTGTTCATTCATTTTCTCAATGGATAGATTTCCTTCTAAAGCTAGTGATTTCTTTTGCTTGATTGGGTCCTTTTAAGGAGAAACATGGGGTAAAATAATTTAAAATAAATAAATAGTTTAAAAAGAAGAATTTTTGAGTTTATAATCCTATTTGAATCTTCTCTTCTGCTGTAGATTTAGATTACAAAAGTTTTTTGCAAGAATTATTCGTAAGCCAAATTTTTACAAAATTCTATATAATGATTTGGAGTGTTCTTGATACATTAAATTAATAATTTATTTGTAACATGAACTAGATGTATATTGGCAACAAATTATAAAACTTCTGTTCTTATCCATTTGTCTTTGTTAATCACCAGTCTTTTAAAGCAATAATTCATGTTGGATGCTGTAGCCTTAGAAGGATTAGCATTAGTTGACATTTCTGGAAGGATCAGGCCAAGCATCAGCAAACAGTTTTTCTGGTTAAGAAGTTCTTTGTAGCTCCAGAGGGCTCTGTCCAGCTTCATGAAAGTGTCTTAGATGGCCATGTGCAAACATTTCTGCTGGAACAACTTCATTTCATCAGCTGCATCTCTGCTGTTGCTTTCTATTTTGGTCATTTACAAACATTTTAATATGTTAGTAAATTTTCTGTACTGTTGTGCTCTGTGTTTGAGAGAGACTGAGCAAAAGAGTGAGAAGGTTATACACATTTTAAAAGGGCAATGTCCTGGAAGAGTTGTTTCTATTTAAAGTAGGAAAAAAGAAAATCCCAAGAAAATGTATCTGCCTTTGAATGCAGTTTTTAAAATATTTGACGTGTTATGTCATTGCTCACTCAAGAATAGATATTTCAGTTATGATTCTTAGCACTACAATGCACCTATTTTTATAGCCTCATGGATGGTTTAATTTTGTCTTCACTTTCCCTCTTAAGATAAGATATTGTTCTCACAGCTTTGTACTGGATATATTAAACTACCATTGTCCTTGATTTACTTTGCTGCTGCTTTATGGCAGAAATTGCCCTTCATGCAGAGCTGAGCTTGTAATGTGCACCTTAGATGCTGAGTAAACGCTTTTGTTGTCTGTCCCTGGCTTACTTACTCAGGCAGTCTGAGTCACCTTCAAAACATCAAGATTATGTGTGTATACAGTGTAATAAATAACTACTTGCACTAGCTAATGCAAATTGAATTCATTGAAATACAGCCTGTTACACAAAAATTTATGTTTCTATTATAATGTTTATTATAGAGAAGTGCAACAGCAAAAATGGAGGCCTGCATTAAAATGTGTTTAATTTTAAGAAGTTAAAAACACAATCTTACTATGTTTTTCTGAGAATGTTTTTTCCCCACCAAATCTTCTTAAAACAACAATTTCTATAGATTTTAAAAGTACAGTACTGGCTGTAATAGTTGTAAAAGGCACAGGTTTGGAGTATCTATCCCATTTGTACCATGTTGTTTAGTCGTTTAGTCGTGTCCGACTCTTCGTGACCCCACGGACCAGAGCACGCCAGGCCCTCCTATCTTCTACTGCCTCCTGGAGTTGTGTCAAATTCATGTTGGTACAAGTAGTAACAGGCAATTTGACTGCCATGTATTCTGTGAATAAACAAATGTTCGTCTGTTTTATCCAACCTGATTCTAGGACTCCTGAGCAAGTGCCTTCCTTACTGAATTCTTCCTGAAGTTATTCGCAAACTATTTGCAGGAGTGCAGAATGTCCTGACAGATTCTCTCTCTAGAGCAGCAGTCTCTAACCTTGGATAACCCAAGTGTTCTTGGAGTGCAATTTCCAGAAGCCTTCACCACCAGCTGACCCAAGATTGGGAACCAGTGCTCTAGAGCTTCCAAGCACACGTGGGAACTTAATGAAGAAGGATTTCATATGCTCAAAACAAGAATATATCATTAGTTGATATATTCATTTCTCTGCCCAGTGCAACCTTCAGAAGGGGATGCCTTTCTGGCCAATTGAAATGAAAGCCTTCTGTATCTCCACTCCATTTCCTTTATTCCATAGCATTATAGTCAGGGTTCAGCAGGACAGGCTATGTGCTATCCTAATTGCTGCTTGGTGGCCTTATCAGCCTAGGTTTCTGACATTGCTAAGTGTCAGAAGTGTAGATTCATACATCTGCTAGATCACTGGAGCTATACCTATACAGGGGAAGATATGCCATCTGGACTTCAAGACCCTGCATTTGGGAGCATGGAAGATCTGACTCTTACCTCCTCACTGCATGATGTAACTTTGATTTTGCTGGTAGCTTGGAAGCCTTCCACTAGATTTCCTACCAGTTTGCAAGATAAAATGGCTTTCTTCCTGATTCCTGTCTTAGAGTTTCTTGCCAGTCTTAGGAACTGAGGCTTAAACATTTCTTCTTTTAAGGTTTATTTGGCCGAAGTCTTGTCTTGGCACCCTATTTCTCCTTTTGACCCTCACTCTGTTTCTCCTTATGAACCCATGACCATGTTGTGAGGAAGTTCTTAAGAGGTTGAAAACATGTAGTTCCAGAAGTGACTCCTTCTGCTCCTACGTGGTTTCTCTCTGTAGTGCTGTCATAACTTATGAAAAAGTCCTTTGAGCCTTGCACTTTGTGTGATTTTAGACTGCTTTCCCGTAAAACCATTCTGGTAGCAATAACTTTGGCTAGAAGGGCTTATAAATTATGTGTTGTATGTTCTGATAACACCTTTCTGAATTTTCATGAGGATAAAGTGGTGTTCCATCTGGACACTGCCTTCCTTCCAAAGCTACGGGTATCCCACTCTTGCCTAAATTAGGACATTTGTCTTTTTTACCTTCTATCATGATCCAGCCATTCCATTCAGAGAACTTTGTCTTTCTATATACACAGAACTACCTGTTTCAGAACACTAAATTTATTTCTGTACCTAAAATCACAAGGGCCTTGTCATCTCTACACAGTGTTTTGCCCATTGGGTGGTGGACTGTATGCTAACGTGCCCCCTCCACATGACTTGAAGAATTATTCCATGAAGGTGTTTGCAACCTCTGCTGCTCTTCTGCAAGAGACACCTCTTCCAGTGAGCAAACAGATGGGCACATCATCTGACATTTATCCTTCATTATTGCTTGGGTACCTACTCTTGAGCAGATGCATCTTATTATTATTATTATTATTATTATTATTATTATTATTATTATTATTATTATTATTATTATTATTATTATTATTATTATTATTATTATTATTGTTATTGTTATTGTTGTTGTTGTTGTTGTTGTTGTTGTTGTTGTTGTTGTTTTTTGTTGTTTTTTGTTGTTTTTTGTTGTTTTTTGTTGTTTTTTGTTGTTTGTTGCTGTTGCTATTGCTATTGCTATTGCTATTGTTATTGTTATTGTTATTGTTTATTTGATTTATACCCCGCCTATCTGGGCGACTCGTCCACTCTAGGCGGCTTTTAGTAGAGCAATCCTCTCCTCTATTCTTACCTGACACCACTTGGCTCTGGTAAGGCAGCTTATAAGTTTCCTATTAGTGTGAGTTACAGACACCACAAAAAACAAATAATAAAAAAAAAGGAACTGGAACTAAGAGACCTTAATTGAAGTGTGCTTTGACGTGTGCTGGAGGGTGAGGTGGGCTTCCCACCTTAAGTCCAACTCTAGACAGTTCTGAACAACTCTCTGCACAGGAACAGAACTCATTGGTTTGAATTCACAGATGACCACTTGAAGAACAACACTACCAAAGCAACCACTCAATATACATTTGTTTCTTCCCTGTGGGGAAGAAACAGTTGAGTCCCTGGCACACACCATTCTAGAATGTAGTTTATATGAGTCTGAACGTACCCGTTACCTCTACCCAATAATGTGTAAATGCATTAGTATACCTCTCGCAGACTACCTTAAGTTTCTGCTGTCTGGAGAGAACCGTAATATCACAGTCAGTGGCTAAGTTTTTATTCTCAGTTTTAAGAATCCGTAAAGTGTTGTGTTAAGACAGATGCATGATCCAAGTTTTATATTCCTGCTATCTTCTAATATCTAACATATTTTGTATATTTTATGTAATGTTTTTATCCTTGTACTTTTGGGTCTATGACCGTACAACAAACTCAAACTCAGTCAAGGAAAATAATTTTAAAAATGGGGATGAGAGGTGTCTTCCATTTTTAAAATAGTCTCTACATCGTCTTTGTCATGCAAACACCGGCTGTTGTCCACATTTACATGGAAAATTTGTATAATTAGTGAACCGTTTGTCTAATTGTATAATTAGCAAACTTTGAACCTTTTACACTTTTATGTGACCTTAAACAAAGACATGTATGGATAAATCTAATTTAACTCCCACTTTTAGAGTAGGCCCACTGAAATCAAAAGGGTTTTACCAGAGGATAACTTATACATCAAAACAATCAAATATTGTGACAAACTTATTTCTTTTACAATCATCCACACGTTTTTGTGGTATGCATAGCCACAAGTTTGCCATAATTAATAAAGCACAATCTGTTCTTCTTTTGAAATGTTTTAGTATGCTTCAGAACCAACATATATTTGCAATATGAGCCATCTTCATTTTCTGAATCCAGCTTGAACATCTAGCTTTTCTCTTTCCAATATTTTTCTTACAGTTTTCATTGATGTTAGCTTGTAGGTAAATTATGCACAGTGCCACTGTGTGTTATTAAAATGGGGATACTCTTCTCTCTGAAATGCAACAGTTTCCACAATACATTAACAGCATCCATTTTCATTATTAGAATATTCCAGGATTACAAATGGATAGGTGAATGTGCTTCTTATTTTAAAATGAGTGTATTTGTCCTAAATCTTAAGGAATAAATCAGAACATTTCTAAAACAGCATGGCAAATCAAATAGTAACATCGAATAACAGAGACAAGCACTGAAATGAATGTTTTAAATAGAATGGTAAATATTCAGGCTTGGAATTAACCTTTACTTCATGCTAATTCAGGATTATTAAATTAATATATGGCTAGAAAAGCAGTTTCTGCTGTTCAAGGCAACATCTAGTATATTCCAATTAGCAGTGTGTTAACCTTTCTTTGACTTTGGCTGTGGTCATAAAGCTGAAAATATGATCAAAAGCAAGGGAACAAAAATCCTAAAATGTATTATAGCAGATTCCTAGGGACTACTGATCTTGGTGTTATATGTGTGTACACATGCACAATTCTGACTATGAACCACATAGATTTCCTTTTTCCCTTGGCTCACTATTTATTCTGATCTTGAGAATGATTGACAGGTACATCCCCTTTGTTCAAACACAGAGATGGTAGTAAAATCTGCACCAATGATTTATCCATATCTTTTTTCCAGCTCTGATTATTTGTTTCAACGTTAACTTTTCATTTCTAACTATCGTAATTAGATAAATGCACACTGATAGGAGAGTGAAGGGACATGCTTTGGTTTATCTCTGAAAACTTTTCTTTGAAGAAACAATTTCCTGTTGTTGTTGTTTAGTCATTAAGTCGTGTACGACTTTTTGTGACCCCATGGACCAGAGCACGGCAGGCCCTCCTGTCTTCCACTGCTTCCCGGCATTGGGTCAAATTCATGCTCCAACTATTGTACAATTGCACTCATTTCACACGCTAGCAAGGTTATGCTCAAAATCCTACAAGGTAGGCTTCAGCAGTATGTGGACCGAGAACTCCCAGGAGTACAAGCTGGATTTCAAAGGGGCAGAGGAACTCGAGACCAAATTGCTAACATACGCTGGATTATGGAGAAAACCAGAGAGTTCTATAAAAACATCTACAGTACTTCTTTTTTATTGACTATGCAAAAGCCTTTGACTGTGTGCATCACAACAAACTGGCGAGTTCTTAAAGAAATGGGAGTGCCTGACCACCTTATCTGTCTCCTGGGAAATCTATATGTGGGACAGGAAGCTGGATATGGAACAACTGATTGGTTCAAAATTGGGGAAGGAGTACGACAAGGCTGTATATTGTCCCCCTGCTTATTTAACTCATATGCAGACTACATCATGCAAAAGGCAGGACTGGATGAAACCCGAACTAGAATTAAGATTGCCAGAAGAAATATCAACAACCTCAGATATGAGGATGATACCACTCTGATGGCCGAAAGTGAGGAGGACTTAAAAAACCTCTTTATAAGGGTGAAAGAGGAGAGCGCAAAAAAATGGTCTGAAGTTCAACATCAAAAAAACTAAGATCATGGCCATTGGTCCCATCACCTCCTGGCAAATAGAAGGGGAAGATATGGAGGCAGTGACGGATTTTACCTTCTTGGGCTCCATGATCACTGCAGGTGGTGACAGCAGCCATGAAATTAAAAGACTCCTGCTTCTTGGGAGGAAAGCGATGACAAATCTTGACAGAATCTTAAAAAGCAGAGACATCACCTTGCCGACAAAGGTCTGCATAGTCAAAGCTATGGTTTTTCCAGTAATGATGTATGGAAGTGAGAGCTGGACCATAAAGAAGGCTGACCGCTGAAGAATTGATGCTTTTGAATTGTGGTGCTGGAGGAGACTCTTGAGAATCCCTTGGACTGCAAAGAAAACAAACCTATCCATTTTAAAGGAAATCAACCCAGAGTGCTCACTGGAAGGACAGATCCTGAAGCTGAGGCTCCAATACTTTGGCCATCTCATGAGAAGAGAAGACTCCCTGGGAAAGACCCTGATATTGGGAAAGTGTGAAGAGAAGAGGACGACAGAGGATGAGATGGTTGGATAAGCGTCACCAAAGCTACCAACATGAATTTTCCAGGAAGCAGTGGAAGACAGGAGGGCCTGGCATACTCTGGTCCATGGGGTCATGAACAGTCAGACATGACTTAACGACTAAACAACAACAACAAAATTTAATAATCTAGATCCATGCTGGCATTTATGAATGTAACCTGTTTCCTTTTCAAATCTCCTTTCATAATTCATTTTTTCTACAATAGTAATTTTGAGATAAAGTTGTACAACATGCAGAGTTGAAATGTTCTGAAACTGGCTTCTCTGTGGTTGTTGTCAAAGGGGTCACGGACTGCATGGGGAAACTTTTGAAAAAACACTACCTACAAACAATATTCAAGCCCACCACAAAAATACAACAAATGCTACTGTCAGCAAAGGACAGAAGGGACCCCCTCACCACTGCAGGAGTATACCGGATACCTTGCAGTTGTGGCCAGGTATATATTGGAACCACAAAATGAAGCATCCACACCAGAATCAAAGAACATGAGAGACACTGCAGACTAAAACAACCAGAAAAATCTGCAGTAGCTGAACATGCCCTGAAACAAACTGGACATGAAATTCTATTCCAAAATACTGTAATACTAGACAACACCAGTAACCATTACATCAGACTGCACAGGGAAGCCATTGAAATCCACAAGCACCAGCAAAACTTCAACAGAAAAGAGGAAAGTGTGAAGCTCAACAAAACCTGGCTCCCAGCTCTCAAAAATACAGCGTGCAAAAGGTCAAGGAACTCTACCCACCCACAAGGACAGGGGATCACTACACACAAAAGACCAGCTAATGACACCCATCAACCACAGGAACAGATAATCTCTTCTCCTTAGCACAACAATACACCCACAACAATACACACTAATCACCCATCTACAGAAAAAGACAAAGGCCTATCTCACAGCCATATATACTGCACTCCCAAGCCAACTACACCAGAGCACAGAGTGCTGTCCTGTGAAGATGCCGGCCACAGAGACTGGTGAAACGTTAGGAAGAACAACCTTCAGAACACGGCCAGAGCCCAAAAAACCCACAACAACCATTAGATCCCGGCCGTGAAAGCCTTTGCGAATATATTGGCTTCTCTGTGTTGCTTTTTCTGATATCAAGTACATGTCCATTTATTCCTGTGCACACAGACTGTCATTTCTGCCTTACATTGAATGTAGACAGGATACTGTTAGCAGAGGATAGCATGTATTATATTAAAAGATGAACAAGTACGTGAGGCCCTGATATTTAAAGTGACATGATGGGGACTGTACTGGTTCTGCCAGAGCAGGTGTGGGGAAATACTTGGTACAGTATAAGGCTTTGCAGCAGGCTCATGTGTTTGTATCCATGTTGTGTTTTCTGTGTTAGTAGCTGTTTAAAGTTAAGAGGCTGTCTGTAAGCAAGCATAGGCCCACCATTCAAAGCCTAGAAGATGGAAGCATTACTGTATTATTGCTGAGAATGGACTGTAGCCCTTTTGTAATATGTGTGAATAATCTCAGCTGGGAGCTGTGGATGAAATCGTTCCCTTCCCATCTAGTCTTACCGTGTGTGATCTTGTATAATTCCCTTTTCTCCTTCATTTGAATTGTGCTGGATGGATGCCTCAGGGATGCCAAGAGTTTCTAACAAAAATCCTTTTATTTTGTGACAACTTGCTTAATTCAGTAATAGCAACAGACTCCGTCTCCTGCTTCAGAGACATTGTGCCTTTTCCTTTTTCATTAAACCATAACAGATCCCCTCTAGTTGCATAGTGCTAGAACGCAAGTCTCTGTAACGCCACTTCTATAGAACGCCCAGTTTGTTGGGTACATCTGTAGCTGACCTTATTGTGGAGGGTGGAAAACCCACCCCACCTGTGGTTCCCACACGTTCTTGCCCGAGTTTTGTCTCAGTCTTGGTCTGAAGGGACTCATCCTGCGGGGTTTCCCAGGACAGTCTATACATGGCTTGTTCTCCCGTTTTTGAGCCTCCCACTGCTGCCACTCTCCTTTGTTCCCTCTCTTCCGTCTTGCCCCAGTAAGGTGGCTTTCTATAGCTCCTCCATTTTTTCTCAGCATACTCCTTAGGGACTTTAAACTCCATCCACTCCCCTGTCCAGGGGTCTTCTTGTACGATTTCAACCCAGTTCTTTTTTTTCTCTTATCTTCTTCCTGCTCTACCTTACAAGCTTCTCTCTCTTCTATTTCCAACTGCCCCTTCCCCCTTTCTCCTTTCCTTTTTGTCTCCTCTCTCCTTCCAGCTGAAATGACGCCCTCTGCTGGCTCCTTCTTCTCTTGTTCTTTCTGCCCCTGCTGTTGCAATCACAGTCCCTTTAGGTCCTTCTCCAGGGTGGGCATCTGTCCCTCAGTATCTTCAGCCGAGGAGGCGGATGGTACACTCTGAGGGGTGCCCCTTGGGGTACTCCCAGCCTCACATTATGTTTCATGTCCTATCTGCCAAAAAGTGGTTTATCTCCAAGATAAAACCAAGGCTTTCTTACAGCCTGTACCCACTGTGTCCCAACGTTTTTAAAATTTGGCTTTGGATGTTTTGGACCTATTGACTCTCTAACAATATCTTGAAAGAGATTTATTCTGACATGCATTGATTATGCAACAAGGTACTCACAGGCTATGCCATTGTCCTCAGGAACAGCTCAAAATGTGGCCAGAGCCTCAGTGGACTTCTCAGGTTGTCAAGGGTTGCCCTGAGTCATTTTCATAGATAAAAGTGGGCGGTGGGGGGAGGAATTTGTGTTCAAACTGACAAGGTTTGTGAGATTACTGGGATGGAGCAGAGAACCACTGTGGCCATTATCAATCTGCAAATGGAGTAACAGAGTGTGCCTAACAAACTTTGCAAAAAATTATTAAGGCCTTCATGTTGGAACATTCTAGAGACTGGAATTTGGCCCTGCACTAACTCATTTTTTGCATGTCATGATGCTCCCAAAGAAAGTCTTTTTGGTCATAGTGCAAATGAATTTGCCTTTGGGCATAATTTACTGAAGATGGACTGGGAGGGAAAGATTGCGGAAAGTCCCATCCCTGTTGCTGAACTTGTGAGTCAGTTATGAGAGAGGCTGAAATATGTTCAAGAAGTGGACAGAGAGAGCCTGGAGAAGACGTAGAGCAAGCAGAAAGCTTACCATGATGCCAAGGTGAGGCACAGTGATTTTAATGTGGGAGATCAAGTGCTGGTCTTGAGTAGTGTAAAACACAGTTAACTTCAGATAATGTGGGAATGTCCTTTTGTTGTGAAGCAAGGTTTGTGGTACCAAAATCAGGTCTTGCCTTAAATAGCTTGCCTTGAGTATCCCTGTTGCCTCCAGCAGCTGCCCACTCAAAGATAGCACTGCAGGAATCCCTGCCCCAACCTTGTCTGAAAGGCTGCTGGAAGAGGCAGAGAAGGGACATCCATGCTCCTGCTGCAACTGAACAATCATATGAAGAGGAGGAGAACAGCAGTGCACACCGGCTGGTGAGGGGAAGGCAATGTACTATGAACCAACGTATGTGCCCATTTCTAGTTCTGAATGCCTGGCTTTATGGATTTTTGGACTTTCTGGAATCACTGAGTAGACTGGAGTGTTGGGAGGCATTGGTATCTCCCAACACTGGAGGGGCTCTCTGAACTTGGGTACCATCACAGGATTTCTAAAGAGATTCTTACATTCATATGATTTTCATATGAATTTTAGAATTCAGATTTTGAAAGTATAGAGCTCTTGATATTGTGCTTTGCAATACAAAAACAATCTCTTGATGATGTCAGATGTATTAATATAAAGAGAACTTAATGGTGCTGGAAAATACAAAAAAGTGTCTCCTGTACATCACACAGATGGAGTTATTATCCTGGGATTATGATGGAGAACAGTAATTGTATTTTAATTGCAATGCTGACGGCTTGTGCTTCCTACCAGATGGAAGGCCTTTCTAAAATAGTGACACAGTAACAACTCTGCTTATTTTCTCTTCTGATGCCTACTGTGACACAGGACAAAAGTAGTTATCTTATTGTTTGATCAGAAAGACTTCTGTAAGAGTTCTCATACTTTTTGATGTAATACAAGGTACACTCTTTGTAGATACTAAAAAGAGATTTCCTCAATTTTCAGGTACAAACTATATTCTAGTTTCCAAAGAGTTTGACTGTGTCAGTCTGTCTCATCATGTTGACAAAATTCTTCCATAAAAATGGGGAAGCAAAGGACAAAATGTTGTGGAATTGTGATGATTTCCATGTTTGCTGGAGTGTGAGCTTCTGAGGAAGTGGATTTTGATCCTTGAAAGCTCACACTGAAGTAAATCTTTTAGCCTTTAAGGTACCACAACAATTTGTCGTTTCCTTCCCTTGTCTTTGGTCCATCGTTCCTCTTTAATTTTTTTAATTCCCCCACTTTCTGCTTGCTTTTTATTGACTCCAGTGCTGGCTGTGGCTTTGATAAAGCTTCTGCTGAACTGCCCTTGGCAAGCAGCTTATGTGTATGTGAGGGATTCCTTACAGTTTCTGGTGGGATTTGAACTCATGGTGCCGCCGAGTGACAATTGTTTTTTTTTTTAGATAAACGGAACATTGCAGCTTCTTTTAGCTTCAACCTGCCATTTTGTTTTTCCCCTTGACTCATCCATATGTTGAATGAGGCTGCAGTATTGTGAGAAAAATTAATGCTGGGGTCCAAGTTTGTGAAATATGGGCATTTCAAAGACAGAAAAAAAATGAAGAGAAACTGCAGCAGTAGCAAAGCTGACCTTAATTTTATACGATTAAAAAAAATAACAGTAATGAATACAAGTTTGACTCTTGTTATTACAATTCTTCCTGTCCTCTTGTAATGCTTTAACCTCTAGTTATGCTGTAACCCTGAAAGCATTTCCATCTTAATTTAATTCTTAAATGTTTGTCTCCCTCTTTTTGTTTTCTCCATCCACATTCTTGCCAAGCACCGATCTGTCTGGTTTTTATGACTTTTGTGTAGCCCTTAACATCTTATTTAGGGAAGTGATGGTGCTGCGGGTTAAACCGCTGAAGCCTCTGTGTTGCAAGTTCAGAAGACCAGCAGTTGTAAAATCAAATCCATGCGACGGTGTGAGCCCCCGTTGCTTGTCCCAGCTCCCGCCAACCTAGCGGTCTGAAAGCATGCAAAATGCGAGTCAATAAATTGGTACCACCTCGGTGGGAAGGTAAATGGCATTCTGTGTCTAGTCACACTGGCAACGTGACCACGGAGGATTGTCTGCGGACAAATGCTAGCTCTATGGGTTGGAAATAAAGATGAGCACCGCCACCTAGAGTCGGACACGACTGGACAAATTGTCAAGGGGAATCTTTACTTTTTTCTAGCATCCTATTTATATTTTTGCTTATTTACAAAAATATTTCTGTCTCCTCAAAGGAGAAAGCAATTCTTATTTCATTTTAAGATTGTATCTGGCAGATAAGAAAAAAAATTCTTCATCATCATAACCTTTATTGGCATAAAACATACAACAAGCAGGGGTCCTCAGATAGATGGAGGCTATATACCCTGCATGAAGCAGATCAAAAAGCTTCAATGCGGGCAGAATAAAGCATTACACAGTTTCAAGGTATACAGTAGTTGTAGACCACTGCATCATGTAGATTAGGAATGCTTAGTACTTGGATGGGAAGAAAAAATTGTTCTTGGATGCAAGAAATGTTGGGATCTCAGCTACCATATAATTACCAGTTGTTTATTCCTCAATGAATTGAGGTATTGTGCTAACATATAAATAATAACCATGTGCCATTGAGTAAATTCTGATGTATGGTAACTCTTTTCAGGATTTTCTACAAAGAGAATACTCGGAGATGTTTTACCATTCCCTCATCAAGGGGCATCCTGGGACTGTGCAGTTTGCCCAAGGCCACACAGGCTGGCTCTTCCAGGATACACAAGCAGGAACTGAACTCCCAATCTCTGGTTCCACAGCCAGATACCTAACTCACTGAGATATCCAGCCAGCAACAAATAAGTTATAGAACAACTAAAGCAGAATAAATATCAGGTTTCCATATAGTACTATAAGAAAGCTCTGCTAGTGATCAGAGAAGAAGTAGGCAACTTCAAACACTTGCAGTGGGCTGAGATGCAAAGTCAAAGAAAACTGAAGACCTTCCTTAGTCCCTTTCTGTTCTTCATTCCTTGCATATTTCTGCAATATTGTCAGCACACATTTTCTGTTTAGATCAGGAAGTCCTAGGGCAAATAACAAAACTATGGTGGTACCTGTTGGTTGATTTTTTGAGCCACCTGAAACACATGCAGATTAAGGGAAGAGAGAAAGCATTCTGCAGCCTGCCAGTTGTCTATTAACACACTAAGTTCCTATCCTAACATATGTTTCCTTTGTTTGAATGGTTATTGTTCAGAGTTGTCAGGTCGCAATGCTGCCAGTGGGAGAATATTCATCTGGCTAGTCTCCTGACCAGAACTATTCTAATAATCTCTTATTTACCTGTTCTGCAGCTTTCTTTTAGCCTTCTCATTGCTGGATTCCTTTCGTTTCCCTGTGTCTCAGCATGTATTTTCCAATTTGCTTTGCAATAGATCCTGTGCAATGTTTTAATACTATTAAATATATTTTCCCCTCTTTCTCAACAAAAGCTAGCCTGAGCAACTGATATTGGGATGGGCAAGGGGCTATTTCATGCTACCACAGCAACTCAGCAAATAAATATGAGAGCTTCACTACCTCAAGTGTAATAGTGTAAGTTGGTACTGCTCTGCAATATCTTATGAAATCCCAGGCAGTGCATTTTCTATCACTCTGGATTCCGTCTAGTGTGACAGGATCTTGGCCTAAGTTTATGTGCTACATGTGAGGTCTGCAAGCAAGGGACATCTTCATACAATTAGATATACAGTGGTGCCTCGCTTAACGATGTTAATTGGTTCCAAAAAAACATCGCTATGGGAAAACATCGTTAAGCGAAACACCATTTCCCATAGGAATGCATTGAAAACCGGTTAATCCATTCCAATGGGAACGGATTACAGTCCTTAAGCGAAAATCCCCATAGGAAACATCGCTAAGTGAAACAATGTTTCCCCCAACGAAAAGCCATTCAAAAGCACTGAAGCCGGCTTCAGTGCTTTTGAATGGCTTTCCGATGTCTGTTTTCGCTCATTTTTAAGTGTCTTAAAATGTATGAAACCTGTTTTAAATGCTTGGATTTGGTAGTGCACCTTGTGAAACATGTGCAGACTTAATTTGGCTTTGTTCTGAGTCTTCGTTAATTTTTGGTTATTTTTTGTTTTCCCCATTTAAATCCATTGAACGGACAGTCCAGTGCTTTTCAATGAGGGTAATAAAAATTCACCAAAAATTAACGAAGACTCAGAACAAAGCCAAACTAAGTGTGCATAGGTTTCACAAGGTGGACTAACTATTCCAACCATTTAAAACATGTTCCAAACACTGTAAGACACTTTTAAATGAGCGAAAACGGACATCGTTAAGTGAAGTTCCCCCATAGAGAACATCGTTAAACGATGCAGAAAATTCCTCAAATAAACCCAACGCAAAGCGAATACATCCTTAAACGAAGCAATCGTTAAGCGAGGCACCACTGTACTGCAAAATTAATTATAACAGCAAGAATATTTGTTTACTTGTTTATTTTTCAGATTTGTTTACTCCTCAGTAATGCCATTTTCTAAGTATAATTATTCACATTGAAATAACACTGGTAGATGCAAATGTAAGATTTGACAATATTTTTGCAGTGATCAACACATGATCTGTGAGCTGTATGAAGGTCACAGAAGCCCAAATGTAGGCCTCTAGCTCCTGCAGGCCTAGGGTTGCCAGATACATGTGTACAAAAAGGAGGACATAGAAAGCCAAAAAGGAGGACAAAGGAGGACATATTGGGGGGGGGGCTCTGTGCACGGGGTGGGGTGGGGTGGGGGCATGTCACTTTTGGAATTAAGTATTGGGGAGAATAGCTCTTTGATCATGGGGCAATACCATAACCATTCAACCTACTCAGTCTTGAAAGGTCAAGACTGGGAAGGTTACAATTTTTTGGACTACAAAACTCAGAATCCACTGGCCACTGTGTTTTTGTGTTTTTAAAAATGTTTAAAAATAAAAACAAAACAGAACAAATCTACATATACACTTACTGGGCTCCCAGGACCAATGGAGACAATCTATTCCTTCCTTTAATGGAGACCCATCCTCTTTGTTTTATTTATTGATTTTTTATTTTAATAAAAGCATAATAACGTTTAAAAAGTTGTGTGACAGATTTGAAACACTTTATAAAAACCAGGGGAAAAAAAACAGAAGGTATGGATTTCTCTCAGCTTGAGAAATGCAAAGGGTGGAGAAAATGGATTTGCAGACAGACAGACAGACACACACACACACAAAGCCATTTTCTCCACCACACAAGCTGGACAATTTGAAGTTTTTTAGTCTTGCCTGCCGGACGGAGGACATGATCCTGAAAAGTAGGACATGTCCTCTTTTTGCCGGACATCTGGCAACCCTATGTGGGCCCCTCAACACTGTGTTTTTTAATTCTTTCTTTCTTTTTTTAAAAAGGGGCTCAGGAAGTTCCATCATAGGGAGCATAAGATCTATTATGCATGTTTTCAGTGCCCCCCCCCCACATTACCTCTGGGGCCCTTCACAGACACAAAATGTAAACAGTTAAAAAAATTATGTACAAAAGGAATCACAAGGGCAGTGCATTTTTTAAATGGAGAAAACAACTTGAGTTGTGGAAGGATGTGGCCTCCAAGGCCCAAGCCTAAGTTAGTGAGGCCCCTGAAATTCTGGAGATCACCCAAAACATGTTCTCAGTTTTTAAAAAAATCATTACATTTTAAATTTATTCACTGAAAAAATCTCTAAACATTTATGTTCTTATTGCTAAAATGCTGAAAGCAATTTATTTATTTTTACTAAACCTCTATTTATAGTATTATCTGTTTATATCTTGTTTCCCATAGCTAAGGAAGAATTTTTGAGCATTTATTGATCGACAAAAGGTGTGCCTATAAAATTCAAACTCTGCTTACACTGACAGTATTGACATTTTCAATAAGAATTATAATTATTGAGTTAAAATACTGTAGAACTTATCATTGTTTGCAGTGTAAGAAAACATGAGTGAACAGGTTTGATATACAGTGGTGCCTCGCATAACGAGTGCACCGTTTAACGATGAATCCGCATACCAATGCGGATTTTGCAATCGCTAATGCGATCACATACCGTTGTTTCCTTGCATTGCGAGGGGGAACAGCTGTTTGGTGGTGGCCGGAACACCCAAAATGGCCGCCGGAACCACCCAAAATGGCCGCTGGAACACCCAAAATGGCCGCTGGAACACCCAAAATGGCCACCGGAACCACCCAAAATGGCCGCTGGAACATGGGGAAACATCACAGCACAGTGAGTTTTGGGCCCATTTGGAATGCATTAAATGATGTTTAATGCGTTCCAATGGTTTTTTTTTGATCCGTATAGCAATGTTTCCCCACAGCGAAGGTTAATCCGGGACGGATTAACCTCGCTATGCGGGGCACCACTGTATATGTAACATACTGTCTGTGTGCTTCCAACCACTATTTATTTATATTTTACTCATGCATAGGCTAGAATCCAGATCGTATAGCTTACACCATGTTAACCAGATTATGTAATTTGGCTAGCGTGATATGTAATTCAAATTAATTGAAAGCTTCCTATTCCCCAACATCAGGCTCCACTGGGCTCTGTTTTGCCCTGAGGAGGCTATTGGGCCCAGGGGAGGGAGATTTTAATACTATAGTTAAAAATCACAGCCAGATCACCACCTTTATTCCCCATCCTGGCAGCTGTGATCCAGCAGTGATTTTGGCTATTAAAGGCCATTGTGAGGCTCCCAAAGGCTTCCCCAGGAAGTTTCATGTGCTTCATCCAAGGAAACCTTTATTCTTGGAACCTGAAAGGGGTGGGTGGATAGGAGACTTTTGATTAATTTAAATTAAAAACACCCCATTAGCCAGATGATAACATCATCCTATTTGTACAGTGTGAAGTTGCACAAGGAGGTTTTGCCCATTATTTTTCAAACGATGTAACAAGTTGATTCAAGCACAATAGATGGCAATGTGCTCAGGGGGTCTGCTTATTATGAAAGTTTTTAATTCTTTTTATCAGGCTTTGCATGGTGGACTATCCACTGCTTGATAATCCGTGCTTACATATTGTTCATTTAGCCCATATAGAGTGGGGCACTGCTGGTGTGTAATCTTGCATCATACCCGGGGAGAGTTACTTCCTGTACTCTTTCTTGGCTTTGTGGCACAGTGCCAGTCTGTGAGTGCAAATATGGATTCTTCCTTTGTTTAATCTTAAAGATAAAAGATGCACAGAGCTGAATTTTAAATTGGTTGTTACATGTTGAAAAACATTCATTTTGAGGAATAATTTATTTTATCTAGAACTTTTTTTCAATTTCAAAGTAACCTTTATTGGCATAGAGTATCTAGAACTTCATTAGTTTTTTCAACAGATCTTGCTTCTGAGTGTGTTTTATATAAGGAGAACTCATCGTCTTCTTTGTGTCAGAAGCTCCACAGTACAATTAATAAACATATCAGATAGATTTGTCCGGTAATGGCAACATCAAGAATACTTCGGGCAGCTAACATCAATCTTCCATAGTACATTTTGATAGGCAGAGAGTACACTGATGTGTCTCCTCTACGAGGAGCCTCGTGGTGCAGTAGTTAGAATGCTGTACTGCAGCTAAAACTGTGCTCACAACCTGGGGTTCAAATCCCAGGTACCCGGCTCAAGGTTGACTCAGCCTTCCATCCTTCCAAGGTTGGTAAAATGAGTACCCAGCTTGCTGGGGGGGCAATGTGTAGCCTGTATAATTTAAAAAATTGTAAACCGCCCGGAGAGTGTTTGTAGTGCTATGGGGCGATATATAAGTCCAATAAATAAATAAATAAATAAATAAATAAATAAATAAATAAATAAATAAATAAATAAATAAATAAATAAATAAATAAATAAATAAATAAATAAATAAATACACTCAGAAAGAACTATGTTAGTGCAAGAAGACCATTTTCTTAGGTTGACTTTGGTTCTGCCAAAGAGTAGCACAGAACAAAACTGCAGTTTTTAGTGTTTGTGGCTGTGTGCCCCAGCTGATTCCTGGTAGCTTTTGAAGAATATTGTTCCTTGTGGAGACCTTTTGCTTTCTAATTTGGTAGTGTTTTTTACTGGTCAGCGTATGATATGATCTAAAGTAACAGCAAGATATTTGGGGGCAAAACAATTATCTACTTGGATGCCCTCCAAGTAACCTGATGTTTCTGAAACACCTGTTTACTTCTCAGATGAAAGGCATGTATTTGAGTAGAAGGGTTGCGTTGAAGCTGGCTTCTATCAAAATACACAACAATTTTTAAAATATCTATTAGGAGATATTCCACTCTTTGGAAATTATCTGAGCAGCAAATGCAAGATCATCAGGATAAATAAACCCTTTAGTACTTTGAGGAAGTGGGTGATTATTGGTTTAGACAGATGAGAAGCTAGAAAGCTGTCATGGGCCAGACCATGAAAAACAGTATGACATTTGCTTTCCTTTTTAAATTATGAGGAGTAATTGGTACTGACTTAGAACTTCTGCTCGGTCTTCTGTCTTGGCAAATAGAAGATAAGGTAATTTTGTTTTGGGCTTTAAAATGAAAAAGAATAAGAAATAAAAGTTTCCCTTGAAAGCTGGATGTTAACCGGATATGCTGATGTTTGTTAATGATAGTTCACAGTTTTTAAATAAGTTTAAAAATGAATTTCATGCATCTTTGCCAAGTACTCTTTGCATAGTGAGGGACTTTCTTAGCTGATACATTAAGGCACATATGGATGCACCTAGAAATAAGACGAGATTTGAGGTTTTGTGCTGGGTGCTTTGCTTTCTCTTGCTTAGCCTCCATTGTAAAACAAAAGCCTCCAGGCTGAGTTCTGATAACGTGTTGGAGAAGTTGGAAATGCTGAGTTAAAATTATTTGTTTACTGTTTTATTTTTTAAAGTATGACAATTATACTGCACACTGTACCTCTCGCGTAAGAAAGGCACGCTGTTATGTGTTTTAGCATAATGTTAACAAAATTTTACTCATTAGTCTTTATTTAGTCAGTGACTGAGTATGGCCGATGTTTAAAGGTTTGAAAATGTAGCTGATAAAAATGCAATCTGATATAAGCTTTCTCTTTTGAAAATTAAATATTCTAAAGATGATAATGACAATTGTTTGCATAGTAAGCATATCCACAGTTTCTTTTTATACTATATTTAATAAAATATTAATGATGCTTCAGGTTATTTAGTGCGTGTTTTCTACTGAACTAAAGAAACTGTTATTGGGTCATCAGTTACAATGTAATAATCGAATGTAATATGGGAGAGCAGAATCAAAATGCTTTCATTTAGAATAAATGTTTAAGCATAAACATTAAAATTACATATTTGGAATTTTGTATTTAATTGTATTTGTTTTTGCATATCTTACAGGATAGATATTACCTCCAATATTGTAAGGTTGCAGTTATTTGTACAGATTATGAAGCCAAAAACACCCATCATCTCTCCTGTGACCATAATTTAAGTGATGACATATATTTAAATCCCCCAGTAATTCACCATGCAATACAAACTTTAAAATATAATAAACTCAAGTTTTGATTTATTAGGAAATGAATTGATTTGTTCCTTTAAAAAAAGTCATCAGTTCACAAAGGAGTGTTTTAACAATAAAAGAGGCAACAAATTATAAAAGTAAAACTAATCTGAATGAGACATTACTTTAATTAAAAAAAACTTTTAGAATAAAAATTATAAATATATATTCCTGATTTTCATACCTCGAATTGCACGCTAAAGGTACCAAGAAGCAAAGCCAGGTCTTGATCATACAGTCTTGCTGGAAACATGCTCTATGGCTTTTTCCTGCTCATTTGTGATAACTGAACCTCCGGAACAATATGCTGAGGTTTCCAGACATTTTTGCTTTGGTCAAGAAACAAAATTGACGATTCCACTTCAATCCAGACCTCATGCAACTGAAGCCAGTTGGGTTCAGAATTCTGGATTTACCCTACGCATCCCTACCCTAAAATAAATATGCACTCTGCTTTTCTCACAAAACGTTTTAACTTAATTCAATTAGAAAATTACTATTTGTTAATAGAATGTGAATGTGAACTAACAAGAATCCAAATTGTCTTTCAGATCTTATTTTGTGTTTGCCTCTCTGGCGAACAGAAAATGGGAATTGGGAGCAGCCAAAAATATATTTGTGGAAAGCATTATTTTAAAGATTACAATTGAAACCACAGCTTATGTTTTGTATATTCATTAAACTTTGAACAAAGTGTAAGATTTCATTTCCATGACTACCTCATGCAGATTGTTCTGGACATTTACCGGTACCTCTAAAGTGGTGACCTGTACATTAACAATATCACATGGTAGACCTTTTGGGGACAGGAGTCCATTTCCGAGAACAAATATGTGGAATGTATTTTTTCATTATCCCCTTGTTGGTAGTGCTTGTATTACAAGCACTGATTTGACTGACTCTAATCATAATGTGATCTAATAATGAAGTTGTGATTAATGGTAATCATATGTACTGGACTCGAAAGAGGACGATCCAGCTTCAAATCCCAGCTTGGCCACAAGGTTTAGTGGATGGCCTTGGCTCAGTCTCAACCTCTCAATCAAGTTTATGTTACAAGGGGTTGCTATGGAGCTAAATGGGGAGAGGAGAATAATGTAAAATGGCTATATATGTGGGGTGTGGCATGAATTGTAACTGTGATGATAATGATGACAATTTACCATACACATCTTCCACTGGGCAACAATTTTGGATCACTGGAGCTTCTTGCCATCAGTTTTTTTTTGTGTTTAGTCGTTTAGTCGTGTCCGACTCTTCGTGACCCCATGGACCAGAGCACGCCAGGCCCTCCTGTCTTCTACTGCCTCCCGGAGTTGTGTCAGGTTCATGTTGGTTGCTTCGCAGACACTGTCCAGCCATCTCATCCTCGGTCGTCCCCTTCTCCTCTTGCCATCACACTTTCCCAACATCAGGGTCTTTTCCAGGGAGTCTTTTCTTCTCATGAGATGGCCAAAGTACTGGAGCCTCAGCTTCAGGATCTGTCCTTCCAGTGAGCACTCAGGGTTGATTTCCTTTAGAACTGATAGGTTTGTTCTCCTTGCAGTCCAGGGGATTCTCAAGAGCCTCCTCCAGCACCACAATTCAAAGGCATCAATTCTTCGGCGGTCTGCTTTCTTTATGGTCCAGCTCTCACTTCCATACATCACTACAGGAAAAACCATAGCTTTGACTATTCGGACTTTTGTTGGCAAGGTGATGTCTCTGCTTTTCAAGATGCTGTCCAGATTTGTCATCGCTTTCCTCCCAAGAAGAAGGCGCCTTTTAATTTCAGGGCTGCTGTCTCCATCTGCAGTGATCATGGAGCCCAGGAAGATAAAATTTGACACTGCCTCCATATCTTCCCCTTCTATTTCCCAGGAGGTGATGGGACCAGTGGCCATGATCTTAGTTTTTTTGATGTTGAGTTTCAGACCGTTTTTTGCACTCTCCTCTTTCACTCTCATTACAAGGTTCTTTAATTCCTCCTCATTTCTGCCATCAGAGTGGTATCATCTGCATATCGGAGGTTATTGATATTTCTTCCGGCAATCTTAATTCCGGCTTGGGTTTCTTCCAGTCCAGCCTTCCGCATGATGTATTCTGCATATAAGTTAAATAAGCTGGGGGACAATATACAGCCTTGCCGTACTCCTTTCCCAATTTTGAACCACTCAGTTGTTCCATGACCAGTTCTAACTGTTGCTTCCTGTCCCACATATAATGTAAAAAAAAAAATCATCTACATATCTATGAGAATGCCACAGGAAGCTCATTTGCATATCATACATTATTGGGTTTTTTAAAAAAAAAACAGTGGCTGAAATCCTGTTGCTTAATGTAGAAGTCATAAATAGGTCCATTGAATTAGTAGAATTTTGAAGGGTTTGACTCACTCAATCCTAATTGATTCAATGGACCTGCTCTAGTCATGCTAAGCAACAGGTTAAATAATATATCATAAATAAAAAATATTCTAATTTAATCTACATTCCCACTACTTATAGCTTTCTTTCCCCTCTACTGTTTATGGGTTCAGTGAGCACTGGGATTCCTAATAAATACAAATACAAAACTGAAGCTTCATGTGCTTTTTGCTGAGGTGTAAGTTCCATTTAACTTAATAGGGCATATATCTGAATAAATAGTTCAAAGGTCCTGTAAAGCTTGTTCATCAGCCACCCTCTATATTAAGACAGTGAGGGAGCTCACCATGTAATCTTTTATTAGTAGCTGCCACCATCTCCTTCTCCTTCAGCCATCCAAGATGAACGGAGCCCCTGCTGATGGAAGGAATTCTGTTGAGGCTCTGTCCCCTTCTCTGGATCCTGGAAGTACAATAAGCAACAGGGAAAACTAAAAGTCTCCCAGACTTCCCTAACTGGGAAATTCTTTGGTATGTGATCCAAGTAGAAGGCGATCAACAGGCTGAATTAGTTCTAAGAAGCAGCTGAGTATTATACTGTCAGGTTGGAGTCTCAAAACTTTGACCCCTTCCTCAGTTCTCCCACACAGAGGAACTTGGCCCTTCACAGGGGAGGACATCTCATAGCAAAAATTACAGAGATAATATTTTAAAAGAAATAGTGCAACACATTCCAACAAAAGTTACTGCCAGTAAAAAACAACAACAAAGGTATCTGAACACAATTTTAAAAATTAGAACAAATGATGTAAGGAAACACATGAATGCATTTGTGAATAATCAAGACAGCTAAAGAGAATCATAATCCTTGGCATGAGTAGTTTTTTCTTTTTACAGAATCTAGTTGTTTTTAATCTCACATCATCCTGGAATCTGATGTCGCTCAGTAAGGTCTAAGAGGGAGTCAAAGGAAGCTCTTGCTAGATATTTTAAAATCTCTCAATCAACTTGATTGGTTTGTACCTGTGAGTCTTCATTAGCATCACCACTGATATCAGAAACTACCTTTCTTTGGATCTTCTTAACCCTTTCCTACCTTTTCAGGCATTCATGTTGCAAGGCTGCAACATATATATTAGAGTTTTAGCATGTTAAAATTCCAGGACAATTTTAAACATACGTTAAAAATTTATGTTATAAATCTGCTGTCATGACCAGGCCATGCAATACTCTCTAGACAAGTATGTATGGAGTTATTCCTCCCAGTGTTATCTTTTTTTGTTTATTTGTTTCAGACTACTTTTCAGAGGACTAATATTGACTTTCCATCAGAATAAGCTTCTACCTATCATCTCCAGTTCTTCTGGAGGAACCGTCCCATACTGCAACCCTTTTGTCACAAGGGGGGGAATCTAGATTATGTTTCAGGGTATTTAATGAAATTCATTTCCTTGTGTCTCTGATCCTGTGTTATGTATATTTTGAGATTTTTTAGAGCTCGTCAGAAGCAATGTTAGACCAAAAATAAACATTTTGAATTGTGACTTGTTGGCCCAGCACAAAAAAGTGTCCTTGGGCAGTTAATAGACTTGTAGTTTGAGAGACAATGAGATGTGTGCTTCATCATATGACATGCTTTATGAAGAACATGTATCAAGCTGAAGGCTTTATATGTTTTATAAAAATATTCTCAACTAATTTTTCAAGAAAACAACTTCTGTGAGCACTACCTCTTCACTTTCCTTGTTAGAATGTAGGCCTTGAACACTGATATTTTTTCATCTGCTAGAGTCTCAAGAATTTTCTTCCTGTCTCTTACCAACCATATTATCTTTGCACATGTACTTTTGAAACACTTGATAGCCAAAATCATATTGCATGTTTACACCAATGTAATGAAAGTACAGTAATGATGGATGGAATATTCTCAAGCAAGTTACCACAAACTGAAAAATCAGCATAGGCATTTGTTGTTGTGTACCAAGTCATACAACTCAACAGGCAACAGCATATGCCTACGCAGACTTCTTAAATTGCAGTAATTTGCTGCCAAGATTTAAACAGATTGTGTTTTGCTGGCAGGCATTACTAGTGGGATTTTGGCCAATACTATGAGGTCACTAAGCTTTTTAAAAACCTAGTAATTAATTTGGAACTAAAGATTTATTTCCTTTTATCTCGAAATAATATGCAGCTCATATGTTTCTTACTTCAGTACCATATAGTTAAGAAAATGCAGAAAGCTAAAAACAAGCACTTTTGCATCTGTTTCTCCACATTCACCCCAGGGGTAACAAATTGTTTTTGACATAGAGTTGTTGAATGATTACATGAAGGATCTAACTTTAGCTGTATCATGGTTATTCTTCCTTCTTGACACTTTGTGTTGCCACAGGCTGGTGATTCTCTGCAGCTTTTCCATCATCTCCCACACTTCATTTAGGGGTAGAAGCATTCAATTATTTCTCCTTTGTGCTTAGCACCTCTAGTCTTTATGTCTATTAACTCCTGATGGCAGCAGGAACAATTCTAAGCAGTGCCTGCATGGTTAGATGCTCCAAAAATGATGAAATGTCTTTTTTGTTTGCTTGTTTTTGCTTTGCAGTGGGACAACACCTAATGCATCTATTTGGAAGGTGTAGATTATGGGCTCATTATGCTGGGGATACACTGTCACATACATAGAGGGTAGCTTATTGAAAAAGAAATATTGTCAGAATCGATATTTCCCCATTTCTGTCATATTCCATTCTAGTCACCAGAATTTGATGTAACTCAGTGATTGTAATTCTGTTGCTTAGCATAGTAAGTCACAACTAGAGAAGGTCCATTGAATGAATGAGATTTACAGAGGAATTGATTCACCAATTCCTCACATATTCACTGGGGCTGTTCTAGTTGTGACTTACTACATTAAACAACAGGATTTCAGTTGATGGGTTTTCTTTTGAGTCAACTAATTTTACATGTTTATGTAATTTACATACAGTGGTGCCCCGCAAGACAGGCGCTCCATTTCACGACGAAATTACATCACAACGAACTTTTTGCGATCGCAAAAGCGATCGCAAAACGATGTTCCCTGTGGGGGAATTTTGCTTTGCGATGATCGGTTCCCTGCTTCGGGAATTGATTATCGCAAAGCGATGATTTTTTAACAGCTGATCAGTAGTTTCAAAATGGCCACCGGGTAAACAAAATGACCGCCCGCTGTGTTTTCGCACGGATTCCTCACTGCACAGGCAGCGAAAATGGCCGCGCTATGGAGGATCTTTGCTGGACAGTGAGTTTGAAGCCCCTAGAAACGCAGTAATCTGGTTTTTATGCGTTTCTATGGGCTTTTTAAAATCGCATCACAACGTTTTCATTCTACAGCAATTTCGCTGGAGCGAATTAACGTCATGATGCGAGGCACCACTGTATTTGAGGACTGGATTAGGTAGAATATCCTGGTTGATCTGCACTGGCTCCCTGTTGGCTACCCTGTCAGATTAAAGGTGTTATGACTTATAAAGCCCTAAATGGTTTGGGACCTTGTTATCTATCGGAGTGTCTCTCCCCAAGGGTATCTATGCATTCAACCCATTCCTTTCAGGCTGCATTATTGAGGGTGCCTACCCCAAGGCAAATAAAGAAAAATAGTACTAGGACCTGGGCTCGTTCAGTACTGCCACCCTAGGTGTGGAATAAACTTCCACCAGAAACTAGACAGGGCCCCTCACTACAGATCTTTAGAAATTTAGTAAAAGCAGAACTATTTAAGGAGGACTTTGACAATATCCTAGGCTAATTTTTGAGACCTGCGGGCTAGTGTTATTATTGATTATTTTTATTATACTATCAGATAATTTGTTTATTATGTTATGATTTATGTAATTTGGTTTGTTTAAGGTACCAGGTATCAATCATAGGTCACCTTTTTCTTTTCTTTTGTTTTAATCTGTGGTATTATGTATTTTGTTTGTAATTATTTTAGTCATTGTATGTAAACCACCCTGATTAGTGCTTCACTAAGTCTAAAAGTGCAATCAATCAATCAATCAATCAATCAATCAATCAATCAATCAATCAATCAATCAATCAATCAATCAATCAATCAATCAATCAATCAATCAATCAGGGGATTCTGCTTAAGATTCCAGTTCATTCAAGACCTTGCTGGATTATTTTAGGGAGGAAAAGCAGTGAGGGAATCCAGGCAAGTGTCATCAAGGGCATTGTTTGAGAGAGGGCAATATTACTTGGAACTGAATGGTTTGAACAACACACATCACATGATATATGCAACAATCTAAGTGATTTTTCCCTGTTGATATAAAAGCAGCTAGTGAAACTATAGCAAGATGACCCAATTAAATTTTCACTGTTTTATCTTTCCTCTTGCAATGTCGCATTTCGGTGATGGGTACGCTTTGTTATGTGATAGGTAACGGAACTGTTGTGGGTGTCTATCGCCATTACAAGCCCATCTTCTCTTTTCTCCAGTGTTCTCATTTCTACCTTCAGTACACGTTGTGCTTTGATCCTCCTGTCCTCTGAGGGTAGTGGATCTCTTTGTTTACAGTAGGAAAACTAGAAGATAGTAGGACAAAAGGAAGACATTGATAACAGAAAATACTTTAAAACAGATAATTAAACACTGAGCCTTTGAGCACACAATCAACCTTGAACCCAGTTATATGTTTTTGACATAAATTATATCCTTCAATTACTGCGATCCAATAATGAGTCACATCACACCAGTTGTTAACAGTGTACAGTACATTATTTCATATTTGCTTTCCTGTATTAAAAGTATGAGCTCATTTTGTTTGTTTCCCCTCCTCTTCATCTGCTGAAATAATGTCCTTGACTTAAGCCCAAACATAAGTTACTGTCTGTTCCTCCCTCTTACAAAAAATGCTGCTGCTGCAATTTTCAGGGGCTGTCATACACACACCAAGCTACCATGTGCATGCCCCTGAGAATCATAGCAGTCATGGAGGGTTGTTTTTTTAACCAGGGAGGAATGGACCAAAAATTATTCTTGGTATTATGCTAAGAACAGGATTTCAACCATTGGTACAAATACATTTAAAACCATAGGATGTTCCTTCCAGTTCCTTCCAGTTGCTTTTTCTTGTCTTTTACCATCCATTGGAAGTTTTCTAGACCACAATTTCCGTTTCTGGTGCATTAGTCACACTCTTGTCCATGATACATGGTGTTCCCTATCATCTGGAATACTATTTCCTTCCTTAGCAAGATTCGGTTTAAAGCCCTTCTGATCAGATTTTCAAGACTTGTAGCAAACATGATCTTCCTAGTCCCTGTGAGATGCAGCCTACCTGTTGTCATGAGTCCTTCTAATGAAATAATCTTGTTTCATTGCAAAAAGCATAAGCTTGTGAAATTGGATGCAAGTAGTTTTGTGCAGAAGCTCAGACATTGATTTTTGCTGTTTTGGGGAAGGGGGGCATCTTGGTGGTTCACTGATGAGAAAATGCAAGTTGTTCATCCTGGACTGCATTCCTTTCTTTGTCAGTGACCATTAGGGAATTTATTGCTATAATATGCAAACTAATGCACTTATTGAAACAGTGCCACTTAGGCATATCTTCTGCAGCATAGATTCGATTCCTTTATCCTTGTTGGTACTTCTAAAACCTTTTTAAATCTTCATTTTGGAAGAAGGCTTTTCTGAAAGATCAGACATATGTATAGAGGCATCAGTCCTCCTGCCATTCTTCCTGAATCCTACCTCTTATATACCAGGGTTTCAGGCAGTGACAATTGTTTGCCAAAGAATCTGTGTCTCTGTGATCTTTCTCTGAGAGGAAAAGGTCTGTTGCTATCATTTGTATAAGGAACTGGTGAGGTTCAATTATGTGTCCCACAGAGAAATGTGCATAGTAAAAAAGAGAGTCTTTACCTTGAGGCTGAAGTACTGGATCCATTTCAATTGGGTTTCAGGCCGGGCTTTGGTACAGAGACTGCCTTGGTCGCCCTGTACGATGACCTTCGCAGGGAAGGAGACAGGGGGAGTGTGACCCTGTTGATACTCCTGGACCTCTCAGCGGCTTTCAACACCATCGACCATGGTGTTCTTCTGGATAGGCTGGCTGGGTTGGGAGTTGGGGGCACCGCTTTACGGTGGTTCTGCTCCTTCCTGGCTGACTGTGTCCAGAGGGTGGTGCTGGGGGACAGTTGCTCTTTCTCATGGCATTTATGTCATGGGGTTCCTCAGGGCTCGATACTGTCCCCCATGCTGTTTAACATCTAGATGAAACCGCTGGGAGAGGTCATCAGGAGGTTTGGGCTAGGTGTCAGCAATATGTTGACAATACTCAGCTCTACCTCTCGTTTTCCACCAATCCAGGTGAGGCGGTTTCTGTGCTGAACTCGTGTCTGGACCTGATAATGGACTGGATGAGGGTTAATAAGTTGAAACTCAGTCCAGACAAGACGGAAGTGCCGTTAGTGGGTGCTTCGCCGGACAGGTTGGAGGGCCATTTCCCTGCCCTGAATGGGGTTGCACTCCCCCTAAGGGACACGGTCTGCAGCTTGGAGGTGCTCCTGGACCCCAGTCTTACACTGGAAGCCCAGGTGGACTCGATGGCCAGGGGCGCCTTCCTTCAGCTGCGGAAATTATACCAGCCATGGTCCTACCTGGATGAGCTGAGTCTCATGACAGTTACACACGCACATAGATTACAGCAATGCGCTCTACGTGGGGCTGCCTTTGAAGACGGTCCGGCGACTGCAGCTGGTCCAGAATCGAGCTGCGCAGCTGGTGATTGGTGGGGCCACTAGGGAACATATCAAGCCGATTCTGTTTAAGTTACATTGGCTACCAGTTGCTACCCGGGCCCAATTCAAAGTGCTTGTTTTGACATATAAAGCCCTAAACAGCTTGGGCCCTGGATACCTGAAGGAACGCCTCCTTCCATATGAACCGACCCGGCAGTTAAGATCTAACCAGGGGGTCCTTTTGAAAGAGCCGTTCCTTAAGGAGATAAGAGGGAGGGCTTGTAGAGAAAGGGACTTTTCAGCAGCTGCCCCCAGACCATGGAATGCCCTCCCGACTGAGATTCGTCTGGCGCCAACGCTGATGAGATTTTGGTGCCAAGTCAAAACCTTTCTATACCAGAAGGCTTTTAATTGAAATAATGTCAGCTGTGGGTCCGATGGCAGTAGAGTATATATTTTTAATTGCATTTTAATTATTTTGTCTTTTTATTGTATTTTAAATGTTGTAAGCCACCCAGAGACCTTCATTCATTCATTCATTCATTCATTCATTCATTCATTCATTCATACATACATACATACATACATACATACATACATACATACATACATACATACATACATACATACATACATACATACATACATACATACATACATACATACATACATACATACATACTTGTAAGCCTTCAAGAATACATTATCTGTAATTCAATAACCGGAACCTTCGTCTGATTGGAAATAGCAGTAATACAATTTATTTGTGTAAAGGCAAAGTGGCAACTCTTGAAAGACTCCTCTTTTGGTCAGTAGGTTTCAGTTTTCTGCTGTCTTCAACTTTCATGCACAAATACTCGCATGAAGGGAACGTATTCGATTGCTCATACTTTTCATAACCTCATCAAGCTTTTTCCCCTGCTTGATGCAAGTTGTACTTGAAGACCTACCATGAATCACAGAAAAATGTAATAAGTTCAGTTTGGCAAACAAATGTTGAATCTTACTGAAACCTGTGGAGCACTTAAGAATTCAATCTAGGCTTACATTTGTTCTGTCATGCTTTATTAATAAGAATCTCTTATTGCCAGTAAAATTTATTGCCATTAACTTTAGCAACTCATTTCTTTCTTATCCCATTTATACACCCACCTTTTAATGAATAAGTTGTGTTTTTAAACAAATCACAATAGTATGTATTCTTATTTCACATGAAATTTACATAAAATTGTTCATAAACAGAACTCTAGGAGATAATGTCAAAACTAATGTTTTGGGTTTCCATCACTGCAGGAATATAAATTTGGCATCACAGTTGTAGACACAGTTAATGTGTCCTCAAATGAATGGGTAGAAACCCTCTTTGGCTTGTTGGAATTTTGACCAAAGTATTGTCTAGAATTCAGAACTGGATTGTGCCAGTTTTATATAGTCTGTGTGTAGGTTTGTATTGACTTACATGGTAGGTCACTGGGGTTGGTCGACAGCGGCGAGGAGAGATGCATGCGTGCCAGAAGTGGCAGCTAGAATAGTTGTGAAGTACGAAACAATGTTTGTGAATGAAATTTCAAGCTGATTGTTCAAGATGAAGAGCTTCTGTTTGGTGTGTAAGACTGTGTGTTAGTCAGGATTAGTGCCGTCAGGTAAGAGTCATGAGATGGAATTTGGAAGTAAAGTGTGGTTTGTAAAGAGACCATGAATAAAAGTGTGGTCTCGTTAGAACTTGTGTTAAAGCAATTTACTATATCAATATAAAGAACTGAAAGTGTTCTAAGTTGTAAAGAAGAAAACACTTATGGTTGTATACTGAAGAACTGACAGCGTGAAATATGGGTTGTTGGGTTTTTTTTACTTTTACCTATTAATTCAATCTTTTAATTCCTTTTTAAAAACTTTTTTTTATTTACAAATACCACTTATTATTATATATACAGTCACAAAATATTACATACCACACATTTTAGAAATTAGTTAAAGACATAGATGGAGAACTTTTTTTCACACCACCACCCCGCCCTCCCTGGATGGCATAACTATCATATCATAAAATTAGAGGTTTAAAAAGATTGGGAACTCCCACCTTAAGTGTTCTTGCTATGAGCTGCGAACGGTGGATTATAAATTAAAACTGCTCGTGGCCGAAGTTGGTTTTACAACTGGAGTCTGAGTCCATGCTGACTCATTATAACAATGGTTTTACTGTTTTATGGCTTCTGACAGAATTGAGAGTACAGTGGTGCCTCGCATAACGATTTTAATTGGTTCCAAAAAAAAAAGTTATGTGAAACATCGTTATGTGAAACACCATTTCCCATAGGAATGCATTGGAAACCGGTTAATCCGTTCCAATAGGCACGGATTGCTGTCCTTAAGCGAAAAAACCCATAGGAAACATCGCTAAACGATACAATGTTTCCTCCATTGTAATGTATTGAAGCTGACTCAATACATTTCAATGGCTTTGCGAAGTCAATTTTTGCAAATTTAAGTGTGTCATAAAAGGGTCAAAAATGGTTTTAAATGCTTGGATTAGCTTCTGCACCCTCTAAAATGGATGCAAAAGTTAATTTGGCTTTGATCTGACTTTTCGTTAATTTATGGTGAATTTTTTCCCCCCAACTTTTGACAGCTGTCAAAATCTGACAGCTCCATTGTTTCCTATGGGGGAAGAAAAAATTCACAATAAATTAACGAAGACTCAGCAACTGTTCTAAATGCTTGGGTTCGTTAGAGGACCCCCTAAGTCGTGTGCAAACCTGATTTGGCTTTGATCTGAACTTTCGTTAATTTGTGGTGAATTGTTTTCTCCCCCATAGGAAAGCATGGAGCTGTCAGATTTTGACAGGTCCATTGGTTCCTATGGGCCAAAAAAAAAAATTCACCACAAATTAACGAAAAATCAGATCAAAGCCAAATCAGGTTTGCACATGACTTAGGGAGTCCTCTAACGAATCCAAGCATTTAGAACCGTTTTTGACCCTTCTAAGACACTTTTTAAATTGAAAAAAGAAACATCGTTAAGTGAAGTAGGGGACCTAAAATCGCATTCGTTATGCGAAGCATGGTCCCAAACTTCGCTAAGCGAAAATCGCCCATAGGAAACATCGTTATACGGTGCATATTATTTTCCAAAAAACCCACATCGTTATGCGAATTCATCGCTAAACGAGGCACTCGTTAAGCGAGGCACCACTGTACAGGAAAAGTGAAACAAACAAACAAACAAACAAACAAACGAATGAATAACTGGACTTGGTGGACTTGGGAGAAAACAGAAGAAATTTTTTTTAGTCTAGAGCAGAAAGTGTTGTTCCACACTAAATTTATAGTCAAGAAGCAGAAATGACAGCCCTTGTTTATTGTACAAGCCCATTGAAACTTACAATGGAAGATATCTTTCAAGAATTACATACAGGAGTTTCAAATGAACATTGTCAATCAAATTAAGGATCACATGGAAACCCAGACCCTCGAAAGGAAGGCATTGATTTCAGGATATAAGGTGGAGGGGGAGAATATGTAGATGGAAGCCCAGCCCACTGGAGCAGCAGAAGCAGCAGAGAGAGACACTTTAGAATTAAGATCTAAGGAGGCTAAAATAACGGGCCTGCATGAGAGGGAGGGTCAGGTGGACGCGTTGGGGGTTTATATTAATGAGACGATTATTCAAAAATGTATACCTGCTTGATAGAAGAGAACTTAAAGGGGGAAAGTGTGAAGCAGTGAGGTTGGAAGGGGTACAATATTTTTGCTATAATTTAGACATATATGACTGGATTCGAAGATGGAATGATAATTCCAGTTGGATTAAATCAGTAAATTTGAGTGAAAATGGTTTAACAAGGTTCTATAGATGGCACTTTAAGATTGGCAGAAAGGGTGTTAGAGATTTGTTCGTTCGTTTAGTCATTTAGTTGTGCCCGACCCTTCGTGACCCCATGGACTAGAGCACGCCAGGCTCTCCTATTTTCCACTGCCTCTCGGAGTTGTGTCAAATTCATTCTGGTAGCTTCGATGGCATTGTCCAACCATCTCATCCTCTGTCATCTCCTTCTCCTCTTGCCTTCACACTTTCCTAACATCAAGGTCTTTTCCAAGGAGTCTTCTCTTCTCATGAGATGGCCAGAATATTGGAACCTCAGCTTCAGGATGTGTCCTTCCAGTGAACACTCAGGGTTGATTTCCTTTAGAATGGATATGTTTGTTCTCCTTGCAGTCCAGGGGACTCTTCACAATTCAAAAGCATAAATTCTTCGGCGGTCAGCTTTCTTTACGGTCCAGCTCTCACTTCCATACATCACTATTGGAAAAACTATAGCTTTGAGCTTCAGACCATTTTGGTGCTCTCCTCTTTCACTCTCATTAAGAGGTTCCTTAATTCCTCCTCACTTTCTGCCATCAGAGTGGTATCATCTGCATATCGGAGGTTGTTGATATTTCTTCCGGCAATCTTGATTCCGGCTTGGGATTCCTCCAGGCCAGCCTTTCGCATGATGTATTCTGCATATAAGTCGAATAAGTAGGGGGACAATATACAGCCTTGTCGTACTCCTTTCCCAGTTTTGAACCAATCAGTTGTTCCATATCCAGTTCTAACTGTTGCTTCCTGTCCCACGTATAGGTTTCTCAGGAGATAGATAAGGTGGTGAGGCACTCCCATTTCTTTAAGGACTTGCCATAGTTTGCTGTGGTCCACACAGTCAAAGGCTTTTGCATAGTCAATGAAGCAGAAGTAGATATTTTTCTGGAACTGTCTGGCTTTCTCTATAATCCAGCGCATGTTAGCAATTTGGTCCCTAGTTCCTCTGCCCCTTCGGAATCCCGATTGTACTTCTGGGAGTTCTCGGTCCACATACGGCTGAAGCCTACGTTGTAGGATTTTGAGCATAACCTTGCTAGCGTGTGAAATGCGTGCAATTGTACGGTAGTTGGAGCATTCTTTGACACTGCCCTTCATTGGGACTGGGATGTAGACTGATCTTTTCCAGTCCTCTGGCCACTTCTGAGTTTTCCAAACTTGCTGGCATATTGAATGTAGCACCTTAACAGCGTCATCTTTTAAGATTTTAAATAGTTCAACTGGAATGCCATCACCTCCACTGGCCTTGTTGTTAGACAAGCTTTCAAAGGCCCACTTGACTTCACTCTCCAGGATGTCTGGCTCAAGGTCAGCAACCACATTATCTGGGTTGTCTGGGATATCCAAATCTTTCTCGTATAATTCCTCTGTGTATTCTTGCCACCTCTTCTTGATGTCTTCTGCTTCTGTGAGGTCTCTCCCATTTTTGTCCTTTATCATGGTCATCTTTGCACAAAATGTTGCTCTAATATCTCCAGTTTTCCTGAACAGATCTCTGGTTTTTCCTTTTCCGTTATTTTCCTCTATTTCTTCACATTGTTCATTTAAGAAGGCCCTCTTGTCTCTCCTTGCTATTCTTTGGAAGTTTGCATTCAATTTTCTTTAGCCTTCCCTATCTCCCTTGCATTTTGTTTCCCTTCTCCTCTCTGCTATTTCTAAGGCCTTCCTTTTCTTTGCGATGGTTTTTGTTGCTGCCTCCTATACAATGTTCCGAGCTTCTATCCAAAGTTCTTCAGGCACTCTGTCCACCAAATCGAGTTCCTTAAATCTGTTCTTCATTTCCACTGTGTATTTATAAGGGATGTGGTTTAGACTATACCTGACTAGCCCAGTGGTTGTTCCTACTCTCTTCAGTTTAACCTTGAATTTTGCTATGAGAAGCTGATGATCAGAGCCACAATCAGCTCCAGGTCTTGTTTTTGCTGACTGTATTGAGCTTCTCCATCTTTGGCTGCAGAGAATATAATCAATCTGATTTCGGTATTGCCCATCTGGTGATTTCCATGTGTAGAGTCGCCTCTTGTGTTGTTGGAAAAGAGTGTTTGTGATGACCAGCTTGTTCTCTTGACAAAACTATTAGCCTTTGCCCTGCTTCGTTTTGATCTCCAAGGCCAAACTTCCCTGTTGTTCCTTTTATCTCTTGACTCCCTACCTTAGTATTCCAGTCCCCTATAATGAGAAGAACATCTTTGTTTGGTGTCAGATCTAGAAGATGTTGTAAGTCTTCATAAAATTGGTCAATTTCAGTCTCCTCAGCATTGGTGGTTGGTGCATAAACTTGGATTACTCTGATGTTGAAAGGTGTGCCTTGGATTCGTATTGACATCATTCTATCATTATTGAGATTATATCCCTTTACAGCTTTTCCCACTCTTTTGTTGACTATGAGGGCTACTCCATTTCTTTTACGGGATTCTTGCCCACAATAGAAGATATGATAATAATCTGAATTGAATTTGCCCATTCCTGTCCATTTTAGTTCACTGACGCCCAGGATGTCAATGTTTATTCTTGTCATCTCCTGTTTGACCACATCCAGCTTCCCAAGGTTCATGGATCCTACATTCCAGGTTCCTATGTAGTATTTTTCTTTGCAGCATCAGACTTTCCTTTCACTTCCAGGCCCATCCACAGCTGAGTGTCCTTTCGGCTTTGGCCCAACCACTTCATTAGCTCTGGAGCTACTTGTATTTGTCCTCCGCTCTTCCTCAGTAACATGTTGGGCACCTTCCAACTTGAGGGTCCCATCTTCCAGTGTCATATCTTTTAGCCTTTTGTTTCTGTTCATGGGGTTTTCTTGGCAAAGATACTGGAGTGGCATTGCCAGTTCCTACTCCAGGTGGATTGCGTTTAGTCAGAACTCTCCACTATGACCTGTCTGTCTTGAGTGGCCCTGCACGGCATAGCCCATAGCTTCCCTGAGTTACTCAAGCCCCTTCGCCACAACAAGGGAGCAATCCGTGAAGGGGGATTAATTTATGCTAAAATATTGTCAGCAACCTGGGATTTTCTCTTTATACAGGTGGTATACACACACACACAGACACAGACACACACACACACACACACACACACAGAGAGAGAGAGAGAGAGAGAGAGAGAGACAGAGAGAGAGAGAGAAAGGAGAATATAAAGGTTTAGAGAATATAAAGATTTAAAGATATTAGTAGGGTAATATGGTTATGTAGTCAAACTATATATTCGCTTGTATGGAAAACACCTCCTTTTATATATTTTTGGTATGTCTTGTATGTTTGTCTGTGATATAATAAGAAATAATAAAAAAGATTTTAAATAGTTCAACTGGAATGCTATCACCTCCACTGCCGTTGTTGTTAGCCATGCTTTCTAAGGCCCACTTGACTTCACTCTCCAGGATGTCTGGCTCAAGGTCAGCAACCACACTCTCTGGGTTGTCTGGGACATCCAGATCTTTCTCGTATAATTCCTCTATGTATTCTTGCCACATCTTCTTGATGTCTTCTGCTTCTGTGAGGTCCCTCCCATTTTTGTCCTTTATCATGTCCATCTTTGCAAAAAATGTTCCTTTAATATCTCCCATTTTCTTGAACAGACCTCTGGTTTTTCCCTTTCTATTTTTTTCCTCTATTTATTTGCACTGTTCATTTAAGAAGGCCCTCTTGTCTCCCCTTGCTATTCTTTGTAAGTCACTTTGCTTTCTTGCATTTCCTTTTCTTTGGGATGGTTTTCATTGCTGCCTCTTGTACAATGTTATGAGCCTCCATCCATCATAGATCAGGCACTCTGTCCACCAAATCGAGTTCCTTAAATATGTTTTTCACTTCCACTATGTATTCATAAGGGATTTGGTTTAGATTATACCAGACTAGCCCAGTGATTTTTCCTACTTTCTTCTGTTTAAGCTTGACTTTTCCTACACAATCAGCTCCAGGTCTTGGTTTTGCTGATTGTATAGAGCTTCTCCATCTTTGGCTGCAGAGAACATAATCAATCTGATTTCGGTATTGCCCATCTGGTGATTTCCATGTGTAGAGTCGCCTCTTGTGTTGTTGGAAAAGAGTGTTTGTGATGACCAGCTTGTTCTCTTGACAAAACTATTAGCCTTTGCCCTGCTTCGTTTTGAACTCCAAGGCCAAACTTCCCTGTTGTTCCTTTTATCTCTTGACTCCCTACCTTAGTATTCCAGTCCCTTATAATGAGAAGAACATCTTTGTTTGGTGTCAGTTCTAGAAGGTGTTGTAAGTCTTCATAGAATTGTTCAATTTCAGCCTCTTCAGCATTGGATAACTGTGAACTTGGATAACTGTGATGTTGAAAAGTCTGCCTTGGATTTGTATTGAAATAATTCTGTCATTTTTGAGATTGTATCCCAGTACAACTTTCCCCACTCTTGTGTTGACTATGAGGGCTACTCCATTTCTTCTACGGGATTCTTTCCCATAGTTTTAGATATGATAATTGTCTGAATGGAATTTGGCCAGTCCCATCCATTTTAGTTCACTGACGGCCAGGATGTCAATGCTTATTCTTGCCATCTTCTGTTTAGCCACATCCAGTTTACCCAGGTTCATAGATCTTACATTCCAGGTTCCTATGCAGCATTTTTCTTTGCAGCATTGGACTTTCCTTTCACTTCCATGCACATCTGCTGTTGAGTGTCCTTTTGGTTTTGGCCCAACCACTTCATTAGCTATGGAGCTACTTGTACTTGTCTTCCACTCTTCCTCAGTAGCATGTTGGGTGCCTTCCGACCTGAGGGGCTCATCTTCCAGCATCATATCTTTTAGCCTTTTGTTTCTGTCCATGGAGTTTTCTTGGCAAAGATACTGGAGTGGCTTGCCAGTTCCTGCTCCAGGTGGATCCCGTTTAGTTAGAACTCTCCAGTATGACTTGTCTGTCTTGGGTGTCACCTCATGGCATAGCCCATAGCTTCTCTGAATTACTCAAGCCCCTTCGCCATGACAAGGCAGCAATCCATGAAGGTGACATTCCACACGTACCACTGCTTAATGCTATGATATATGGTATATGTAGTGCCATCAAAGTAAACACAGCAGTGTTTCACAAATAACATTTTTATGTTTAAAATGAATGTGTAAGGGCAGTATGAAGTCAGCTTTTTGCTGAGGCGAAGTTATAACAGCAGTGTAAATCAGGACCTTGGCTATTTGTGTGAGTGGGTGATGGAGATAATCCAAGAAAAGGAGTCCTGGTCCAGAAGTTTAAATGACATTTCAAACTTAGGGCAGGAGCTGGAGGTGATTGATATGTGGATGGGGGTACATACAGATACAGAAAGTATGTGGCTGACTTCCAGATGAAGCAAGGGAGATAATCGGCTACAAGTTGGCATTGTGCAACATTACCAGTGGGACTGAGGAAACTGTGATAAATGTGTAGGTGTGAGACAGTAGCGATGCTTCCTCTGTTTTCCTCTTTCTTTTGAAAGTTGTATTCTCTTGAAGTGACCAGTGCAATGGCTGCTAAAGCGAATACTTTCACTTTCAAAGAATAACATTTTCTTATATAGGCCACATTGGTGTAAATCAATGGCACCTCTTCCTTTTATTAGTGCCTTTTTGAGGATGGGGACAAGAAAACATTTAAAAAGCTCTCTGAAACACAGACCCATAGGGTTGATTCTGTGTTTCAGAGACACATCAAGGGTCAATAAGTCTCCTCTGCCAAAGTAGGAAATCCACAGCTAAAACATCCATAAGCAATGGCCGTCTTAACTGCTGTTTTTCGAAACATCAAGTCCACTATCCTCTCAAGCAGTCCACTCCATTGCTGAATAGCTCATATCATCAGCAAATTGTTCCTAATGTACAGTCAAAATCTCTTTTCTTCCATCTTCAATCCATTGGTTCTGGTTCTACTCTGCGGAACATCAGGAAACAAGCTTACTCTGTCTTCTGTGCGATAGCCTTAAAATATTTGAAGATGACTGTCATGCCACCTTTTAGTTTTCTCTCCCTTAGGCTAAACTTCCACAACTCCCTCAACTGTTCCACGTACCACTTGGTTTCCAGACCCTTTACCATCCTGCTCACTCTCCTCTAACTACATTTCAGCTCGTCAATATCCTTCTTAAAATGTGGTGCCTAAAATTAAAGACAATATTCCAGATGAAATCTGACCAAAGCAGTGCAAAGTGGTTCTCTGACTTCACTGCGTAGTCACCGGACTTTTGTGGATACAGCCAAGTATTTTACATTAAACTTCTTCTGCAACCTTGTCACATAACTGACTCATGTTTAGCTTGGGGTCTAGATCCATAGCGCACATACCATTTTAAATCCGCATCCCATATTTGTTGTTATTAGATTTTTTTCCCTGCCTAAATATATAATTTTATGTTTTTGAGGTGCCGGGTCTGCTACTTTTGTTTTTTATATTAATATTTGGAAAGGGAAAATCTGGAAGCATTTTGTTTACACATTATGCTTATTTTGTACATGTGACTGTTAAGATACACTGAATGGATGAGAAATTGTTTGAATCCACATTTAGGAATAGAGGGACCACAATGTTCAGCTTGTTTCTTTTTAAAATGTCAATATTGTTTCTATTATGGGAGTAAAGAGACACTGGATTTATTGTGAAGTCTAACCAAAAAGAGTTTTTTTGTGACCAAAAGGTCTGAATACATTTTAATATGCTTTGACAATACTGCTGAGTTTAAAGCATTATGCATAACACAGTCAAAGGAAAAAGAAGAATTCACATATGAGTGTCTTATAGAACAAAGCGTAATATTCCTCATGCTTTGGATCAGTTAATTTTTTCTTACACCTTTTCTTTGTATAAATAAAACATTTCAGATGTTCAATTAAGTTAAGTACCCTTTATTTAAAGCTCAGTCAGTTATGTGCTATAATTATTGAGAGCACTGTGTGTGATATTTCTCACAATCACTTTCCTTTTATGCTCCAAGTGAAATTACTGGTAATTTCTGGTTTCCCATTTATTAACAGAACAAAAGCAAGGATCTGCAGAGCTGCCTTATAAAGAGGCTAATGCTTTTACTTATTAACATCACCTTGTGTTGAGTCTTCTGTTTGAGAATGGATAGAGAAACACAAGGGTTGATAAGCAGCACAAATGGGAAATGGTAGTGTTTCGTTAGCACATTGTACATGAAATCAGACATCTTCAAAAGTTGAGTGTTTGTATAAAAGACTGACATTTCATTTTTAAAAACCTTCCTAGGAAATTTTATTGATACAATTTCTTGCTGTTCTCAAATATATACGGGCTGAAAATCAATAGAGACTATTGTAGTGCCTAAAGTATTGCTGATGGACATATTATAAATTCAGAATATACATTTTTGAAATGGAAGAGATTGGTGTAATTGGTTCTATGAAATCCAGTAATCTCTTAGATGGATATTACAAGAACTGTTTGGATTAAGTGTTCTCCCTTTCATCTGGGGTGGGGTAAAATATGAAGGAGACTTGACTTCCATAAACTGTAAGTACAGTTAGTCTCTTTGAACACTTTAGTCTATAATATCTTAGAGTTCAGAGAAGGCTCAGTTTTTGGAGTTTTCTAAAAAATTCTGAAAGATTCAAAGGAATATAGCTAGTAAAGAATTTTAAATTAACTTCAACTGCGTAGTTACACAATTTAACATAAAGTTACTTTGCTAATAATGTAAGTCATGTGATACAGAATGATATCTCCATGGCGGCGAAAGAAGAAAATCCTTTGAGAAATAACAAGTCAGACTACAAAATAAGCATAGTACATTTTGGTAATGAACTACCACAGGAAAAGTAAAACATCTAACTAGTCTACTCCACTTGCGCAGGGACCACTCAGTAATAGCAGAAAGACTCCTGAGACTACTCAGAATGCAGTACTCACAAAAATAAGGATGAGCTAACAACAAAGACACAAGATCCATTTTTTTGCTTTGTGTAAGTCTGCTTTTATGGTGAATCCTTAGGTGCAGTTATGATACCCATCAACTAATCCCAAGACATTTCCTTCAGACTGTTCTAAAATAGAAGTCAATTTACATGCCTCCAAGAAAGAAGGCTGATAAAGTTAATTGGCAATTAACCTATTCTTGTAGGTTCTGGTCAAAGTAGTCTTGGCCAGGTCTACTCAAGATAATGCAAGTGTACGTCTCATGAGAACATGCAACAAACCAGCAACAATAATCATTCTGTGTTATTTACATTTTTTTGCAATTTTGTTTGCTTTGTGGAGGAAAATCTTTGTTTTCATATCTCATCAAGACTGTAATAAAATATTATCACCTCATAGGATGAGATGAATAACTCTGCAATCCTTGAATGTCTTCCTTCTAATGGATATTAGAAAGAATATATATATTCTTTGCATATCCAAAGAAAAATGTATTTTCTGGATTGTATTTCCTCTGCTTATGGCAAGGTATCTCTCCTTTTCCTTAGCTAAAATCCTATTAGTTATGTATGTATGTAATCAGCGCAAGCCAAATGGGACCAGACTCAAAAGCAAATTGCTGCTAGTTTTGAGCATCGAGTACTGAGTCACATGATTGTTGCACAATGGAATACAAGCACTGACACCTTGATTACCAGCAATTCACCGCTAAGGTTGACATTGTTTGGCTTACGCTGGTGTGTAAAAGTAGTAGGTTTCTGGCAATAGTGAATTATCATCAATAATAGTGAAGACTGACTCTGTGCATCATGAAAAGTTATGAATTATTCTAAAAGAAATGGAAATGCCACAACAATTGATTGTCCTGATGCATAGCCTATATTTTGGATAAGAAGCTACAGTTAGGAAATGGAAAAGCAAAATGGTTTCTTGTTGGCAATAGTGTCAGACAAGGGTATATTTTATCTCCCTCTCATCAGCCTTTATGCAGAAAATATCCCACAGAAAGCTGAATTAGATCCAGAGGAAGGAGAAGTGATTATTAGTGCAAGAAAAATCATTCATTTAAAATAGAGGGAGATGATACCATATTACTGGTGGAAAGCACAAAGACGTGAAATAATTCCTGGTGAAAGTGAAAGAAAAAAGTGCAAAAGCAAGACTGCAGTTGAACATTAAGAAAAAAATCGTGACTACAAAATAATTATGTAATTTTAATATTGACAATGAAGAAATTGGAATCCTTTAAGATTTTCTATGCCTCCATTTAATCATAATTTCAAATAGAGACTGCAGCCAAGGAATCAGAAGACTGAGACTCTAAAGGGCAGGTAGGGAGCAACTATAAATTATCCTCATGTATGAGGACTTCCAGCTAAGATGGCAATATGAACAGAGGCATTCTGTGCCACCATGTTAGTTACTATAAAAACTAGGCTCATGGCTCAGAGGAAATATTTGTATTCTTATCTGGCTAAGATATTGACTATTAAAATTTTTTATTATAACAGTAATCTTTTATTTTCCTGGAATTATTTTTCTACTACATTTGAAATGTACATTTTCTAAAGAAAAGAAGACATAATAATATCAGATTGGCTGTTAGACAACTCATTTATGCCTAGAAATGGAATTGACTTTGTATAAAATATATCTAGCTCAGTCGTTTATGTATTTGGCTATGAAGCCAAAAGTTGAGAGTTTAATTCCCCACTGTGCTTCCTATGACTACAGCCAGTTTGTGTGGCCATGGGCAAGCTGCACAGTCTCGGGATGTCTCTGGAAGAAGGAAATGATAAACTATTTCTGAGTCTTCTCTATCTGGTAAACCCTGAAAAGGGTTGCCATACATCAGAAATAACCTGACAGCACACAATTATTTATTATTTGTATCCAGAAAACTTTATTAAGATGCAAAAGAATTATCTGAGTTCTACACAGATAAAAACTCTTCAAAGAAGAGGAGTGTTTGCTTTGTAACTTATCCACAGATTTCTCTGACCCTTAGGAAGTAGGATATGAGGAAGAGGTGAAAATATCAGACCATTAACCTGATAGCCAGAATGACAAAAAGTGGGTTCTACAGTAGGTCAAATTAAATGTGAATTCTCTCTAACAAAAATGAATGATTAAACTAAGACTATTGTACTTTGGGCTCAATATGAAAAGATGGAAGTGGGAGGCTGCGGGGCTCCTGTAAAACTGTGATGAGTTTATTTATTTATTTATTTATTTATTTATTTATTTATTTATTTATTTATTTATTTATTTATTTATTTATTTATTTATTTATTTATTGGACTTATATACCGCCCCATAGCGCTACAAGCACTCTCCGGGCGGTTTACAATTTCATTATACAGGCTACACATTGCCCCCCCAGCAAGCTGGGTACTCATTTTACCGACCTCGGAAGGATGGAAGGCTGAGTCAACCTTGAGCCGGCTACCTGGGATTTCAACCACAGGTCGTGAGCACAGTTTTAGCTGCAGTACAGCGTTTTAACCACTGCGCCACGAGGCTCTTAATTAATTAATTAATTAATTAATTAATTAATTAATTAAGTTCACCTTAATCAAATACAGCTAATGACACATACAGTTTCTGATGTTTACAGCAGTAGCACTGCAGCAGTTCCTTCTCATCCAAGATTACTCCCTTCAATAATGTATGGAAATGGAATACCAATTAAAGGTGTTAAAGAGAAGTTGGTAGTCCATGGATGATAAAATTGATATATCCCTATGAAATCTTTTCAGTTGTAGCCAAAGATCAGGTCTGGGTTCTCTAGCACATTTAGGTTTAAATCTGGTTGCTAGTCCCATCTAGAATAAAGTATCAAATCAACTATTGATCAGTTATATCAAAGTTTACAAAAATTCTATTGATTCAGTGGTTTTATTCTGGTCTAGACTAACATATGACTTTAGCTCTTAAATTGCAGTCATATGCGTGTTTATTCAGATATATGTTCTAATGAGTTAGTTTAATGTTTTCTTATGTAGGTAAAATTATTAGTCTCTGCTCATGTCCATATATTACTTCAAATGAGAAAAAAATTACACTTTGAACACTAGATGCTAGGAAACCTGATCAGGATAGGGCTATTTTGCTCATTTCCCACTTTTCAGCTCCACATGCACATCTGGTAAACTACTATCAGAACAGAACTCTGGACTAGATAGTGATTTGGTCTGATACAGCAGAGCAGTTCTGTTCTTAACTGTGTTCTGGGATTTCACTATTAGTGAAGATTATTTTCTCATTATTAAATTTATATCGATTTTATTAATTATGTAGTTCCATGGGCAATGTGCAGCCCATGGGCTGAATGTGGCCTTCAGTGCAGATCTGAGCATCCTTCCTTCCTTTACACCCCCATTAAAAAAGAGAGATTTTAAAAGCTTCCTTCACACCCTTTAGGGAGTGCAGTCACAGTTTCAGATTTTCCATTCCCCCTGTTTCTTTTAGGCTTGAGGGTACTAATAGACCAGAACTACTTTTTTTTATTCCTTGCCTCCTAAGGGTATATTTTGAAGTCTAAATGTTTTCCCAAGTGGTGCTGGAGCAGCACTGAGGGACAGGTGTGAACTGTTAAGGATCAATGGCCCCAAATGTCTAATGCTGCCCATCATATAGTAACATATAGTTTTCTGGAAATCCAAATTAGACTACTTCAGCCATACACACCTCCCTCTAAAGGCAGTAAATAGACTAATATGAACCTCTTTGAAATAATAGTAATATCACAAGTGTAGTGTATCATGAAAACATGTTGCATTTTTAAAGCAGTTCCTCTTGGAAGAACCAGTCTTTTTTTAAAGCCCAGAATAAGTACTGAAGGTAGGAAGTACTGAGAGATCATTTGCTAGCAGCGAAATATTAAATTCTTAAAACAGGTTATAAATAGATGGATTAGTCTTACAGAATGCTGAATATTTTGATGGGGTAATGAAGATTTCAGCAAGGGTATATTTTTAGACTGAAAACAAAGTAACAAAGCTCTTTTAACAAATTATCCTTGGGAGATTGTTAAGAGTTTTAATCGGTTTCTTCTACTTAAACTCATTTTCCCTGCATGATGTACACTATCTGTGGGAGTTTTTTTTATAAGAAATTCACACTATGATTACAGCACCAGCTATTTCAAGTGAAAACATTGTGAAATGTTACTATTCTTTGGACAGTTGGAACTGAAATGATTGAATGAAGGATGATGGTTATGCTGCAGGCTAATTACATGGCTAATGTCTTTGCTTAACATATCAATAGATGCTTTCAGAGACAAGCAATATCTGTGGCTCCATTATCAGTCAAATACAATACACTTAAATTAGTCACCCTTTGGGAGCAGTGTTAAAATAAGAGCTTACCCATATTTAGTGATGATATTGTACTTGATGCATTCTTTGTTGTTCTATAGATGCTCTATACAAGATATGACAGTTTTGATAGAACAGGAGAAATATTTTAAAAATATTTTGTGATTAAACCTGCCTTTAGTTTCTTATGATAGACACCATAATTTCACAATGTAAACAAATAAAAAAAAATGGTATAAATATCATCTCTCTGTTTTTCTAGTTACTTTTTGTACAATGTGTAATGCTTTATTAGTAACTTCACTGATGCCCACCGTTTAATATTTTTAATTGTAGCATATGAACTGATACTAACATGGGTATTATTATTCCCTGGACAGTTGCAGACGTTCTTGGATGACACCAGTAGTCTTGATCCATTTCAGATGGGTTTTAGTCCACACCATGGGATTGAAATAGCTTTGGTCATGCTGCTCAATGATCTTCTCTGGGAGGCTGATAGGTTGTGTGTGACCCTAATGGTCATCCTGGATCTCTCAACAGCCTTTGATATTGTGAACCACTGTATCCTACTGGACTGGCTCCCGGGGTTAGGGATTGGTGGAACAGTATTGTGCGGGCTCTGCTCCTTCCTCGAGGGCCGGTACCAGAGGGTTCAGCTGGGGGAGGCTGTTTTGTACCCTTGGGTACTGCAATGCAGTGTCCCACAGGTGTTGATAATCTCTTCTGTGCTGCTCAGCATTTTATGAGACTGCTGGGAGAAATCATCCAGAGTTTGGGAGTTCACCATCATCCGTATGCTGATGATGCACAACTCTACCTCTTCTTTTCCTCCTTAGCAGTGGAAGCTGTGCTGTCCATGGAACGTTGCCTCGCCACAGTTATGGATTGAACAAGGGCTAACAGGTTGAATCCATGCAAATCCACACGACGGAGTGAGCTCCCAGCTCCTGCCAACCTAGCAGTTCGAAAGCATATAAAAATGCGAGTAGATAAATAGGTACCACCACAGTGGGAAGGTAACAGCGTTCCGTATCTAGTTGTGCTGGCCACATGACCATGGAAACTGTCTACGGACAAACTCTGGCTCTATGGCTTGGAAACAGGGATGAGCACCGCCCCTAGAGTTGGACACGACTGGACAATTGTCAAGGAGAATCTTTACCTTTAACAGGTTGAAACTGAATCCAGATAAGATGGAAGTCTTGCTGTTAGGAGGGACCCCTGATTGACTTGGTGGACTACCTCAGAGAACTGAGCTATTACCTGAGTGGCCCTACCTCCTCTACCTGGTCTTGATGGGGTCACACTCCCCCTGAAGGATCAAATGTGGAACCTGGCTGTGCAGTTGGATCCAGCCCTCTCAATGGAGAACCAGATCTTAATCGTGGTCAAGTCCACTTTTTACTAGCTGAGGCAGATCGCACACCTTCATGTCTATCTTGACAGGAAGTCCTTTATAGCACTGGTCCATATACTTGTAATCTTGATAATAGACTACTGCAATTCTCTCTACGTGGGTCTGTCCTTGAAGATGGTTTGGAAGCTACAGCAGGTATAGAGCACTGCTGCCAGGTTGATCCATGGAACATCTCTTTATGACCATATAACTCCTATCCTGTCTTGTCTGCACTGGCTTCCTGTTTGCTTCTGGGCCAATTTCAAGGTACTTATGTAACTTTTAAAGCTCTTAACCTTGTTACCTGGCTGAGCGACTCTCCCTCAAAATATCTACCTGTCCCACCTGCACACCTTATAGGGGGAGGCTCAAGGTGAACACCCCAAGGGAGGCCTGGAAATCAGTCACTTGAAACTGGGCCTTCTTGGTGTGATTGGCCCCATCCCTCCTGTATTTCAGGAGGCAACTGAAGACCTGCTTTTCAATAGTTTCAATAGTTTACCCCTAATTAATCTTATGTATTGCAGCCTGGCATTAATTTTCACTGTTGTGTTATTGTTTTCATCATTATCATTATTGTTTATCACTATGTGTCCTTTTATTAGCTGCCCAGAGTAGTAGCCTAGTTTCTAATTGGGCAGGATGTAAAGCAAGCAAGCAAGCAGGCAGGCAGGCAGGTAGGCAGGCAGGCTGGAATCCTGTTAACAAGCTTGATTTGTAACATGCCATGGAACAGAACAGCAGAATCTACTGGGACACTCAAACAGCCATTTGCCCTGTATCATAGGATTAGAAGCTATTTAGTGCTAGCTCCAGATTTGGAACAGCTCTTGGTTAAGACTACCTCAGTGAACTGAGCTATTACCTGAGTGGTCCTACCTCCTCTTCCTCTCTTTTCCTCCTGGCCATTCGCTTGTCCTCTTCTTCCAGACTATTTATAGAATTATTTAGAGGAAGAAAAACAAGAGCAGAAGCCACATGATGGATGGGACTTATAATGTTAATGAAGGCTCCAGGCTGTGAAACTGAGCCCCTTTAGGGCTTTTGTGGGGAGAAAGCTATATTAGATTTTTTTTAACAGCATAAGTGTTATAGAATTTTGTATACATCTGACAAAGTAGACTAAAGTTGACATGGCCATATGCCAAATAAAGGTTGTTGGTCTTTAAGATAGCAGAAGAATCTTTGTTATGTTTAAACAGGTGGCCTTTGGCAGTCACCCAAAGATACCTAACCAAACACCAGTCTTGTGCAAATAATAAAAACAGTTTTCAGTTAGTCCCATATAATTTTCATCTGTTCATGCCAGTTGTAGTAGTTATGCTGCTTAAATCCCATTATCCTCCTTTTGGCAAGTAGCACTTTTATTACAATAATTTTAGGGCTACCACTTTAGATTATTAAAATACCTTAATTACCTTTAAGATTACAGGGTACATTTTTTTAATAGCAAGGTAGGTTACGCTGCTGCATAAAAAGGTATTGAATATGAATGAATAAATATCTAACTGCATTAGCAAAAAAGTACTTTTGACAGCTTTTCTTTGACACCATCTTCTGTGACCAAAAACCCTTGAAAACCAGCTGCTGTATGGCATGTTTTTCTCAATGTTGCCTCATGTTGTCTGCTCTCTGGGCTGTTGGTATATTCATTCACTTTATTGTAACCTTTAGATTAAAACTAGGTAAATGTTTAGATGCTGGCTAGATAGCTCAGTGGTTTAGGAATCTGGTTGTGGAGGCAGAGGTTGGGAGTTGAATTCCCCACTGTGTCTCCTAGGAGTAAAGCCAGCCTGTGTGACCTTGGGCAAGCAGTGCAGTCCCAAGATGTCCCCAGAAGAAGGGAATGCTAAACCACTTCTGTATATCCTCTACATGGAAAACTCTGAAAACAGTCACCATAAGTCAGAATTGACTTGATGACACATTATTATTATATCCAATGGTAGAAGTTGGAAAATGTTAGAAGCTGGGAAATTAGCTTGTTGCCATTAATGGTTCAAACACAAGATTAATTCATTAAATTCACACTTTATATAAGTTAAAATATTATTTACACATTTTCTCCAAGAGGTACATGCCGCTTCACCCTTTGTAAAGAAACACCCTTTCATTAAAACAGTCCAGTTTTAATTTATTTGGAAAGCAATACCCAGAAACCTGAATCAGAACAACCAACAATATTTTTTTCATGGATTCTGGGAATTATATAATAAAATCATGAGTAACCTTAAAACTGAGTATCATTGCACTATAAAGTCAAAATTGACTACTTATACATTACGCATTGTATTTTTCAATTTTTAACGTTCAAAGACGTTTTGACTAAAACTATATACTTGGTTAGAAGGTTCAAAATGAGAGCGCAGGATCCAGTTCACATTGCACTCATTTCAATGGGACTGTCCAAGAACTCGGGAAAATTGCTGGCTGTAGTCTCCCATGGATAATATTTGAAACATAATGGTATTTGAAGCAAATAACACATAAATAGCACACAAACTAGCAACCTATGTGCAAGATGAAGCTTGGATGATTTGCATAATCTCTATCCCAGAGGTCTCTCTACAATGGAAGAAAAGGCCCAACATACTGCTGACGATGCACAGGCCTAATTGAACTGGTCACCCCATGGGTGGCTTCCTGTTTTCTTGTTTGAATAAATCACAAAAGAAAATGTAAAAAGAAAATTTGCCTACATTGATGCAAGCAGGGACTTTTCAAAATTATAGCTGAAAAATTAAGGTATTAACTACTGAAAGTAGTAATTAGGGGCCTACATGCTTCTTGTGTCTCACTTCTTTCCCATTATTTAGTGATAGCTACATTTAAGCAAAAAGCAAAATTAGTGGTCTGATATCCAGTGTAGTGGTTTCTATAATAAATTATAGTCCACTTCATAATATAAAAATAAAATAGACTTCCAGCCTTGCAGTTTAATAAGCCTGTTGTGCTAGTCATGAAAAGTACCAAAGGACACTTTTGTTCTAATTGTTTTTGATGCAGTTATAGACCACCATATTTTTTTAAGCTGTCTGAAGTACGGTAAATGGAAGACTCCCTCTCCTTTAATGACATTTATTTTTAAAAAGACATAGCCAGAGAAAAACATGGATTTTTAGCAAGATGTAAACATTTGTTTAAAAAATTCTAAATGCCAGAAGATTCTCATGAAGTCAAGTAAGGCCTATTCCTGAGTATAAGATTATTTGTTTCTGATATTTGCTTCCATAGGCTGAGAAATCTTTACGTTTTCCTAGCATACTCCTTTGCACATTTTAGCAGATTTTCTGCCTCCATCACTTCCATGAGACAGGCAGCCCTCCATGGATGTTGACAAGTCTTTGGGTCTGAGTGCCAGGTCCGAGTCTGAGTCTTTGATACCAAGTCCTGAGTCCCAAGCCCCAAAACCGAGTCCCTGTTAAGAACAAGCTCTTTTCCCCAGAAAAAAAGAAAAGGGTGCATGAGTTCCGAGTCACGGGTCAAGTCCAAGATGGTTGTGGTGGTGGAACCCAGATATGAGTCTGAGTCAAGTCATTGGTATAACTTAATTCCAACTTGACAGTGAGTCCTGCAACTTAAGTTCTCATCCCTGCTGCCCTCTCATTTGAACTGTCTACAGAGACCTTTAGAAGAGGAATTGTAGAAATAATTTCTACTTCATCTTACACTGAAGCTTAAAACTTGTCATTTGGCTCAAAGTAATATTAGTTGTGAAACATAGTCCATAAGAGGCTGAATCAGTATTTTGTTTTGAAATGATGTGGGCACAACATGAATTGGTCATCATGATCTCAATATCTGCCTCGGGTGGAGATAGGCAGGATCTCAGTCAGGTTCTAATCGGGCCTATACTTTCTGTCAAGCTTCTCACAGTGTTAAGTTAAAGAGGTATATTGGAGAACCTTCAATTGGTTCTTTATAGAGCAGTGGTTCCCAACTTTATTTGAGTCATGAACTCCTTTTCTAATAACCAAGTAACCTGTGACTTCCCCACCGTATTTGCGTAATTAGGCTGTTAACCTCATTCCCCAGCATGGTGGCACTGTAGATGCTGATGCTGCTCACCCTCCTATTGCGTTACCACCACCACTTCAAAACTGAGGAGTGAGCAGGTTGGGGAAAGTTAAAGGTAGGGAGAAGAGAAGGCACAGGACTTCAAAGATGGGCCACAGGATGGAAAGACATTCACAGAAGGGGGAAAAATCTTTTCACAGAGAGGATCTGCCTCAGAAACCAGCATGAAAATTTCTTTGCAGAAGAGGCTTTTTATGTCTCTCTCTTGGGGATTTCTTGTTTGTGTGAGGGTTCCTTTTTCTTTTCCTCCCCTTCTTTAGGGTCTCCAGGAGTGACACGTCATCATTAAAATCCTTTTCTTGTGGAGGTGACAGCAATTATATATTTACACTGACAGGGTACTTGATTGCTATAGGGCCACTGCAACCGCTCTAGATCCTTGCCTGCCTAGCTCATAAAACCTGCCAAGCCGGTAATGATGGAATGAGTCACTGCCATCATTATTTAGTCTTTCCTTGAGGGCAGAGTTCTCTAAGCCCTCATGGAGACACTCATAAGGCCTATTTGTAAACAAAAAAACAAGCTTGGTGGTGGACAACCTTAATAATTACAGACCCATCACCAATGTTCTTTTTTAAGCAAGCTAGTGGAGAGTGTGGTGGCCAATCACCTTCATTCAGGCACTCCTAGAGAAGACTGATGCCCTCAATCCATTCCAGCCCAGGTTCAGGCAGCATCATGGCACAGAGGCGCCATTAGTTGCCCTGCAGGATGACCTTTTGATGGAGACTGATAGGGGCAAAATGTCGCTGTCAGCAGCCTTTGACACGATTGACCACAGTATCCTCCTGGGTAGGTTTTCTGGGTTGAGGATCAGTGGCCTGCCACTAATATCTTTAAATAGTAAAATTCCTGTTAGTATTATATTTAAATGCTATTTTAGGACATTTGGTTTTGAGACCTTTTCTTACATTAGTCCAAAAACCTTAAGTTTGATATTAAAGTGCTAATTTTATTATTGTTTCCAAACTCTGATTAAAACATTAAGGTCCTTGGAAATGCCCCCTCATTATAATAGCAGTAGCAATAGCTGCCAATAGACCTTACTTTCAGTCACACTGCTTTCATAGATACTAGCTTGAGTCCATGCTGATTGATGCATGTATAAATGAAATGGCATAAGTCATAGCAACAAATTGCTGATAATTAAGAAGGTGCTGGCTGCATTCCTGGGTACATGCGTGATCATGCAATCAAGCATGTGCCCTGGAATACAACCAGCATCTCATTAATTAGAAGCAGGTTACCATTATGATTTATGTTTTTCACTTAGGTAGATATAATTGGCAGTATTGAAAGATGTAGCTGTGCTAGTCTATCAAATGATAACAAAATTAAAGGGAAAACAGCAAAAAGAAGGAAAGGACAGGATGCTGTGATCCCTTGAAGATTTGTTTTAGAATGAATTTTTGTGGATAAAAATTTACTATCTGGGGAAGTGGATTTTGATCCACAAAAACAAATCTGTTTTTAAGGCACCACACCACTGTCCTTTGCTTCTTCTTGTTCCTGCTGCTGCTGCTTTTTCTTTTCCCCATTATTTTTTCAAATTGGCAATTGGATTCTGATCAGTACAGTGGTGCCCCGCTTGACGATGATAATCCATCCCAGCAAAATCGCTGTAGAACAAAATTGTCATCAAGCAAAAGTAAAAAGCCCATTAGAATGCATTAGAAACCGGTTAATGCGTTCTAATGGGCGAAATAACTGATTGTCCAGAGAAGATCCTCCATAGGGTGGCCATTTTCCAGTGCCTGTTAGGCGAAAAAGCAGTCCTGAAAACAGCGAGGAGCCATTTTGCACAGCAGGTGGCCATTTTGAAACCCGACAATCAGCTGTTTTTAGATCGTCATAAAGTGAAAAATCGGTTCCCGAAGCAGGGAACCGATCATCATCAAGTGAATTTTTCCTATTAAAACATCGTTTTGCGATCACAAAAGTGATTGCAAAAACATTGTAGTGAAGCGGATTCGTCATGGAGCAGGGTAGTCGTTAAGCGGGGCACCACTGTATTATGTTCTTCAAGCATATACATACAATTGAAAATTCTGAACCATGTAACGAAGACTGTATTGTTCTCATTTGAAATGACACCTGCCCTCTTACTTGTAATGACTAGCCTCCAGAGATTTCTGAGTATATACATGTTTTTATACTTTCTGTGAATGCCATCGCTGCTGAGCTTATCTCCTTATTAGAGATGAGCAAGAACTGGAAAACTGGTGTTTCATGATGATTCATGATTTGTGGCTTCTCATGAGCTATGAATCATGAACAATCAGCCCCCAATGAACTTGTTTACAGTTCATTTTTTGGGTTCGTGCCATGGGGGGCCCTACCTGCCAAAGCAAAATGAAGTACCAAGTGGGAAAAAAGGTTTGCCATTTCATTTTGCTTCAACAAAACAGGGTTGCCAAGCCAGGTCATGGACCAAACCATGAGCCAGCCTAACTTGTTCATTTTTCTGGCTTGTAGTTCGGTTCGTGCCCATTTCTAGTCCTTACACATTAAAGTTTCCTTGATAAGTAACTTTTAGTTTAGCAGACTATTCAACTGTTACAAGCATACTTCTGCTCCAAGTCCTGTCCAAATGTGGCAAACATTTTCATCTCTGTTTTATAGCAAGTTAAAATATGAAAGAATTGGGAACTTGCTCATATCACTATTAAATTATTTTTGTCTGATGAATACAAGGAAATAATTCATTGGTTCTTGTAGTTTTTCAGGCTCTTTGGCTGTGTTCTGAAACAGCCTGAAAAATCTACAAGAACCATCAGATCCCAGCCATGAAAGCCTTCGAAAATACAAATACAGTGGTGCCTCGCAAGACAAATTTAATTCGTTCCGCGGCATTGCTGGGTTCCCCGAGGCTATTGGTCCTGGGGGACTTCAACATGCATGCGGGGGCAGAGGCTTCCGGACCAGCTCTTGAGTTCCTGGAGACCATGGCCTTCTTGAACATGTCCCAGCATGTCAACGGCCCTACACACATGGACGGCCACACATTAGACCTCGTTTTTTCCACCAACGGGAGTGAGAGTGGTCCGATGGTGACTGACCTCGAGTCGGTTCCCTTGTCATGGTCGGATCACCACCTAATAAAATGTGTCATCAAGATGGCTCTCCCCCCTCGCAGGGAGCAGGGACCTATTTCATGGTCCGCCCTCGAAGGCTACTGGATCCGATTGGATTCCAGAATGCCATGAGAGGAGTTACGGCTGACCTGGCTGGCGCTCCTGTCGAAGCACTGGTTGACGGCTGGTTGACCGCCGCGGCTAGTGCCGTAGACACGATTGCGCCTAAACGCCCTCTCCGCCGCAGAGATCGCCCGGTGCACTGGTTTAACCAGGATCTCCGGGCGTTGAAGCGGGTCAGGAGACGGCTAGAGCGTAAATGAAGAAAGGACCCGACGGTTTTCAATCGTATAGCTGTTAAGGTCGCTACTAACCTTTACCAGGCTAAGGTAAAGGCTGCCAGTGGAACTTACCTCGCTAACCGGATAAGCGAGGCATCTAACCAGCAGGCGGAATTATTCCGTATAGTACGTGACCTATCCAGAATTGGCCCGGGTGATAGGCCTCCCCCTAGTTTTACACCAGACCAATTTGCAGCATTTTTTAAATCTAAAGTGGAGGCCATCCGCCAGGACCTCGCTCCTTTTTTGAATACAGTGAGTCGAGCTGAGATGTCCAGCGCTCCATCTTGTCCGGTGACTTTGGATACCTTTCAGCCCGTCTCGCCCGACACTGTCGCCAGGACGCTTGATCGCTGTCGTGCCACCACCTCCTCCTTGGACCCTTGCCCGGCCTGGCTAATCAAAGCAGCCAAGCCTTCAACAACGGAATGGGCTACTGTAATAATTAATCGGTCTTTCCTTGAGGGCAGATTTCCCTCTGCCCTCAAGAAAACACTCATTAGGCCCATCAGAAAGAAACCTAGTTTGGCGGCGGACGAAATTGGCAATTATAGGCCCGTCGCCAATGTTTCTTTCTTAAGCAAGGTAGTCGAGAGGGTGGTGGCCGATCAGCTTCAGGCGTTCCTGGATGAAACAGATGCCCTGGATCCATTCCAGTCGGGCTTCAGGCCGTGCCATGGAACAGAAACGGCATTGGTCGCCCTGTGTGATGACCTATTGAGGGAGGCCAACAGGGGCAAAATGTCTCTGCTGGTCCTCCTCGATATCTCAGCGGCCTTCGATACCATTGACCACGGTATCCTCCTGGGGAGGCTCACCGAGTTGGGAATAGGTGGCCAGGCTCTCGCCTGGCTCCGTTCCTTCTTGGAGGACCGCCTCCAGAGAGTACAGCTTGGGGAGAATGTCTCGGCCCCGTGGAGCCTCAATTGTGGGGTCTCACAGGGGTCGATCATCTCCCCAATGCTGTTTAACATCTATATGAGGCCGCTGGGGGGGTCATCAGGGGGTGTGGAGCGATGTGCCATCAATATGATGACACGCAGCTCTACATCTCCTTTTCTCCAACCGCAGGAGATGCCGTTCTGTCCCTTCAGCGTTGCCTGGGGACCGTACTGGAATGGATGCAGGAGAACGGGCTGAGGCTGAACCCGGACAAGACGGAGGTACTAAGGGTGGGCGCTCCCACAGCTGGGGACTTGGGAAACTCCCTCACTTTTGGGGGTGTGACTCTGACCGCCAGGGATGGGGTCCGCAGCTTGGGGATCCATCTGGACCCGGCGCTCACTATGGAATCTCAGGTGGTGTCTGTGGTCCGTACCACTTTTTTCCATCTTAGGCGGATAGCCCAGCTGTGACCCTACCTTAATGTGAGGGCTCTCACTACTTTGGTGCATGCGCTTGTAATCTCAAGATTAGACCACTGTAATGCGCTCTACGTGGGGCTACCTTTGAGGCTGCTGCGGAAACTACAGGTGGTGCAGAATGCTGCGGCCAGATTACTTAGTGGAGTGAGAAGATTCCAACATATCTCGCCCACTCTGGCCGCACTGCATTGGCTGCCCATCCGATTCCGCATCGACTTCAAAGTGTTGATGCTTACTTATAAAGCCCTAAACGGTTTAGGACCTTGATACTTGGTGGAACATCTTCTCCCACCAAGATCTACCCGAGTCACTCGTGCGAGCCAAGAGGTGAGGCTGAGGAGCCTAACGCCGAGAGAGGCCCGGAAGGAAAAGACCAGAAATCGGGCCTTCTCGGCGGTGGCTCCTCGACTCTGGAACAACTTACCTCCTGAGATTCGCACGGCTCCCTCGCTGGACATTTTTAAGAAACAACTAAAAACACTGATGTATAGGCAGGCCTTCCCAACAGAAAACTCCTGACGATCTTTCCTTCCCTATATCTTTCTTTGATTTCTATCTTAGTTTAGGTGCAATGTTTTTAAAATTATATTGTTCTTTTTTATTGTAAGCCACCTAGAGTGGGCTAATATGTCCAGATAGGCGGGATAGAAATAAAATAAATAAATAAATAAATAAATAAATAAATAAATAAATAAATAAATAAATAAATAAATAAATAATGTCTTGTGAAAAATTCGTCTTGTGAAACGCGTTTTCCTATAGGAATGCATTGAAATCTAATTAATGCATTCCTATGGGCAAAAAAAAAGTCAGAACAAAGTCAAATTTGGTTTACAAAGGGTTTATTAAGTGTTCTTTGAAGCCATACATATTGTGCAGATGATTTCAGAACTTTCAACCAAAAAACTTCAACTTTTTAAACATCATAGAAAAACATTTAAAAATCAGCAAACATCAGGCAGGAACAAAAAATGGAAAACATTTGTCTTGTGAAGCACAGCCATAGGAACATTCATCTTGTGAGTCATCAACACCATCACCATAACCATTCGTCTTGCAAGTTTTTTGTCCTGCGAGGCATTCATCTTGTGAGGCACCACTGTAGTTCATTCTTTAACTTTTACAATAGGTAGAATTTTGTTGACATGCTGACATTATCCTTTTAGTTTTTACACTGAAAAAGCCATCTATATTGCATCATCTTTCAAGTTCTACTTGATCTTTTCATGATTTTCTCAGCCAAATTAAAATCCTTGATGAGCACAAGTGTGACGTGCCACTTGCATGTCCCCAGATTATTCCACTAACCTAAGGCCCACACCGTGTTCCCTTTACGCTGCCACCAGTTGATCTCTGTCAGCAATATTTACTTAGAAAGATTGAGGTCCATACTGCATGTAAACTTTAATAAAACAGGTTTATTGGGTACAGTGCACATAAATAGATTCCTAAAAGACTTTAACATGTTCAGTAGATTCATAGTAACTTAGTCCACATTTAAATCTAAGTTCCACACTCTCAACTGTCTCCCTTAACTTCTGACTCTCTAACTGACTTCTCTCCCACTCTCTAACTGACCAATTGCTCTTATCTGCCTCACCCCTCCCTTCTAGTTTTTCTGGCTCCACCTCCCAGCAACTCCCATTGGTGCATGCAAATACCCTTATACCTGAGTAAAGGTAGGGTGATCACTGCAACAAGGATCACTGGAATATTTTTCTTTTAGTATTTTTAGCACAAATTCCATATTGATTTTTACAGTTGTTTTTCCTTAACACACTTCTATATTTGCCATCATTTGCAGCATTTTAGAATGCAGCATTTTAGAATGCACGCTTTAGATCTATGTTCGGGGGATTGCTTCCAAGTCCCCCGGGAATGCCAAAAAAACCCAGAAATAGTGAACAGTATATGTCTCATGGCCTCTAGTGGCCAATTCTGGTAAATACATTGTGGAAATTTGTATAAATAAATAAGTATTTATGTGTTTTTATTTAATATTTTCAGAAAGCCGATAAGCGAATTTCTGGATACTGATCCCATGGATAGGGGATCCTGTTGTATATACAGTACCTGCATCTGGGACAGTGTCTGGCTTTATTCCTATGCAGTGTGCAGTAAATTTAGATACTTAATAAATAATGGATTATTATCTATTTAAGATACCTGCTTTTGCCAGTGGTGCCCCACACCTTTTACATAAACAAATAGGCCGTTCTTTATGGGGGGGGGGGGAATGAAAGGACACAAATCTGAGTTGAGAAACAGTAATATTCAAAAACCATTAGAGAACACTTCTGTCTTCTTGGACACTCTGTCTCTAGCCTCAAGATGTCCATCTTTGAACAAAATAATGTCAAAGACAAATTCCAAAGGAGGGTGGCTGGGCAACATTACAAGACAAGACAGCTCCATCCCCCTTTGCTGGAACAGGGATAATAGCTTTTAACCAGCTCATCCATACTGATTCATCTCTAATATCACCTAGCTGTTATATATAACTAGTGCAAATATATACATGGGTTCAGTAGTAGTAAATGGAGGGGGTGCAGCAAGTACTAGTGCAAATACTATATATATATTTGCACTAGTATTTGCTACACCATCTCCATTTACTACTACCGAACTCATCAGAACTGTGGACCATACTTCTCCATTATAATGAATGTAAACAAAACTTTCCCCGCTTTACATGTGCTAATCTAGCATGTACTTGTCACACCACTAATGACCTTTGAATGACAAATACTTACAATTATGATCTGTATTTGTTAGCCAAAAGGACTGTCAACTACCACTTCACCATATTGGACCTTACAGATTTCCATTATAGTTCATGCTTCCACCCTTCCTACATGAGAGTATATTTCCTGACATTAATTTAGTCTATCCTCACTTGGTCTGATATTCCATGACTGAAATCCTGTTGGTGTAAATTTATGCCATGCAACTAGGATGATGTCATCAGCACAGAACTTTAACATTTAATTTAATTGAAAGTTTCCTATTCTCCCTTTCAGGTTCCGAGGCTCTCTAGGAATCCTTTTTGCCCTAAGAATGCTTTGAGAGCTTCAGGACAGGGAGGGGAGCCTTTAACAACCAAAAAACAATCAGTTTGGATAATTTGATATTCCATCAAATAGCATTGCAAGTCTCATGAGAAGGGTTACAAGCTGCCAATTTGGATTCAGAGAACATCCTAGAAAGGGTGGCCGGAAGTTTGAATCTGCTCTTTAACTGTTGGTGTGTTTCCTGTTTCTGCTAAGACAACTTCTTTGGCCTCCATTTGGGTTGGGTTTATTTATTTTGCTGCTGCTTGTTGCTGTTTCTCCACTGTGGATTATATTGTTTAGTCATGCTGCTGTTCTACCATTTTTTGATTACATGGATTCACTGCTTTTGGGGCTTTTTATTTTATAGTTTTTAGAGGGATTTCTGCTTCTCCCATTTTCTTTATTGCTGCTTGGAGTGCTTGTTTGCCTGTCCTTCAGCTGGACTACTGTTGCAAGGGATGGTGCTGGAGACGGACCTCTCAGATAACATTTACAAACTGAATTTGAAATCACCTCTCCAAACAGATTTAACACAGACATCTGTCATCAATTTTTGGGATTGTTACCTACATTTTTCTGCACTCTCCATGAAGTGATAGTGCTTAGCCTTATGAAGTGAAAATTTCTCCACAAAAGCTTGCAATTTGTTTGATTTCTTAGTGAGCCAATAAAAGTGTAGTGCAGTAAATAGAGCAAGAGCAGACTGTCTTCTACATTTGGACCAAATTTGGTACAGGTCAAAGGCTCAGTTTCAAAGGTAAAATGTTTGTTTGAGGTCCCCCCAGTTTTTGAGTTGGCGTATGAAATGGTGAATTCTGCTGTGACACAATATCTGTTGCTGCACACTTGTACAGCAATAATAATGTTATCTTGATTTAAGCGAAGCTTTGGACTAGATCCCTCATGAGAGTCGTGTGTCCAAACTTGTAAAATGTTAGCTAGATCAGTGGTCCTCAACCTTGGGCCTTCAGATGTTCTTGGACTACAACTCCCAGAAGCCTTCACCACTTGCTTTGCTGGCCAGGATTTCTGGGAGATGAAGTCCAAGAACATCTGGAGGCCCAAGGTTGGGGACCACTGAGCTAGATGATGTTATTGTCAGATGGATTTGTAGGTGGTTAACACAGAATATTCAGAAATGTTTCATCATCACCCTCATGAGAAGCGATAAGTGGGGTACCATAGGGCTCTGCCCTAGAGCTAGTATCGTTTAAAATATTTATAAATATATTAGATGAAGGCATTGAGGTAAATGCTCATCAAATTTGCAGACAACACAAAACTTGGAGGGGTAGCAAATACCAAAGAAAAAAGAATCAGGGTTCAAGATTACCTTAACAGATTGGAAAGTTCGGCCAAAACAAACAAAACATTTCAGCAGGGAAGAGTGTAAGGTTCTGCATTTAGATAGGAAAAATCACATGCAGAATGAGTGACAGCTGGCTTAGCTGTAGTATGTGTCAAAAGAATCCAGGGGTCTTAGTAGACCATAAACTGAGCATAAATCTGCATTGTAAAGTGGATGAAACTATTATGGAGCAGCTGAGCATGCTTATGTGGGGGGTGGAGGAGGATTTGCTAAGGCAATAGATTATTCCAGATTTCTCTATGCAGGCACAAAACCAAGAATTGCCGCATAACTCTGTGGTTTAGGTATCTGGCTCCTGAGCCACAAGTTGTTCCCCACTGTGCCTCCTTGACAGAGGCTGGACTCAATCCATAGGGTTCCTTCCAGCTCTGCACTTCTGAGAGTTTTCTAATATGCTTGACTTCACAGATGACTACTTGAAGGACCACAGTTAAGGTAAATAACCTATTTGCAATATATTTTTACAATCCACCTATTCATGGAGATGCAGAGAAACCGCTCTCGTGAGCAAGAGAGGAAAAGCAGGGATAGTAAGCCTGTATCTCCAAGCATCAACTTCTGGTTTTCTACAAGTTTAGGTTTACTTGCTGTGTTATAATCACTGTTTCAGCTCCCTCACTATCCATTTCTGGTTTTCAGCTCTTAAAGGCTGCTGATACCTACTATTGACACACAACGTTTCATAAATTTTACATGTTTTTCTCCCTGACAAAAAAAAAATTAATAGCATGTTGACTGACAAATAGTCTGTTGTTTCCTTTTTAATGCTAAAACTTGACACCTTAGATTAGATCCCAAATTTTAAAAGTATGAGAACTAGAGTATGAAAAATGATGAAAAACAGGGACATTTTTTGAATCCAGCTTACATTTTTTATTGGCAATTTCCAATTGTAGCATATTCGCACGTGCTTTCTCCCAGCTGCTATACTGTATGTAGAAATTTATAGATTTTTATATAAGATCTTAAATGATTGATCAACTGTATATATGTTTCCATATAACCTGTACATTTGTTTCTAATCAATGATCGTAATTCCTTATTGCACTTATAAGGAAAAGGACTTACTTCATATGTTATTTTTCCTTCTCCCCTCATGGCACGCAGGTATTGACATTAACAATGTTTATACTATTTTCTCTCACTATGATTCGTGAAGAAGACTCATCTATATTTTATGCAGGCAGTAATACACAGACACAGTGAAACAAAGTGCTCACAATAAACCATTAGTCAAAGAAAAACTGTTAAGAGAAAATAAGTCAGCCCAAAAGGTTCCTCAACAGCCTTGACCCTAAGACAGTCTGAGAGGCAATTGTGAAGGTGTTAACGGCTTTGGAGCCTGTATACTTTCTCCTGGAAATGCAACTAAGGAAGCCTCTAGAGACATAATGGTTGTTGCTTCTGGGAAAATATTTTCCCGGTGTTAATTCTGTAAAAGACCACAAAAGAAGTATTCAATGGAAGAACAAAGCAAGGCATTGTAGGCTTGTGCCAATTTGCTTTGTGATAATCAACCTATTTCAAAAGGATCTTTTAAATTTCAATATATACCCACAACTTTTCTTAAATTATTTGCACTGTTTATTTACTCATTCTTCATCCAATAGGCAGTAGAATATAGACCACAATTCTATTGTCGGTGTATGTTTTATAAGAAAATTGCATTACAGTGGTACCTCGACTTACGAACTTAATTCGTTTTGGAATGGTGTCCATAGGTCAAAATGTTCGGAAGCCGAAGTACCATTTTCCATTGAAATGCATGGGAACGGAATTAATCCGTTCCAGCATTTCAAAGAATTACCTTCGGAGGTCTCAAAGGACTTTCCCCCCGACATCGGAGGAAGCCTTTTGAGAGCTCCGAAGGCAAAAAGGTAGGGAGAAAGAGCTGGAAATTCAAATTTCCTGCCCTTTCTCCCTGCCTTTTTGCCTTTGGAGCTCTCAAAAGGCTTCCTCCGATGTTGTGGGGGGGGGGAAGCCCTTTGAGACCCCCAAAGGTGACGAATGGCTCCATTCGCAAAAAATGGCATCAAAAAAAAATGGCATCGACAAGGCAGGGGGAAAGGGTGGGAACTTCAAAAATGGTGCTGGGCAAACCTCTGCAAACGCCCATCACTGTGTGGAGGGACCCCCGCGAGTCCTGGGATGGTGCAAGGTAAGCCCCAGGGGACCCCCAAAGCTGGCGAGCGGCGCTTGCAGAGGCTAGCCCAGCACCCCCCCCATGGTAAAGCGCCACTTTCAGAAGGGGCTTCATCTTGTGAAGCAGGACCATAGGAATGATCGTCTTATGAGGCACAAAAACCCTAGCCAGACCTATTCATCTAGCAAGTTTTTCGCGCCACGAGACGTTCGTCTAGCAAGGCACCACTGTATAACCGTGTAGCACTATCTTTCTTAAAATGTTTTCACAGAACTTGGAAGTAACTAGATACAGGTAAAAGTTACCGATAAGTAGAGGTAACTAGTGTTTTTAAGTTTATTTTTTAGGTGTAACCCATAACTAGAAACCACTTCAACAAGGAAGTGGGATAGGGATTCTCTCTGTGCAGCCAATGAATGGTTGGCTACTGGGGGAGGTGATGATGGGCAGCCCAAGTGCCTGCTCAGGTTGGCATGTCACCAGAGCAGAAGGATCCTGGCAGCTTGCAATGCAAGGTAAATGGCCCAGCTAGTCCAGGAGGTGGGACAAGTGGATGGGTGGCAGCTGGGGTGCTGCACATACAAATTTGGTCATCAGGAACCCAACTAATTTGGTCCCATCTCTACACATAACACATACATTCAATGTACCCTCTAATTTTCAACCCTGCTGGGTGGAGCTCTGCCTCTCTCTCATTGCTTTGCCCCTGTTTTCCCACCCCTCGCATGCTGGGTTCTGTTGTGACCGGAACCTAACACAATCACTACATGGAGGAGGAAGACAGCTGCGTAGAGGGAAGTGGAGTTGTGTGTGCGCGCGTGCAACTAGCTTAGCAGGAAGCTTTCATACATTATTTAGGTGAAATAACTCAAAGCCAGTAACCTTCTAATGTTACTTTTAAAAGACATTCAAAGGAATTTTAAGTAACATTTCAAAAGGAATTTTTCAAGTTTTATGCCAGTCTCATATCAATCCTAAATGGCATGGGAAGTGTACTTTAGTTGTGCCTTTTGCATTTTGATATTTCAAACATGCAACATCAGAAATCGCCACTAGAGGGAAACAGAGCACACTTCCTTCTATTTTTCTATCCTGCTTAGTGAGATGGGGCACCTGCTACAGAGCTAGAGTTTGGGAATTTGATTGTGCACTGTGCCTTGTAGGAAAAGAGGATTTGTGTGTTGTTGGGCAAGCTACATAGTTCTAAAGCATCCCCATAAGAAGGAAACGGTAAATCTCTCCTGATTACTCCATAACTAAAAATCTCAAAATTATGTGATGTGCCTTCTACAATAAGAAAACAGATGACTACTTAACTGTAGTATTCAGATTAGGAATATATGTGTTGTTATTGTGTTTTAGTCTTGCATATGTAAAAATGACAGACCTATGGTCATACTATAATAAAATTACCTAGAAAACCCTGAATAAGGTCATCATAAATTGGAATCAACTTGGCATTGTCGTTGTCATCATCATTTTTTTATCTGTTGCATTATCCTTTTTTATTTTACATTTTTTGATTGGGTGGTATTTGGCTGTTTTCTGTATGTTTATTTTATTGCTGAAAACCAACCAGAGTAGTATTGACAAGATACTTGTATATTTTGGTTCTGAGTTTTGTTACTAAGATTAAAAAGGAGTAGGAATCTTGTTTAGCATGTACATAGTAATGACATCCGCAGAGTGCATGTAGCCCAAATAGATACAGCGTTGGGGACTCTGCTGCTGTCCCTTTCAAGGATCATGCATTACTCTGTTGAGCAGTATGGTAGGGTTGGGAAAGAGATAACAGATATGTAATGAACTGAGAAAAGCAACTCCACTGAGTGAGCAGGAAATAGGAAGAGGGACTTTGCAAATTGCCCAACTTCTCTTCTCCTTTAATATATAGAAGGAAGTAGGAAGCAATTGGTTGCTTTGGATCACTCAACTCACTGGGAAGCTTTGTCTAGCAGATTTAGTTCTTTTGCTTGAAGTGACCTAGGACAAAGTTCAGTTTCATGTTTCAGGTCAGCCAGCACTCTTACAATGATGACGTTCAAAACGGTCAACTTTCACTTACATAGTTATTTTCTAGCTTTTATTTTGTCTCATTTGCAAAGGAAAGTGAGTTGCAATTTTAATGAGTAACATGAGCCAAAGAGTAACAGGAGCCATGGCTAGTACCATGAGAATTACATGAGTAAGTAGTGAAAATGTTTAGACCAGTGGTCTCCAACCTTGGGCCTCCAGATGTTCTTGGACTTCAACTCCCAGAAATCCTGGCCATCAGAGGTGGTGGTGAAGGCTTCTGGAAGTTGAAGTCCAAGAACATCTGGAGGCCCAAGGTTGGGGACCACTGGTTTAGACCATATAAGAATTTTTCTAATTAGTTCCCCAGTAGCTAATTCTATTGTGAATTTATGCTGAAGTGTTAAAATAGAGGAAGATATGACTTAAGTTATCTACACATCGAGTGTGATTTTTAAAATACAAATATGAAGTATAGTTGCAATATTCCTATCTAATCCTTTTTTAAAAAGCAGTTATAATCCTTTGTGAGATTCAGACTTCCAGCTTTTTACAATCAATATCTATGGCATCAAGTAGAAGATAACTGCCCGCATGTGAGGTGCACAATATGTCTATCATGCCATATATTGATTGTTGCAGATCAATGGAATTACATTAATGTATTTTTAACGGCAGGCCCTATCTGTCTTTTTCAGGAGAAAAAGATATTGTGGCACCTTTAAGATTAATGTATATCCTTTAGTATGAGCTCTTATGGAATATGGTCCACTTCCTCAGACTCATGGATTACAAAATCCAGGCCACAGATTTGGTGTGAGGATGGAAGGGTGACCAGCTGTGTGATGGGGCCAAAAGAAATGATAGTTTCATATTAACAATTGAAAACCTGGCTGTTCAGGCAAGCCTTCCCTCCAGCCACTACTTGATTTACTTTTTTCTTCCATCTTGAGTATTGTCTATTGATGTGTTACTTTGTTCTTATATTTTAAATTGTTTATATTATATGTTGTTAGCTGCCCAGAGTAGTCAGTTGACTAGATGAGTGGGGTATTACATAAATAAATAAATAAATAAATAAATAAATAAATAAATAAATAAATAAATAAATAAATAAATAAATAAATAAATAAATAAATAAATAAATATAACACGTGGTAATGAGATTCCATAGTGACAATGGTATTGGTTGTTGTGGGTGTTTTGGGGCTGTTTGGCCATGTTCTGGAGGTTTTTTCCTAACGTTTCTCCAGTCTCTGTGGCCGGCAACTTCAGAGGACAGGAGCTAGAATTCTGCCTGTGTTCTGGTGTAGTGTGTAGGATTGTTGAGTATTTGTAGCTGTGGGATCAGGGTTTTTGTTCTTTTCAGGAGGTTGGGTGTTTCCTGTGATCAGGGTGTTTTTTGTTATGGGTGTTTTGTTGTGATAATACTACAAATACTCAACAATCCCACACACTGCACCAGAACACAGACAGAATTATAGCTCCAGTCCTCTGAAGATGCCGACCACAGAAACTGGTTAAATGTTAGGAAGAAAAACCTCCAGAACATGGCCAAATGTCCTGAAAACCCCACAACAACCATTGGATCCCAGCCATGAAAGCCTTTGAAAACACATGGACAGTGGTATTCTTAACATAACATAGTAAACATCAAGATGTAGATAACATCCAGTCAATCTTGATAATATGCAAATGATGTGAGTTAGTAGCTCTCAGTTTTAGGAATTGAATTTTTCAAAAAGAGCAGGTTACTTTGACATCATGGTTTTGCTAAAAACAACTGTTTGGTTGTACAGGAAGTAGTAGAGAAAGCTAGCTTATTAGAATATATATAAGGCAAGATTCTGTTGGTGTAGTTCTGCCAGCAGAAATCAGATTGGGAATTTATCAGTGGGATTGGGACTGGTGTCAACAATCTAGTGTTGAGTTTTTACTTTTAAAGTCCCTCTCCCCACTGTTCTGAAGTTCTCAAGGACTTCCCCAGGGCAAAAGGAGCTCCACAAAGTCTTGGAAACTGAAGCAGGGGGCAGTGAATAGGAAGTTTTAAATTAAGATAGATTAATTACTTCCAGTGCCCTGCTCCAGTTTACACTGTGCTAAGTTATCAATAGGAATTTATCCATAGTGTACTAAAAGTGCGGATCTCTATTTAACCCTTTAAATACGCACTGAAATTTATAAATGTAACCCAATTTAGCTATTTCCCTTTCAAATCATCCTTTGCAATTTCTTTTTTCTTCAAGACCACACTTTGATATCAGTGACAGTGTTTTGGGAGTCTGAAATTTTCTGATCCTGTGTAGAACACAGGACACTGCTGGCAGAGGATGAAATACGTCACATCAGAAGACAAAAAAAAAGTAAAGGGGCCCCTGATGTTATGGGTGACAGTGCTGGGACTTACAATGATGCTGCCAGAGTAGATGTGGGAACACAATTGGTATTTAGGTTTATAGCAAGGTCTTGTCCCTGTCTGTTTCCATATTGTGTTGCCTATTAAAACTTCAAGATTATCCTGGGTCAAAGAAGCCCATACTAACCATTCTGCCACACTTCCCAAACTTTCCTGGTGTGGGTAAGATCTAGGAATGTCAAATATGCTGACAACTGGGGAAGATCTTCCAGCACAGTGACCTCCCAACACCTCCGTTCACTCAGACTAAGCAGTGCTCCAGGGAGTTAGAAAAATCCACAAGGTTAAGCTTATACCAACCTATAAGGTGGGAATACGAAACCACAAAATACACAGGCTCCTGGTAGATGATCAAGGTAAGATGTGGTTTTGAGTACTAAAAACCCTCTCACTCCAAAATAATCAAACAGCTGTAAAAAAATTTATTTCATTAAAGGTGGTGAAAAAAAGTCAAAAAGAACACTGTTTCCAAGCAATTTCAGCAGTTACAGAAACAGTCCAAAGACAGTGGAACAAGTACTTTTGAGGCAAGAACCAGTCTCATAAGAAAAGAAGAAAGCTCGCTATCCTAAGTTAATAGTCACATTCTGACAGGACTTCAGCATGGTTCCAGAGCATATGCTGCGTGCAAGTCTGACAGCATGGTAGCAAATGAACATAGTGTTCTCCTGAAAGACAACTATGCTAAAGTAACGTCTCTCCTCATATTCATACCGAACATTCCTGTTTCCATCCAGTAATCTGGTGTCAAATTGCCCTGAACCTTCTCAAAAAGAGAGTAACTTATCCCCTGCTTCACTTCAGCTGAAACCACTCTTGCTCATTAGCTCTGTACCAAGGAGTGAGCTCTGGCCTTGGAGCTTTCATTCTCACAGGGATAAGGTGCAGGTGTTAACTGCCTTGCAATTACTAGTGGGCACTTCACCTGGTCAGCCTGTCCCAGGCAAGAAATGCAAGGCAACTGAAGTAATGATCCCCCAGTTTCTTGACATAAGTATTAGTAGCTATTTAAGATTGGCAGACTAAAAACCCAACATATTCATTGTTAGGTGCTTCATTGTCAAGGGGTACTTTGGAGTACATATTCTCAAATATTTCTGTGTGAAATGGTTAGAGGAAGCAACTACCATATCAATTGAACTGAAATGGTGACATGACACAATGAACTGACACACTGACATACCAGTTTTACTAAGGGTGATGCATTACTAGTAGAAGGACCCTCTACATAAAATGTTTGACATGTCTGCAGGAAATCTAACTGTATAATGGCATGAAATGCAAGGCCTGCATCTAAATGTACGAGTTTCTTTACCGGCTTGATGCTCAGTTAATCATCATAGGGATGGCCTATTCCTCTGATATTTTGCTTAATTTCTGCTGCTGCTCCCTACAGTTGTTATAGGCTAGGAGCAAGCTGCATATATTCTCTTGTTCCTAAATGCTCAGGTGCTTAAGTGCTTTAGAGCAGTGCATGTTGCTGTAGCACACTGCTGTTGCTGGATTGTCTCCCCAGGGTGACATTCCCTGTGGTGTGATGCTATATGTTATAAAAGACAACATCTTTTGTTGCTATAGTTTGGCAGCCAGTTGACACTTTTTAATGAAATTCTACTAAGTACTATGATAAATGGACCATAACAGTTTAATGAATAAAAACTAATTATAAATTTCATTCCTTAGGGGGAAAGGGTAATTTAAAATAACTGGTAACAAATCAAACTTGGAGTATCTTTTCTTGTACATAGAGTAAAAAAAAAAAAAAGAAAAAGAAATGCTATCTGCAGCTTTGGGTTGATTGAGCTTTACCACACTCTTATGTAGTCAGAGTAGTGATGTTCCACAGCTACACCCAACTGCTTTTGCACACTGTAGCTGTCTGCAGGCACTGAAGTGTAGCTTTTGAGCTTTTCACAACTTTATTTAAGAATCGGCATACCTGAGTACTGAATTTATTTAGTGCTCTATTTTAGTCTCTATTTAGAATTTAAATACTTGCAAACATCTTTCATCTTGGATTATAATAATACAAGGTCATTACAGATTTGGGAAATGAGGACCAACAGAAAATGTAAAGTGAAAGGTGATGTTCTATTATTAATTCACCAAACTATGCATTTATTTTCTCACAACACCAGCAGTGTTAGATTCAGCTTTCTGACTTATGTCAGTGTCTGTCTTTTGGATGCTCACGTGGGAAATGAAATGCAAATAAGTGCCTGCAAATGAATGAGTTTAAAGCCCATCAATTAATCTGAAAGCATTTTGATAAGAAGGATACAATGGAATTTATGTATGACTAGCGACACAGTATTCACTGCAGATTGGTTCCAAGCCCCCCCCCCCGGATACTTAAAACTGTGGATAATACACACACACACACACACACACACACACACACACACACACACACACACGTAAAAGGAGAAAAAAGCAGGAAAAACTATTTTCACATGCATTGCCAGAACTAGTCATGAGAGGGCAGGAGAGACCATGCTATGTATTCTCCATCTAGTGGCCAGTTCTGGTAATACATGTGAAAAAAAGATTTTCCTGGATTTTCTCTTTTAATATTTTTAATCTTTTAAGATTGTAGATAAGTGAATCAGTGGATACTGATCCCATGGATAGGGGGCATACTGTATTGTCTGTCTTGGCTTTAGGAAACTTTCAAAGTAAATGGACAATATGAATGGTAAGACAATCAAATTAATAAACACATTTTTTCCTTTAAGACTCATTTTATATCATGATATTATTACATTCCCAACAAGGGCAAGAGGGCATTCTTCAGTATTGGGATATTTCTGGAAATAGACGAAGGCTTTTCTCCAAAAAACAAATGCTTTCCTTTCCCCTGTGTTGCTCTGCTTTGTCTGCAAACAGTGCCACCCAACACACGATGTTGTTTTAAACTGAGACCAAATGCCCCATCATTGAGGCAAATAATTTCAAAAAGCCATCTTTGTTTATTATTCTGACTCCCAGTGGTTCTGTCTGAGGTTGATTGGTTCACCTCTCTGTATGGGAAGTATTGGGTCTGTCACAGACTGAGAGAGTTTGAATAACCTGCCAGCCTCACAATAGGACTGAACCTGAATGACAGTTCTCTCGAATGGCAGGCTAGATGGCACAGCATAAAAGTGTAAAAATTAAATATTTTTTAAAAAACTTGCCCAGTCTTATGAAGTTGAGAATGAGCGCCCCAAGTCCACTGCAAGCATTTGTGGGAGGGCCATTTTTCTCAGCGCTTATACTAGAACCAGGTGAGCATAAGGAAAACATGCCAAAACTGAAATAAAGTTTCCTCTGTGTCATCCCAAGAGCACCACTGGCACTGAGACTGTATCTTGTTCAAACCTGTAACTATGTTAGCTGTTGAGCATGGGAATGTCTTGACAAGATGTTTATACTTTTCCTTTCATCCCTCTAGACCCATTTCATTCCCAGATATTTTTGTACAGGTCGAAAGATGCCTCTCCGATTCTCAACTCCTTATTCTCCTCTTTTCACTTTACAGTGTCAGTGTTTTTGGTAAGCTTCCACCTTTTTAGTCTGAACCCGTATCTACAACCACTAGGCATGACTACGTCAGGGAGGCTACATCCCAAGGGCTTTACTTTATCTCAGAGTATCAGTTTGTGGATCTTCTAAGAACCAGGAAGCTGGAGAACCATCTGAGAGTATTAAATTGTCTTGCAGTGAGTAAGGTCCCTGTAAGGACAACATCAGGGCTTGCCTTTCTTTTGCTTTATCTTATTCATCCATTAATTATCACCACATTTAATAAAGTTATAGTATTCATACTTGAGTGGCTTCCATTCTTCTCAGCTACTGTTTTTGAATGTCAGATTAATGGAGTGTCTTGAGTGGATTAGACCTTAAATTAAGAAAAGTGGCAACCATTGTCTAGGTGCATTTTTCAGTCTGGCTGTTATCTGATCCTGCCACCTCTGGATATTACCTTATTAGCTATGCTTTCATGACAGTTTCCACAGCCAAGTGTTTTAGAAGCAGTTCTTGCTTTCTTCTAGCCTTGCTTTCCCCATCCCATGATACGAAAAGGGCAAGGAATGCTATATGTTTGAAAGGGGGGGGGGTCTTGCTACCTGCTTATGGGTAAAATATTTAATGGAGAGGGGGGGTATTGTTTGGTTCTAACCCAGCATTCCCTGAGCCTGTTACTTTTTTGTTTCTCACTAAGAGAAGTTTTGTTACTGGCTGGTGCTTGTCTAGCATTGACTGATGGTGAAGCCTGCTTCTGCCTCAGTATTGCCTCTTTCAGAACCCAAGAGAAGAAAAAGGACACAGGAAGGGGACAGCTCTGTCTGACTCCTTGTTCTGTTGCCCTCCTCCTGGTCTCAGTCTGGCTAATCCCCTTTTGTTCTCCTGTTGTGCCCTGTTCCTCAAATTATTCTATTATATCTTAGGGGGATATGGAAGACCCAGAAGCAATTTGAGATTGCTGGAGTCCAGGATTTGCTGCCACTACTGCCCTTGGTGTCAGTGCCACTACTGCCACTGCTGTCTCTCTTCTTTGGTCTGCTTTCCTCTTGATCATACAATGCCCTGTTTCTTTGAACATCTTTTAGTCCTGTTCTCCAGTCTTCTTCCTTTGGTCCAGCTTCAACAAAGATCAGGCCTGAAGTGGTTGCCTGTGTGTAGAATGGGTTGGCTTTATCCTCCCTAGACACATTAATGAAAATACTACTTTTCAGGTCCATCAAGGAGGTTTTTCTTCCAGGCTTGGTTAGCAGGACCTGGGAGAACATGAGATAGGGCCAATGCCTGCTGGGAGCCAGGATAGAACCAGCCTCCCCTTGCTTCCCCTCATCTTTGCTAGCTGGATAGATGGGCCTGGATATGTTCCTGATCCCACTCTACTGTTCACTGTTTGATAATGAGAGAATCCACATTCTTTCCACATTGCACATAGTTCATGAAAATGAATGATTGATAAAATCAGTATTAATCTGAGATTAATTGGATGTATTAATTAAAAATAATAGAGGCCAGTTGAGGGTATTTAGTTACTTAAGGCAGCCATTCTCAACCTTTTTTTGGCCATAGCTATAAAGACAATTTATAGCAGACTTTTCAACATCACAGTAATCCAGGTTTATGCACCAACCACCGATGCTGAACAGGCTGAAACTGACCAATTCTGTGAAGACTTACAACACCTTCTAGAACTGCCATCAAAGAAAGATGTTCTTCTCATTATAGGGAACTGGAATACTAAAGTAGGAAGTCAAGAGATAAAAGGAACAACAGGTAAGTTTGACCTTGGAGTTCAAAACAAAGCAGGACAAAGACTAATAGAGTTTTGTCAAGATAACAAGCTGGTCATCACAAACACTCTTTTCCAACAACACAAGAGGCGACTCTACACATGGAAATCACCAGATGGGCAATACCGAAATCAGATTGATTATGTTCTCTGCAGCCAAAGATGGAGAAGCTCTACACAGTCAGCAAAGACAAGACCTGGAGCTGATTGTGGCTCTCATAATCAGCTGCTTATAGCAAAATTCAAGCTTGAACTGAAGAAAGTAGGAAAAACCACTGGGCTAGTCAGGTACAATCTGAACCAAATCCCTTATGAATACACAGTGGAAGTGAAGAACAGATTTAAGGAACTCGATTTGGTGGACAGAGTGCCTGAAGAACTATGGATGGAGGCTCATAACATTGTACAGAAGGCAGCAACAAAAACCATCCAAAAGAAAAGGAAATGCAAGAAAGCAAAGTGGCTGTCCAACGAGGCCCTACAAATAGCCAAGAAGAGAAGGGAAAGCAAATGCAAGGGAGATAGGGAAAGTTACAGAAAATGGAATGCAGACTTCCAAAGAATAGCAAGGAGAGACAAGAGGGATTTCTTAAATGAACAGTGCAAAGATATAGAGGAAAGTAAAAGAAATGGATAACCAGAGATCTGTTCAAAAAAAATTGAGATATTAAAGGAACCTTTTGTGCAAAGATCGACATGATAAAGGACAAAAATGGTAGGGACCTTGCAGAAGCAGAAGACATCAAGAAGAGGTGGCAAGAATACACAGAGGATTTATACCAGAAAGATCTGGACATCCCAGACAACCCAGAGTGCATGGTTGCTGACCTTGAGCCAGACATCCTGGAAAGTGAAGTCAAGTGGGCCTTAGAAAGCATGGCTAACAACAAGGCTAGTGGAGGTTGCAGTTGCAGTTCAAGTTTATTGTATTAGCTAAAAGCCGTCACAATTGTTTAAAATACAGATATAGTCAAATACAATCATGATAAAATCAAAGACATATAAAATAATAAGAGACTCTTCATATCTGGGAATCTCCCACACAATTGATTCCAATGGCTTTCAGAAAATTAGCTCAAATATTTCTGGCTGCTTTTTAAAAAACAGTGCTGTTCTATATGTAACATAAGGGTCACAGTCCAAGAGTAACCTGACCACCTTCATCTGAGGGCTTTCCTCCTGTAGAGCAGCCAAAATGTTACCCAGCAGCTTTTCTCAGGGGTTCTGATATAGCTGACAGTAGAGTAAATAATGGAGAACAGTATGTGGACCAAGAACTCCCAGAAGTAGGATTTTGAAGGGGCAGAGGAACTAGAGACCAAATTGCCAACATGCGCTGGATTATGGAGAAAGCTAGAGAGTTCCAGAAAAACATCTAGTTCTGCTTCATTGACTACACAAAAGCCTTTGACTGTGTGGACCACAGCAAACTATGGCAAGTTCTTAAAGAAATGGGAGTGCCTGAAAACATTATCTTTCTCTTGAGAAATCTATATGTGGGGCAGGAAGCAACAGTTAGACCTGGATATGGAACAACTGGTTGGTTCAAAATTGGGAAAGGAGTACGATAAGCTTGCATATTGTCTCCCTTCTTATTTAACTTATATACAGAATACATCATGCGAAAGGCAGGAAAGGATTAATCCCAAGCCGGAATTAAGATTGCCAAAAGCAATATTAACAACCTCAGATTTGCAGATGATACCACTTTGATGGCAGAAAGTGAGGAGGACTTAAAGAACCTTTTAATGAGGGTGAAAGAAAAGAGTGCAAATAATTGTCTGAAGCTCAACATAAAAAAAACCTAAGATCATGGCCACTGGTCACATCACTTCCTGGCAAATAGAAGGGGAAGATATGGAGGCAGTGACAGATTTTACTTTCTTGGGCTCCATGATTACTGCAGATGGTGACAGCAGCCACAAAATTAAAAGACACCTGGTTCTTGGGAGGAAAGCGATGACAAACCTTGACAGCATCTTAAAAAGGAGAGACATCACCTTGCTGACAAAGGTCCACATAGTCAACAGCGTTCCGTGTCTAAGTCGCACTGGCCATGTGACCACGGAAGATTGTCTTCGGACAAAACGCTGGCTCTATGGCTTGGAAACGGGGATGAGCATCACCCCCTAGAGCCAAACACGACTGGACAAAAATTGTCAAGGGGAACCTTTACCTTTACCTTACAGAAACAAGCAATTGCCATTTTCCTCTATTAATTTTGTACTTTGTTTCATACTTTCGTAAGATTTAGCAGCAGGCTTTTAATTATGCTGTAGATTATTCTACTAAGTATTCTCCTTGCATATTAGATGCAGGAGACATTGTTTTGGGCATCCATTGGTAACAAAGAGTGTCCTGTGTAGAGACACAAAAATGAAATTATTTTACTTGATGAAAACATCTGATCAGAAGAAATCAGTTTGAATAATGACAGCTTCAATGAGAGTTTCACTATCTCCTGTTGGCTTGCTCTGCTGACACAGTTTATGGAATGTTAAAGAAATCTGTCTATTAAAAATAAGCAGTGACAATGTCTAAGCAAATGAAATAAATCAGGAAAATTTTCAAAGGAAATAAAAAGTGTCATTTATGATGGTTACAGCTCATACGCCCACTGTGATTCTTGTACTGGTACATTTATATTCTCCCATGGTAGTTAACATTATTACTTCATGTGTCAAAATGGAATTGCAAAATTTCTGAATGTAGACAGTTTATTTGAGATGAGTTAAATTCTATTGCAGAATAGTGTAGTACCAGTATAAAGAGAACAGGAAACAAAGAACACTAATAATTGTCCAAAAGTTGTTATTTAAAAAACTGAAAATAAGAAGCACTAGCAGAGAAACCCAGACATTTTTAGTGTTACCCACAGAAACCTGCAAGTAATTTTTTTTGAAGTTATATTATTTCAGTAGCCTATGAAAAGCAAATATGGTCATACTAAATACACGAGTAACTTTACCACCACCGTGACAGCTATGGAAGTTTTGTTTTCTAATATTGGAGGTGGATGGAATTTATAATATGGAGGAAAATATGTGAGTAATCTGTAAGATCAAGCTAACTACTGAAAAATTATCTTTGCAACTTGGTTATGCTGCAACATACAACCTGTTGATGCTAGCTTAAAGCATCCACTCATGACATGATAAACTGCTTCCTTAGATCTGTGGCAGGCCCTACACATATGACTTATACTTTGCAGAATAATTTTTTTTCTAATATCTAGTGCAAATAACCTGGTCTTGGATTATGAATATGAATTCCTCACTTTTAGCCAAAGATGGCCTAATTTAAGCCTCATACACAATTGTTGTTTATTAGCATTCTCATCCAGGAGATAACTAGGATGCTTTCACTTAAGTACATTGGTTTTCATTTTCAAGTTGTAATACTCTTACTCTTTTCTCATTTTCTGCTATTATCTGACAAAGTGGAACCATGCTCCCATTAAAGTAGTTTCAAAGTTTGACTATTTGACCTGTTCACAGGTTCTGGAGGTCAGCAAGCCCATGCCCACTCATACTCTGTGGCAAATAAAGGTGGTTCATGCATACTCTTGGATGACGATAGCACTGGCATTTCAACACGAGGATTCAGATTTTTTAAATTTAAATTATTAAGATCACTGTATGCCCAGTCCATCATTCCAGAATAATATATTAATACTGGGGTTGTCTAGCTCTTTATAGCTGTAATTTTTCTTTTTGCATTGAATTCTGTTTTGAGTACCACATTTTATCAAAGGACTCATTTCAGAATAACAACTTAAATTCCTCCTGAGTTACACTGAGAATTTAATGAGTGCCTAGATATTTATAGGCTTTCTGTACTTCTAACCACTGAATACACTGTTCATTAATGAACTCATAGTAACTGCCCTCTGAGCATTTACCTCTTTTAATGTGGATAATAACACCTTTATTAACACTAAATTTTATCTTGATATCAGTTCTGTAAGCCTCAGTGATGCTGAAGATACTATACAATTTTTCAGGAGAACTTGCAAGCAACTTAATATCATCTGCGTATGTCAAGTGTGAAACATTAAGGCCAACAATTCTGGTAATTAGGCTTGTAGACTTTAGGGCTATTGCTGAGCTATCTAGACAGGATTAAATGCTAGACAGAACCACAAAGGATTTAAAAAATGACGGGGCCCCCATCTCTTTTCATAAGGATATCACTCTTATGAAAGTCTGCTCCTTAATTTTGCCTTCTACTTCAACATGAGTCTAGATAGTGAAGTAATACTTCTATAATCAATGTTGTAGATCTTCAAAATTTCAAGAAGCCATGAATGAGAAACAGAATCAAATGCCTTTTGGTAATAAAATGTAAGTACAGTAACTGATAAATTTCTGGAGTTCTTTTGAGCTTGACCTAATATGAAGGAGTCAGTGGTGATCAGTTCTTTATAACCTTAGGATTTCTTAATGCATCCTCTCTGTTGACCTGTTAGGATGCAATTGTATTCAAGAAAACTGTAACTGTTTTTGGGAAATAATTAAAGAGAACAGTTTGTAAACTATGGGTGATAGGTCAGTAATTTTTAGGATTGGAACAATCACTAGTAGAATACACCAGCACAAGTGTAGTAGTATACTTTATTATGGTCAAAGACCAGTAAAACCAAATCAATATAATCAATATCTCCAGCACAAGTGGAGATAACGAGGGTCCGGTCCCCTGGGGCCAGACTGTCCACTCACCCTTGTGCTGCTGCCATGGGCTCTGCGCTCCATTCCAATCTCTCCGGAGTGCCCATTCTGCAAGCCACTCTTCGACCTGGCAGGGAGGCTCACTGTCCCACCTCCTGCCAGGGGTGGCTAGCTGACCTGTGTGAAGAATTCTAGAATACGATCAGTGTTGCCAAGAACTTTGTTTAAACACCTAGACAAATGTAAGTTGAAGTCAACATTTTTACTTTAGGAGTTATGGATTCCATCCACTCCAGGGGCTTTCCAGTTTTGTGTCTTCTCCAATACTTGATATAACATCCCTGTCTTTTATTTCATAGAGAACCTTAGGAAGTAGGAAGCAGTAAGCTTCATGGGGGTATTTAAATTGTTCCACAAGGCCACAGATTTGCTGGTGTTTCTCAAAATCCTCCTTAGATTTTGTTTTAGTAGCTTTCAACTTCTCTCCTGTTCTGGACAAACTGAAACAGAATTGTTTCTTGTTGGTTTGTAATGTATAGTTCTGCAGCTTGCCTCTGGTAGTGTTCACATGCCTTGATAGCCAGGATACTTTAACCTCAAGCTTCTGTTTCAGCAAGTCAAGATAGTCAGCAAGTTTAAAATGTTAGGTTTTATTTAAATATGATATTTCAAACTTGATGTTAAGCTTTTTAAAGACAAGCCCTATGTCCTTCCTTAGATTGTTGCCCCTTCCACCATGTAGAGAAGGAATGGTATTTCTTTTTGGTCTCCCAAATATTTTACACCTCACCCTAGTCTTAATTGCCAGACAAGATTGTGGCAGGTTTTTCTTTCTTCTGTTTTGCATTCTATTATCTTAATGGAATGAGTAACAATTCAGAGATACTGGCTACCAAACAGTAAACTGTTAAAGTGAATTCAATGAAATTCATTCCTCTTATACAGAGAATTGCTCACAATTTCATTTCTATTCTTATTCCTACTATTAGGCCAGTGAGCAATACTGCCTTAAAGTATTTTGCATATATGGGTAGACCCTGAGAGAAAACATAAAGCATCAATGAATTTAAACAGCATTCTTATAGAAAAGGCTGTCATCTGTGCTGTTTTATCCCAGTTCAGAGACATGACCTGAACAAGTCACAAATATAGCATACTTTACTTTTTGTATCATCCTGCAGATGCTGAGGTATTAACCATTCATATTTCTTGTGTTATCATGTATCTAGTTTCCTGCACTTCTTGATGTGAACACCATACTTTTGAGAAAACTAATGACAGTTTCTTATACTTTTTTCCATTGTGGTTTGTCATTTGGCATAAAGAACAAAAATTGCTTCTTTCCTTCTCCATTCAAGCACTACTAAAAACAATACATAGCTCATCTGTAGTAGAAACACAGTTTGAAAAACATCTGGTATGGAGACAGCAAAAAAGAGAAAGGCAGTTTGCTTCTTCAGCCTTCTGCATGATTTTCATATGAACTTCATTCTTTGTTAGCTTGCCTCTGAGAAAATGGAACATTCTTTTATTTCCATGATTTTTAAGTACTTCTCAAGAACAGAATAAAACTTGGCTATAGCTCCCAATGTTCCAAAATAATTTCCATTGTGAGGTGATCCCAAAGTCTGGTTGACACCACAGTATGGAAGTTTTGTTTCTGCAGAAAGGTTAATAGCAACAACAATATGCTTCAATATTTCTTCCCAGTATTTGATTTCTTCATGCATCCAACTTTGAAAATGTTCCACCTAGTGTCTATTTTATTCTTCCTTAAAATCCAGGCCATATTACAGTTCTGCGATAAAGCTTTATTGATTTTATTGAAGTTAATTTAGATGATACATTTTGTATTTGATAAAGCAAGTAGTAATGAACCATCTTTCTTAAAGATACATATTTATCAAGGGAGTGACTTACTCATAAGGCAGATCAGTGGCTGAATTCCATATATGGCTTAAAACAGGAAAAGTAATGATAAAGTTAATAACTATTTAGGAAGTCATCAATTTATCGGTCTAATAGAGAAAGTTCCAAAGCTGGAAAATGGCTGCCATGGGCAGAGCAAAGCTGGTGATAAAATGGATGCCAGTGATGTGTAATCCATCTCAATATTTACAGCTGCAACAAAACATTGATTTCACAGCCCCTAATGACTAAATACTTGTTCAATAACCTTAATAGAAGGCTCCAAACATAAAGCCACCCTGTGGAACTCACAGGCTTTTTGTCCAGCTCAATATTCATTTCACAGGAGTCATTTTCTCTAATCATCTCTAAAAATACACCACCTTATATCCACATAAGTTTCCTACACAGGTCATGGACTCTCAAATGTTATTTCTCCCTTAGCTTCTGGCCTAGATCCTCCAGTTTTTTCTTCCCACACAATAACTACCTTTCCCTGAGGGTTATCATGTTACTTGGCTGGCTGAATTTTACCAAGATTTAAGATATGCCATCCCCTGTGCATTTGCCCTATCAGTTGGCCTGCATTCTGAGAGTTCATTTTAAAAAGTAAGTCTCTACTCCTTACAGAACCATATACATAAGGCAAAACATGCAATCATTGTTAGGCCCAATTGCTTTGTGAGAAGAAACTAGCCTTTCCTTAACATTAGCCAATGAGTGAAGCCAGGGACATATAAACTAAAGAATGTATTCTCAAAGGCTTTCACAGCCAGGATCCAATGGTTGTTGTAGGTTTTTTGGGCTGTTTGGCTGTGTGGTTGTTGTAGGTTTTTTCAGGCTGTTTGGCTGTGTTCCGGAGAATTTTCTTCCTAACGTTTCACCAGTCTCTGTGGCCAGCATCTTCAGAGGACAGGAGTTTGTCTGTGTTCTAGTGTAGTGTGTGGAATAGTTGAGTACAGTGGTGCCTCGCATTACGACGTTAATTCGTTCCAGCGAAATCGCTGTGGAACAAAAACATCGTAAAACGATTTTTAAAAGCCCATAGAAATGCATTAAAACCCGGTTAATGCATTCCTATGGGCTGGAAACTCACAGTCCAGTGAAGATCCTCCATAGCGCGGCCATTTTCGCTGCCTGTGCAGCGAGGAATCCATCCCAGAAAACAGCGGGTGGCCATTTTGTTTACCCGGCGGTCATTTTGAAACCACCGATCAGCTGTTAAAAACCATCGCTTTGCGAGACTCAGTTCCCGAAGCAGGAAACTGATCATCGCAAAGTGAAATTCCCCCATAGGGAACATCGTTTTGCAATCGCTTTTGTGATTGCAAAAACATTGACGTCAAGCAGTTTTGTCGTTAAACGGAGGGCCCATCTTGTGGGGCATCACTGTATTTGTAGCTGTAGTATCAGCTTTTTCTCCTTTTCAGGAGATTGAGCGATTATTGCCAGCAGGGTGTTTTTTTTAATGGATGTATTGTTGTGATAAGGGGGAGATGATCTGTCACTGTGATTGATGGGTGTCGTAAGCTAGTCTATTGTGTGCACTGATCACCAGTCCTTGTGACTGGGCAAAGTTCTTTGACCTTTTTGCAGGCAGTATTTTTCAGTACTGGGAGCCAGGCTTTGTTGAGTTTTAGACTTCCTTCTTTTTTGTTGAAGCTGTGCTCATGTTTGTGGATCTCAATGGCTTCCCTGTGTAATCTAACATAATGATTGCTGGTGTTGTCCAGTAATCTGTGTTTTGAAACAACCGGAAAAATCGGCAGTAGCTGAACATGCCCTGAAACAATTTGGACATGAAATCCTAATCCATCCCATTTTAACTTTCATGAACTTCTGGCAACATAGTTGAGAATTTAGGTGGATGCAGCTTTTGTGAAAGAAGGAGTTGGTAAACACAAGGAGAGGAGTATGACTTATTGGAAGCTTTTGCTTGTTGCAGTTGAAGTTATGGTTGTTGAGAGTATTAAATTTTTGAAAAGTGATTTCAAAAAACAATAAGGAAATGATAATGTCCTTTTGAAAAGAATTTATTTTACTCCATCTATAGATTTTTCCCTTGTTAGTATTTATAATGTTTTAATAATTGTGTGTAATTGCTCTATGATCTGATAATGACTGATGAACTGATTCATTGCTTTGCTTGATGGGAAATGTCATCAGTTGCAAAGACGTTTCGTCTGTGATCAGGGTAAGTGTCACCCCTTATTATCCTAGATATTTACTAAGTGAATAATGAAATTATTACCTTGATCTTTTAGTTGATTAAGATGTCTTTACCTCAGCAACCATGGAACCATTCTGTCCCAGCTATATTAATAGCAACAGAATTTTTGAAAATTGTGCCTTTGCCTGATAAAGTTCATTAGAATATTGCAGAGCAAATACCTGAGCATGGCTATCACTGTTCAGCAAATGCTACTGCCTACTGCCTGAATGTTCATACCAGGTCAGATACGGATTTCAGCAGAATGATTTTGTCTCATGTGTTATCTTGATGTGCTTCACTCCTACGTGTTGACATGGAACTGAGTGTGCTACAGATGGACATTGTTGCCCTGCAAGATATGAGATCGCCAGACATGATCTTTCTTTTTCAAAGAAAAAAATTCTCAGTCTTCTGGCAGGGAAAACCATTGAATGAAACGAGAGAATATGGTGTTGGCTTTGTGGTTAGAAATACTCTGCTGAGATCCATTGTTCCACCTACTGTGGAGAGTGAAAGAATCCTGTCTCTGCAGCTCTATTCATCAGCAGGACTGGTCACCCTCATTAGTGCATATGCACCAACACTATCATCTATAGCAGAAGACAAAGACAAATTCTATGATGATTTGGCAGCTATTATCAAAAAATCCTTGAGAGAGAGAGAGCTGCTGTTTATAGAGTTGGTGCTGATCAAAATTCTTGGCCCACTTGTCTAGGCTGTTTTGGCATTGGGAAGATGAATGAAAATGGCCAACGCTTGCTGGGGTTTTCCTGTTACTATGATCTTTGTGTCAGCAACACGTTCTTTTTTTTAAGTATTTTTTTTCTACATACAAAACACACACACAAGAAAATAAGAACAATACAAATAAAATCAAAAACAAAAACAAAACAAAACCCCACACATGTAGGCAGGGGGGAGGCATTTCCATACAATATTATCCATTCTTAAAAATCTGTCTGCATCAACCTTATTGCTCTATAAAAATTCCAAGTATGATCCGTCCTAAGATTCTACTAATTCTAATAATTATTTCTCTCACATCCTTGGCCACCAATTGTTCCTCAGAATATCCATGCTACCATCATGAAAGATCCGCATTTCAACAACAAACAACACCATAAGAAAGACAAAACAGAGCAAAACCACAAAATAATATATCTAACATTGACTACTTAATCATATTATACTTCATATGTTCTTAATGTCTTCATATAAATGCATTAAATGATCTCCTACACTATATTAGCTTCAGTTTACAATCTATGCAAATATGTATTCCATATCAAAATTTCACATGGTATCAATATTTCAGAGAATGAGTATGTTATATATATATCTCACCTTATAAATGTAAGCATGTTGCAGTTCATGGGTGTTTTGTTTCTTTAAATATGTGCCTTAAAATCATCAATTTCTGATGTTATATTCATCATAAACAAAGTCATAAGGTATATTTATCTAGCTTAATAATCTCCAGTGCTCTATTAAACTCTATTTTACATATCCAAATTTCACCTTTCATCAGTAAATTTGAATATTATCCAGATCTCTTATGACATTATTAACCTACAGTTGATTTGCATCTTAAACTATACCTTAAAATCCTTCATTTCTAATATTATATTCATTCTACATATTTCAGCTTACACAATTAATAATTCTTAATTGTCATTTATTCCCAAACATAATCAGAATCATTTTATTGTTGTATTCATCAATTGTCATTTCCCCTTTTATTTATAACATTCTAAACCTGATTTAGAATTGGCTCCTTTTTTACTAGTTTTAAAATGCCATCTATAAAACCCTATTAAGTTATTTTCTCTCTGATTTGGTAGATTTTTACCAATCATCATCAAATTCTGCTTTTGAGGCCAAGCAATGTCTAATTTGTAATCATCTAGTTTCCCTTTCAGCCCCGCCTTTTCGCTTCTTTGCTTTGCATAATCACCCATCAAATTAAGACACCTCTCTTTTTCATCCCCCTGAACCTCTTTCTCACAATAAAAGTCAGTTTCCCTAATCTCCTTTTTGAAAATTTCACCCTTCTTTGTCGCTCTTCCTTGTGCTGCTAAAGCGGGCTGATCTGTTTGTGTTTCAGTTTCAGTCTGCTGTTCTGACGAAAAATTCCAATACTCTGTCTCTGTCGTTTCCTTCATCTCTGAAAGCACAGCCTGGAGTTCGGAAAATTGAGTTTTAAGATGGTTGAGAATGTTCCTTTGCAAGTTCTGAAAAGCATTTATTATATCTTCTGTAAAATTCATCGTGATTACAAAGTAGATGGTCAAAGATGCTTCCTAATTTCCAAATATACACCTCATTTGAAGAAACATTCCTTGTTATAAAAATACCCTCCAACTTGGCTTATTTGCTTCTTCCAACCGAAAGCCATAAAGTACTTAAGTAGTAAAAGTCAATTCCTCAGCAGAGCTAATGATCTATACTGTCCCAGACTCCGGCTTTCACCAAATAGCTTTGATTGTAAATTGTCAAATCGGTCATAATAAACTTCCATTAAGTTAAAGTCCACCTCTGGCAGCATCTCCTTAAACCTTCTTCTCTTTCCTTTTTTAAAAAAATTATTATTATAAAAGTTCATAAGAGTAACTATGAGTTGTTCTCACCGAGGACAGGGGATAGCTAATGAAAGTCTCTGTCCTTATCAGCTCCAACTCCTGTTTTCGGGTGTGACACAGTAATAAAATAGATCTGTTTGGGTTTGAAGCTTGATAGCCACTTCAGGATTACACTATCTTCTTTAAAATCAGCCACTTAAGTTTATTTTGTACTCACAGAGGTGATGTTGAGGCCAGATAGTTCTTGTTAATACAGACCATCGTAAATCTTCATGCTTCCTTCCTGCAGCAGAGCTTCACAGCTAGGACGACATTGAAAAATGGTGTCGGCGGAATCCTTTGTCTGGAGAAAGGAGTGATCTAAGAGGTGGTTGCGTTCCACCCCCCAGAAGATCTCTGCTCTCCTGCGACCCAGGGTGGGCTTCTTCTAGCCCCCCACCCCCCAATTTCTCAGGGGGATTCTGGATTCACGGCATGCAGCAGAAATCTGGGGAGCCCAGATTTTCTTGCTGCCTCGCTGTTCGTAGCTCCGTCCCCCTCCAGCAACACGTTCTTTAATACAGTGGTGCCCCGCTTGACGACGATAATCTGTTCCAGGAAAATCACTGTTAAGCGAAATCATCGTCAAGTGGGAAAAAACTATTGGAATGCATTGAAAACCGGTTAATGCGCTCCAATGGGGGAAATACCTGCTCGTGCAGCGAAGATCCTCCATAGGGCAGCCCTTTTACGATCCCTGTGTTGCGAAAATAGGTCTGGAAAACAGCGGGGAGCCATTTTGCGAACCACCAATCAGTTGTTTTTAATCGTCGTCCAGCAAAAAAATGGTTCCCGAAGCAGGGACCGAAACAACGTAAAGCGAAAAAACCCCATAGAAACATCATTTTGCGATTGCTATAGTGATCGCAAAAAAGTCATCGTAAACCAATTTCATTGTCTAACGGGGTCGTCGTCAAGCAGGGCACCAGTGTACAAAGCTTCAACACAGAGTTTCCTGGAGACATCCAAGATCAAAGCATTGGCACCAGCTTGATTTGATCCTCACTAGATGTTCTAGCCTTCCTAGTATTACGATCACACACAGTTATCAGAGTGCTGATCATTCCCTGGTGTGTATTAGAGTAAAACTGCAAACAAAGAGTTTGTGTCACACAAAAAAGAAAAGAAGACTACGTATTGACATCAGCAAGACTCACAATCAAAGAAAAGTGGAGGAATTTGCCCAGGGGCTTGAGGAAACCCTTCCAGGCCCGGCTGATGCAAATGCACCTGAACGATGGGAACATTTCAAGAATTCTGTTTATAACACCACCTTGTCCACATTTGGCAAGAAGACCAAAAAGATGGCAGACTGGTTTGAAGCCCATTCAGAGGAGAAAACACAAGTCATGAGCCAGGGCGTGGACTCAACTACCTCTATTACCATCTCTACACAGGAATTGGAGGTTGTTCATGACTTTGTGTACCTTGGCTCAACCATCTCTGACACTCTCTGCCTAGATGTCGAGCTGGATAAACACACTGGCAAAGCAGCTACCATGTTCTCTAGACTCACAAAGAGAGTATGGCTTAATAAGAAGCTGATGACATATACCAAGATCCAGGTCTATAGAGCCTGTGTCCTGAGCACACTCCTGTACTGCACTGAGTCCTGGACCCTTTGTGCACGGCAGGAAAGGAAGCTGAACACGTTCCATATGCGTTGTCTCTGCCGCATTTTTGGTATCACCTGGCGGGAAACCTGCCTAATGTAAATTTAATCACTCATACTGATTCATAGATATAAGCTTGCTAATAAGATACAGTGGTGCCTCGAGTTATGGACGTCCTGACATACGACCATTTCCAGTAATGACTAGCTCTGGCCGTAAAATTTTGCTTCGACTTGCAGCTGGAGCTTCCAGTTACGAACACAAAAAGGCAGGGAAAGAAGGCGGGAAATTCAGATTCCTAACTGTAGGTGGTGAATAGGCTGCTTCTTTGTAGCTCTTTCGCTCCAGAAGTTAGAGAGTGTCCAATTGGAGGAGACTTCGGACTGCCTGGCGAGGTATGGTGCTGCTTTCTGCTTTTAAAAAACTGTTCTGGGTGTTTTTGCAATGTGGTTTTGGTCTGGGTGGGTTATGTTTCTGTGATGTGATGGGTCTTGGGGCTTTGTTTGTTGGTTTTTTTCCCATTTCCGATGGGTCTTGGGCGGTTTAGTTGCTTTTTGTGGCCCCCCCCATTTCCGATGGGTCTTGCATGCTTCCCTTGCTTTTTGCTTTGTTTTCTTTGCATTTCCAATGTGCTCCCTTTGTTTTCTTTGCATTTCTGATGTGCTCCCTTTGCTTTTTGCTTTGTTTTCTTTGCATTTCTGTTGTGCTCCCTTATTTTCTTTGCATTTCCAATATGCTTCCTTTGCTTTTTTCATTTTTTGGGGCATATCCGATGTACTCCTTTTGTTTTCTTTGCATTTCCGACGTGCTCCCTTTGCTTTTTCCTTTGTTTTCTTTGCATTTCCAATGGGTCTTGCAAGCTTGATTGCTTTTCTTTTTTCTTCCCATTCAGCCGAAAGGGATTAATTGCGTTTCCAATGGGTCTTGCAGTGATTTTGTTGTTGTTATTATTATTATTTTTCTTCGGTCGGAATGGATTAATTGCATTTTAAAGCATTTCTATGGGAAATGGTGCTTCAATTTACAACCATTTCGAGTTATGTCCATCTTCTGGAATGGATTATGGTTGTAAGTTGAGGCACCACTGTACTCATATGTATCTCATTCTAACATGCGCATATTTCTGAGACACATCTGTAGCTGTCAATCTCCACAAGGATTCCAAAGTACAAATTGGGGGCATTCTGCAAACAGTTTGAGAAGTGCAGAGCAAAACAAGGCTGCTTAATTTTTTGTTGGAATCAGATTCTCATGCATCCCTAGCCATAGGACCTTTGTTGTTTTCAGAGAAAACTGTCCCTGATTCACATTTCTATATGCTTCCTATCTGTGATATTATGTAGACAGAAAGACATATGGATCTTTAAGACAACAAAAGTAATCCAGTTGGCCAGACATGTATTTGTTTATAAGCTGATCTCATTCTGTCATGAAGCCCAATGAAGCAACCTGTTCATTACCTGCATGGTATAAGAAAACTTCAAATCATTAAATGTAGTCCTCTCCCCAACTCTTTGTGAAGGCAGTAAAGTGGTCTGGTCTATCACTGGTTACCAATAGCCTTCATCCATCTCAAGTTGTCTTAAAAACTTCTATATGGATCACTCCTGACTTGCTTAAATAAACATTGTTTTATAGTTTTCTATTCTAAGCCTTGTGAAGGGAAATAAATACAGACACTTAACTCCCGGTGCAATCATATCCCCTTGGTTTGGTAGATAACTCCACTGTCTGGATTAATCCACTGCGTAAATGTTTTTGTTATTGTTGTCTGAGGAAAAGTGTTTGGGAAACAGTAATATCCACAGTTTTGAAATAACTCTATGGTGTAAGCCAAAAGATCCAGAAAGAGGAAGCTTTTAACTTGGCTGTGCTTCTGTTACTGTTTTGTTTTTTAACTTTGATGATTTGCTTGCTGTTTATGTACACAGTTATGTCAGTTATGCACAGCCTTTATCTTCTCTCCTAGGAATAATAGATGTTCAAGGGAAATGAAAATTCTCTCCAGTATCCATAGTGACATTAACACAACAGAGTCTTCTTTTGGTGAATTACAGAGCTCATGATAAAACTAAATGACATCAAATATAGTACAGACTTTCTTTTAAAAGCAGGGTCTTCTAAATATAGATTATAGTAATTTACTTTCAAACAACTCATTTTCAGCATGTGACACGTTCATTAACCCCAGGTAGAAAAATTATTGTGGTGCATTAATTTTTCACCAATGAAGACATTAGTCATATTTGCAAGTATCATTAGTGTCTGCCACCGAGGTGGAAAAGTCTTACTGTCTCGGTCCAAATGGAGGAAGCATTTGAATGTTAATGAGGATCTCTTAACTTTTGTGGGTTATCAGCTCTTGCACACTTTTGTGCTCTGAATCTTAATTAGAGACCTCTAAAGCACATCATTAAAGGTCTCATGCAGAACAAGGATAGATATGTAATCCTTTAGTAAAATAAGGTAAAAAGTTAAAGGATTTAGTAGGCATTCTTCTGTCTTGTGACCATATTCAAAGTGAGGGCATGTAGAATTCTTCATAGAACAAGCATATTTTGCAGTTTAAAAGGATAAATTGGGGGTCTCTCAGACTGGGTAACAACGCCATCTGCTAAAAGACATCCAGCAAATGGCAGGCACAATAACATATGCCAGGATATTTCCTAGTGTGTAGTAATGTGTTGTGTCCACAGTTCAAAATAAGTATAGTTTTTCAAGAAAAAAAGAAATGAAAATATAAAGACTTCATAATGTATAAAGAAGGGCAATAAAATAAATTAGAATAGAATAATATTCTATGTGAGTTTTTGGTTGAATTCCAGCCTTGCATTTTTCTGACATCATAATACTTATGACATCTACTCAGATGGAAAATTCACTGAATTCAATGGGATTGATTCCTCGGTAAGTGAACACAGAATTGTAGTCCGAGTGACATAGTTGTTGGAGGATGGAAGTATCTCTCAACATCTCTGCTTCAAAAGATTATGTTTCCCTAAACTCAGTTGGGTCCCTCCCTTTCATCTTTCCGCCAACAGATAAAGACCCATCTTTTCAGGCAGGCTTTTAACAATCATGACTGAGTCCCTGAAGGACATTTTTCAGTTAAGATAGTTTTTAATGTTTTACATGTTTTTAATCATTTCAGTGTATTTTAATCAGTGTTATAGTTTGTTTTTTTAATGTACACTTATTGTCTTTTTCGTTCTATTCTTTTTGATACTGTGAGACTCCTTGAGTGCCCTTATCAGGAGAAAGGCAGTCTATAAATAAGACAAATAAATAAATAAACTAAAAAAGTCCAGACAGTGCTTTAGTCTTTCCTGAAGGAAGCAGTGTTCTTTTTAAAAGTGATCACTTTGCTATACCTTTTTCTCTTCTGCAATGTCCTTTTTGAAATGAAACAGCTGTATTTGGAGTTTCAGATGTGGCTGCCTCATAGATGTGTATACATGCGTTATTACGGTTGTCTTATTTTCAACCAATTTCCAAATAACTTATTATGGGCAGTTTAATACCTCACCCCTAGCCTAGAATTTGCTTTTTCCCACTGCCTTTACAAATGTATCCCAATGGTTTGTTTCCTGGTAAGTTACTGCTCATTCAGACCCATTTAGAGTATATTTTATGTTGGATTCTTTTACCACCTGCACATCCTAAGAGCCTAGGAAAATTATATTTTTGAACCAGAACTGCCAGAGTTCCTCAGTTAGCTTAGCACTTAAATGCTTTTCCAAGCTCTGTTTTGTCTGTCCTGCCACTTCAGTACCCCATATCCTGCAATTTACAGGGGAGGTGGAGACAGCATCTAGGACTGCACCTATTGATAGCCAGGTTTATTTTCTCATTTCATGATAACCAGGATCATGCCAGAATTGTCACTGGCATTGAAAGATCTGAATCTTCAGAGACTGTGAACATTGATTGGATCCCTCAAGGATTTTTGGGGGGTGGACGATATTGATAAAGTCATATGGGTAGAGTATATTTTAGAAGTTCTATATCTCTCCTTCTGCATCTCTTCTGCCAAACCTTCTTATATCTGCTGACTCCGCCCCTCCACTCCTCTCATAGGCTCATGCAAATGTGATCCTGAATATGAGTGACAGGAGTGACATGGGGCAATCGTTGCAATGTCTATTGAGTAAAGTTGAATCTAGAGGTGGGTATGAATGGAGCTTTTTGGGCCTCTCCTCCACTGAAGCTCTAAAAAGCTGCTCTTGACAATTGAGTAACCATCTGGAATGATGTGAGATGGGGCACAGAGGATTGTAACAGTCAAACTCTCCCAAGAGCGTGTCACCTGTATGGTTTTCATAGTGCAGCAACTAATACCTTAGCAGGAGTCCCAGTACATCATATGACATATATTGCAAAAGAACATAAACACAAATTCTTCCTGCCATTAGCATTGTTTTTCTAAATGTTACTTTCTAAAGACAACTGTATTTCATAGTGTTATTTTCAGTTGAGTGTATGGCTACACTGGAAAATACTTTGCAATTTGTTCCAGAATTGGCACAGATGAATATGAACAATTGACCCTTCTTCCCACCCTTCTGCTGAGGTCTGCCTATTTTTTTCTAACACAGTGATTCAAATGATGTTTGTGATTGTTTGCTTTGTTCTGCAAAAGGATGAGGTGTGTGACTTTTGTTTTCATGGCATAGTGAATTGGAGCATGATGATTTGAAACAGCAGGAACACATACCACCACAATCTTTCTCCCTAATAACCCAAAAGTATTTATTGTTTATTTGTTTAAACAAAGTACATAGCTACATTAATTTAGTGCTAGATTACCTCTACACAGACAAAAGAGAGAAAAAGAGTGACTTTAAAATTTAAAGAATATCAAAGCCAACTCCAGTGATCTATAGCAACCTACAGTGTTTCCATGGTATTCGTGTTTTGTATATGTATGGAGAACTTTGGAAAACTGCCCCTGTTTCCCCACTTCTGTGCCACCCTTTAAACTGTCCCACCCACTTGGTTGCAGACCATAAAAGGAAAGCCAAGGATTGTCAGGAGGGTGCCTATCGAAGGAAAAGGATGAACTGCATCTAATTTATGGGCTAATCCAGACTCTTTGTGGTTGTCGCTTAACAAAATGCAGACACAAAAGAGACTGAATCAAATTGATGTAATAGCACCTTAAAAAGAACACTTTTGCTGAAACAAACACAGCTTATGTTATTTTCTTGGCACACCTTTGACTGGGTGTCCCAGCGCTGGCCAGTGTTCAGTGTGGAATAATATCTTGTGGTTGCTATTTTCAAAAATAAAAAACTGGGTTTTTAAACAAAAAATAATTTTTAAAAAGTGTTTGTACTTCTGAAATTTGTTTTACTATACTCTCTTTTTAATAGTTTACACAGAGCTCTCTCTTGCTCTCACTCTCTGGATGTTTCCTTTTATACAAGTTGCAACAAAAACACATTATGTATTCATGAAGGCTTTCACAGCCGGGATCTAATGGTTGTTGTGGGTTTTTCGGGCTCTTTGGCCATGTTCTGAAAGTTGTTCTTCCTATCGTTTCACCAGTCTCTGTGGCCAGCATCTTCAGAGGACAGAGTGCGACTGGTGAAACGTTAGGAAGAACAACTTTCAGAACATGGCCAAAGAGCCCGAAAAACCCACAACAACCAAAAACACATTATATTCCCATCTTCTTGATGAAAAAGGAAGCCTTTCCCTTAATAACTGGTCGTCTGAGACGGGTTTTTAATGGATTGTTGTGCTCTGTTGTTTTAAATGTCTTTTAGTTTTAAATTTATTACTGTTTTTAATGTAATACTTGTTTAATTCTTTTTAAATATTTGTATACCTACTATTTTCAGTTTTTAAATATTGTCTTTTTAATGATGCAAGCAGCCTTGGGTTCTTTTTAAGGAGAAAGGCGGGATAAAATATCTTAAATGAATGAATGAATGAATGAACGAATGAACGAATGAATGAATGAATGAATGAATGAATGAATGAATGAATGAATGAATACACCCCTCTGTACAGGTCTTAACTAAATACCTCACAATTTTTACTTTTCCCCAATACTATTTATTTCCAGTCTATCTCAGATTCTGACTCAAATAGCCTCAGAACTGAACTCCCATCTTAGTTCTTTCTGTCTCTAACTCAAACTCAGATTTAGCTAAAATTGCTTTCTCTCTCATACACACTTTGAGATATATTAGTGTCACTACTGATAAACAGCACGTCAACCAATCAGGACACACTTCCATTCCACCACCACCCCCTTGCCATGTTATTTTTAACAGACTCTTCTGGCAGGCATCCAGTTTATCAGTGCTTATCAGAACCAAGTCATTCACCATGCATACTAATATGTACCTGTATACATGATGCGTACAGTATGGAATCGTCACAGCAGGCAAGGATTGTTATTTATTTCTAAGGAAATGTTAGTTATAAGAGTTTCAACAGCATTCATTTTGAAACAAACTTTTTTTCTGGTATACAACATAAAAACTATAGATATCACTTCTATTTGTTTGTCTTTCAGTTCCAATGGAAAAGTTATACTCTCTGGACATTTCAGTTGTAATATTTAAGCACTATTTTTTCAGATGAAAATTACTTTGGGAGGATGAAATTTACCACTTTTACTGTGATTGGGACCGCAGCTCAGTCTGTAACATTCAGTGCTGACATGCCTATTTCCTACCTGTCAGAATGAAATACTAATGGTAGGCCCTATCAATTCTGACATTGCCTTTTTATGTTTTTAAATTCAAGGTCACTTTCTTCATGTTTACATTTGACATGGAAATAGAAATGAAGCTATAATTTTTTCAAAGCATATCTTTACTTATAGTGCTTTGTTGTAATGGTTACTATAGCAGGAAATGCGACCTTTGAAAAATGATCTGGAGATTTTCCCTTTTGGAAAACAATAAATCTCTATGCTTTAAAACATTATACATATGCAAAAACAAACTGATTTTTCAGTTTTTATCTTTCCTTTTGCATTTATATTTGCATCCTCAAATATACAAAACAAAATACTTGAAAACATGAAATATATTTTTTCTAAATTATTTAAAAATAGTTACTTTTTCAATAAATTATGTAATGAAAATGTATATCTTTCTTAGGCTCAAAGAGGTCAATGTATGAAATCACAGGAAACACAGAATTTTGTTGTTTAATCATCAGGGTTTTTTTAAAATATCTTATACTATCTGATGCATAGTAACTATTTTAACACTGTTAGTTATAATTATGTGCTGTCACACTGATTCTGACTTAAAGGTTTCCTGGATGTAAAGCACTCAGGAGTGATTTCTGAGAGCTTTCTTCTGGTGGCATCCTGGAACTAGACAGTTTGTCCAATGCTGCACATGTGGCAAGGCATATAATCCCATCAACTACACATGCCCTGGATGATCCCAGCTGTCTGAACTCAATGAACTATACCAGTTTAGTTGTAGTTTACAATGTTTGTCTTGCTTGGGGACTGGGGAAAGTAGTATAGCATGATAAATATCTCAGTCAAATTATATTTGGAGAAAATGTAAAGATTACATAACTGTAACCATTATTTGCTTTTTTAATCTTGAACTTAATCAATATCTCAAAGCACAGATCCAGTAAAATAATATTTAAGACTTTTTTTTTGTTATCTACCTCCATCCATTCAATGATTCTTCTTGAAGAAGGAGGGGACGCTTTAAAAAATACCCTCTCACTGCAGCTCTTCTGCACTCTTCTAGAAGGTCTCCACTCCTCCAAAGTAGAAAGAGTAGAAGAAGCTGCAAGGGAGAGAAAATTTGTGAAAGTCACCTTCCTTCTTCTGTGTCCATGACTTGAATGCCAGCAGAAGTAAACTCAGTTATTTTCAATAATTACAGTAAATGCACAATCAAATATCGAGACTTTCTAACGCAAGGAGATATGGTCACAATGAGCTCATCCCAGAAGACAGAAGTCTGAAAGCAGCATAGCTAAAGGCAATTGGGAAAGGCTTGAATTGTCAGTGAAGAAGATCAATATGTGCACAGAATAAGCATTGATACATAGAATTCTAGTTACTAGCCACTAAGGGTAAGGTACATTCTAGTGATCTAGTGGATCATTCAACAGAAAGAGTCATTCTCATGGGGAAACACCCTATAAGCCTCTTTTTCATTTACTCATCCCCACAGAAGCAGTAGAACCCCATATTTGCTAAGTTGTAAGCCCTATAACTTTCTGAAACTAAACTCCAGCTTACTGTTGTTGTTAATGTTACATGCCATCAAGCTGCCTCCAACTTATAATGATCCTATGAATAAGCGATCTCCAAAGTGCTTACCATACAGGCCCCATAATCATGGTCCAGATTTTAGAAATCTCATAGCCTCCACTCTTGAAGCAACTGTGTTTCCTGTGTTTCCTGTCTTTAATGAATACAGTTAAAACAAAGAAAAATCATATACTAAAACAGAATTAAATTAATTGCACAATCTAAAGTAATGAAAACTCAATTTAAAAATGGATCACTAAAAATAATTCAGCACCCAGTTGGTAATAAGCCCATCCACAGTTGCCAAAATCTTGCCTGAATAATAGTAATAAAAGATTTGTCCAATAGCAGAAGCGCAACAAGGAGAGGCTCATCCAAGCTTCCCTTGATCTCTGAAGGTACAGTGGTGCCTTGCTTGATGACAATAGTCCGTTCCAGCAAAATCGCTGTAGAATGAAATCGTCATCAAGCGAAAGTAAAAAACCCATTGAAATGCATTGAAAACCAGTTCAATGCATTCCAATGGGCAAAATACCTCATTGTGCAGCAAAGATCCTCCATAGGGCGGCCATTTTCCAGTGCCTGTTAAGGGAGGAATCTGTCCTAAACACAGTGGGGAGCCATTTTGCACAGTGGGCGGCTATTTTGAGAGCCACCAATCAGCTGTTTTAAAATAGTTGTTTAGCGAAGAATTGGTTCCTGAAGTAGGGAACTGATCATCGTAAAGCGAATTTTCCCCATCTAAACATCATTTTGCGATCGCAAAAACCTCATCGTAAACTAGATGCATCGTGGATCGGGTAATCGTCAAGCGGGGCACCACTGTAGTAGGGTTGACTGAAAGGCCTCCATAGAAATGTCAAAGCTCTGAGCAGAATATTATGAGAGACTGAAGTCCTTCAGATAGTCTTGGACTCAGATTACATAGAGCAGTGTGAGCAAAGGCTGGTTTGTGTAACTGTACTGTACTGTGTTGTTTAAGTGTGTAATTAACTCATTGACATTTAGGTTCTAATGGCTGCCTATTATAAGCTCTGCAGTAACATTTGCTGTTTCCCAATGAAACTATTTCTGATTACATTGATTATTGTACAGTATGTTCTTATTACATTTCTCTTGTACAGATAGCTCGGTGTCAGTTTGAGTTCTTGGGGCCAATCTGCCTTGTTATACCAGCACCCAAGTTGAAAGGTGCTTTATGTGTATGCACTGCGAGAAGGTGCCTGAATTTGTACATGTATCTGGAAAGCATGAGTTTGTACCTGTACTTGAAGAGCACACTCATTGACAATAGTCTACAGTGCTGATGAATCAAACTTTTCACTAACAGTATTTTTCTAGTATACCAGTAAGTCCTTAACTTCATCTTTCTGTATTCGTGATTTCATTTTATTATTCTTTCATGACACTAATTTTGAAAAAAGGTCTAATTATAGCTGCTATTCTTCTTAAAAAAATACGAAATGCATATTCAAACAGGGTTTTAGAAGTGCACAAATGAGAATTAGTGATGTGATAAGCAGGCACCAATAGCCTACTGGGGCTTTTTCACTCATCAAAGCTCAAATTATAATTAGAATATTTAGAAGCTAAGTACAGACCTGGGAAAGAAAATCAAATGAATTGGATTTTATATAAATAAAAGATAATAGAGATATTTAATTGTGTGGATCGATGCATTGTGTCACACTATGCCACATTTAGCCTTTGTTTCAGTAGAGCTGTGTTTTACATGGAAACATTGCCTGCTTTTTATAGCACAGGATGACTTGAAAATGAAAGTGCTAAGAATAGAATGTGTAGGAGTTAAATTGGTGAAGGTGCTGCAGAAATGCTTTGATTTAAAACATATCCAGAGAGAGGTTTGTCCCGTGTACACCAGACAATGTATAAACCACAATTTAAACAAATAACATTAATAATGCATTTATTTTGAAACTTTAGATTATGGGCGTATGTGTTTTCTTAAGTGGCACAACTATTCTTGAGTTTCATTAATTTTTCATATGACTAGAGCTTTAAATGCAGGGCTAGCCCTACCATTAGGCATGCTGAGTTGGTGGCCTCAAATGGAAGAATCCTGTGGAGAGGGCAAGTATGTCACTCCTTGTCTTCCTGCTGGAGAGAGAAAGAGGGGGAAGGCCATCTTTATGTCAGAAAAAAGGGCACCTTCTACTGGAGGCTGCAGCATCTCTACCACCTTCCCCACATGTTGCCACCACCAGAGAAAGAATGGACAAATGATATATTAGATGGCTCTTTTTTCTCCTAACCTCTGGCTCCAAAGTACAGTATATTTTCAGCCATATTGTGCAGCATATTCAGAGAAATCACCATGATTTTAGACTATTTTTGGGAATAACCTTCCCATCATGTCCCAGAACCTTTCAGAACTAGGATTTAAAAAAAAAAAAAAGGAGAAAAGCCTGCTTCTGATGCTGCTCACCTCATCCTTCTCCAGTGACTGTGGCATGTGGACAAGTGAATAGAGAGGCTTCTGCCTGTGGTGTTGGGGGAGAGTTGCTTTTTCTCTCTGGCATGAAGATAGGGAGAGAATCAGCTGTTTGTTTCCCACCTCAGTTAGCGGCAAGGCCTGGATTGTGCCTTTGTGCAGGGCATACAGTAACTCTCTCTGCTTCAAGATGAGAAAGCTGAGAAGGATCAGAGCAAAGTTATCTTGATACAGAACATCTCTCATAATGACAAACTTGTTACCTTTGCCATCGTTGCACTATCCTTCTTAAGGTGTCGATAGATCACTGCTGAACTGATTTTAAGACCAAGAATGTGCCACAGAACACTTTCAAACCCTTTTTGGTAAAACGAAAAAGATGCCTCTTTCCCCTTATGCTCCATGAAGAATTGTGACTCACAGAGAGAATTTATTTATTTTTAATTTATATGCTCAGTTTTCTGCCTATATATTTTAGCCTTGAAATCATTTCTACAGTAACCACTCATCTGAGAGAGCCAGTACAGTGTATTTATTAAGAGTGTTGGATGTGGAATATTTATTTATTTATAGGGAGACACAAGTTCAAATATTTGCTTAGTGACACAATTTACTTGGTACCCTTGAGTCAAATTAAGAATTCTCAGCCAAACCTATTTTACTGAAGCCTGGGAAAAATAAAATTTATCTTAAAATTCTAGAACAGGAAGGAACTATAAGGGTCATCAAATTCAACTTCCTGCCTAAAGTGGAAGATGGAATGATATGCAAAATGTCAGAGCTTGGAAAAAATCTTTTTGGAGTATAGCTCCCATAATTCCCCAGCCAGCCTTCATAACTGTTAGTTAATTGGTTTCTATGCACTATTTACATAGAAACATAGCAGACACCCTTGCACACTTATTTCTGCAAACAGATCTCAGAAGTTTGCAAAAGAAAAAGTGTGTTCTCAGAATTGTGACATTTACATTATGAAACTAGATGGCTTCATTCGTTGGCTCATTACACTGAAAGCCTTGTTTCTCAGAAACAATAGGTCAAAACACTAACTGCAAGTTTTGCCTTTTAGCAAGGGAACTGCCTTAAAAAGGACTAGGGAACTGCCTTAAAACCCCCTTTTAATCCCAGCCAAATATTGGTCGAGTTCGGCATTGGTGTCTCTAAAAATGGGGAAACATGACTGTTATTATGGAAACACCACTGCATGAAAATTATGATTATTACATTATTTCTGTCATTAATCTTGTAAACATTTTATTAGAGTATTTTAAAGTGGTTAACGTGATAAGCACTTGGAAATTGATTTTTTAATGTTACTCATTACATAAAATGTAAAGCTTCTCAGATTTGTATGAATCTAGGATCAAAGAGTAATGACACTTATACAGAGGTATTATTTGATGTCTGTATGCATAACTAATGACACATGTATGTATGTGTGTGTGTGTGTGTGTGTGTATGTATGTATGTATGTATGTATGTATGTATGTATGTATGTATGTATGTATGTATGTATGTATGTATGTATGTATGTATGTATGTATGTATGTATGTATGAATATACAGTGGTGCCTCACAAGATGATTTTAATTCGTTCCGCGGAAATCGCTGTCTTGCAAAAACATCGTCTTGCGAAACGCGGTTCCCCATAGGAACACATTGAAATCTATTTAATGCGTTCCAATGAGGGGGGGAAATCACTGTCTTGTGAAAATCATCCATAGAAAACATCATCTTGCAAAATGCAGTTCTCCATAGGAATACATTGAAATCTACCATATTGGGGAAAAGCAATCCCCTCACCTGTACTACCTTTGGAAATGCAGTGGGTCTCAGATGGCCTTCCCCCTCTTTCTCTCTCCAGCAGCAAAGAAAGAGGGTGAAAGGAGTCAAAGCAGCCCTCTGGCTCCTGATCATGGTGACTCCTTTTGCCCTGATCCTTTGCCACTGGGGAGAAAAAGAGGGAGAATCCAATACATCACCAGGACTTGCTGCCTTTGCAATAGGTCCTGATGAGGGGGAAAGAGATTAAAAGGATTCTAGAAAGACCAGGGAAAGCACAAATGCAGTCCTCCATTACCACAAATTATTCAGATCAGTTCCCCACATTTGGGGAAATCACAGGGATCAGCACACCTGAAGTGCAATGGATGAGCCTCACCCTGGGAAAAGCACTTTCATGACCACGGTATTCCCACTACAAGGTATGAGTTGGAGTGGCCCTTGCACCTCCTACCCCGTTCTGTGCCCGGCTCCCCAAAGGCATGGTGACCCCCTGGCTGCACTTCCCGCTCAGAACAGGGCTGCACAGCCCCAGTCCTGCCAGAGGCCAAGAGAGCTCCTCAGTGTTTTGGGGTGCCCTGCGGGACCCCCATCAGGGGCTAGGTGTTCCTCCCACAATCCTCTAGTGCACAGGTATTAGCATATATATCAATCTAATACATCTCAATACTAAACAAAGAACATGCTACAAAGAGCATTTATTTATTTTTTTCAAAAATAAGGAGCATGAGCTTTGGGAGAGTAAGAAAATGGTTAAAAAAGGCTACAAATGGTTGTAAAAATGAAAATGCAGTTAGGCCCTCATTTGAAGTTTCTCAACTAATAGCAAAACCCGAAAAACCACAAATGTAGCTGAAGAACTTAGATTACCTGCTGCAAAAATAATGGCTTCTGCATTGATCAATGAGAAAGCTGCCAAAGACCTTTCCTTAGTACCTTTGTCAAATGACACAGTTAAGAAGCAAATTGACAATTTGTCAGCCTATATCAAGGAACAATTAGTAGGAAAAAAAATCACATGTTCCCCTACTTTGCACTGCAGTTGGATAAAAGCACAGACATAAGAAAGTGACCTTACTGTGCCACATTAGATATGAGCAGGAGAGAAATGTTTTTGAAGACATACTGTTCATTTCCTTGTTGGTATGCACTACAGCTGAAGAAGTATTTAACTGCTTAAACAAGTTTGTAACATCTCTTGTCATGTATTGGTTGAAATGTGTTCGAATTTGCACAGACAGAGCATGAGCAATGTGTGGAAAGCTTACTGGACTTGTAGCACAGATTAAGGAAATCATACTATTGGTGACTAGATAGCATTGCTGCACACATACAAGCAAGCAAGCAAGCAAAATACTAAAGTGGACCTTAAATGAATTCGTCAAAATTGCCAGTTTTATAAAAAAGCAAATGACTGAATTCAAGATTTTTTGAACAGCTTTTTAAAGATATGGACAGTGAACACCACCAACTTTTGCTACACTGTGAAGTTTGTTGGCTATCATGAGATAAAGTTTTGTCTTGTTTTTGGGAATTGAGAGAAGAGCTAAGATTATTCCTCATGGAGAAGCAATTTCCCCTCAGCGATTGTTTGACAGATTTTTCCTGGTTAGTCAAATTAGCATATCTGTCAGATATCTTCATCCATTTAAATATGCCCAATTTAAATCTTCAAGAAGAAAAGGTTACAGTTTTCAAGTTGTAGACAAGATCAATGCAGTGATCAAAAAGTTGGAATTGTGCTATCATCACCTATTGAACCAAAAGTATGAGACATTTTCAAATCTCACACATTTTCTTGGTTCCACTTTCCACTGACAAAGAGCTGTCTGAGGAGGACACATCACTTATCACACAAAATTTGGAAGATTTGCAGCACACTTTCTGTGAATATTTTCCTGTTTCTGGTGCAAGCAATAACTGGGTTAGGGGTCCATTTTCAGTTAATATGTATGAACTAGAGGGGGGTCACAGCAGCAGAGGAAGACAAGGTCATAGAAGTATGCATGGATGGTGCTCTGAAATTAAAGTTCAAGGAACAGTCCATTCCAAATTTCTGGTCTCATCTACAAGCAAGAGTTTCTGGAACTATCAAAGAGGGCTATGGAACTATTGATGTCTTTTGTAAAAACATACAGTGGTGCCTCGCTTAATGAGTGCCTCGCTGAGCGATGAAATCGCTTAACGAGGCACTCTGGGCCATCGCTGGAGCATTCGCTCAGCGATGGCCCCTATGGGGTTTTTTCGCTTTGTGAAGATCGCTAAGCGATTCGCTTAGCGATCTTCGCATAACGAAGCCGGGGAGAACAGCTGATCGGCGGTTCCAAAATGGCCACCGGAAGGTCCGCGCCGCATTTTCGCGCCCTGCCCTCGCTTAACGAGGGCGCGAAAATGGCGGTGCTATGAAGAAACATCGCTGAACGGTGAGTTTTCAAGCCATAGGAACGCATTGAACGAAGTTCAATGCGTTTCTATGGCTTTTTTAATTCCGTTTAGCGATGTTTCGCTATAGCGAAGGTTAATCCGGAACGGATTAACCTCGCTATGCGAGGCACCACTGTACTTGTGTGAGAAATCATTCTCTGCTCTTCTTTATTTTAAAAATAAGTATAGAAACTGTTTGAAAAATATGGCGTCAGAACTCAGAATATAGGTTTCGGCAATTAAGCCTGATCTAACAAGACTTGTAAGTGAAATGCAGCACCAGCCTTCTCATTAATTATAATTATATGAATATCATGTTCCTTTTTTTTCTGCCCTTGTGTTTAGTGAGGTACAATTTTGTAAAAAGTATATTTCATTTTTTCTAGCATTCATTTTCATGTAATGTTTTGTATAGGTGTATCATATTAATTATTCTGTGTGCTTGTAGTTTCAGTTTCTCCACGAATAATTAAAGACGACGATGACGATAAAACACTAGACACAGTCAAAATGATAAAAACATTGACTAGTAATATATAACAGATACAAGTTGTAACAAAAATCTCTTAAATATTGGAGCAGTATGTAGTATGCTGTTCCTAATATCCCCCTTTTTTGTAGCTCTGATGGTGTGATTTCTGAGATCTGCAACTGCTTATAATACTGTGTGAAATTTCTTGATATTGTTCCCAAAGCCCCGATGACCACTGAAGTGTGTTTCATTCACAAGCGAGATGTTTCCATTGCCAGGTCTCTGTACTTTGTTAGTTTTTCTAATTCTTTATTCTCAACTCTGGCATCCCCTGGAACTGCAGTGTCAATGATCCACACATTAACAACAGCAGCAGCAGCAGCAGCAGCAGCAGCAACAACAACAACAACAACAGCAACAACAACATGTTTAAGCCCCTCACATGAGTGCTTGGAAGAACTATATAAAAATACTTAACTGAAAACTTCTCATATCCAACTGAACAGAAAGGGAACTTTAAAAAGTCAAGATGCACAAAAGATCAGCTGCTTGTTGATAAAATGATCCTGAAGAATGCAAAAAGATGAAAAACAGACCTTAACATGGCCTGGGTATATAAAAAGGCATTTGACTGATTGCCATACAGCTGAATTAACACCTCACTAAAAAGGTTTGGGATTAGTAAAAACATTCAGAAGTTTCTCAAGAAAAACATGGAAAAATGTAAAACTGTGTTAATGGCCCATGGTGAATAAATTGGGGAAGTTAACATTAAAAGAGGAATATTTCAGGGGGATTCTTTGTCACCACTGTTGTTTAACATCTCACTAATCCCCATGTCAATAATTTTAAATAAAACTGGATTAGGCTACCATATTCCAGATCAAGCTGGAAAAATCAATAATCTGTTATACAGTGGTGCCCCGCATAGCGAGGTTAATCCATTCCAGATTAACCTTCGCTATGGGAAAACATTGTAAAACGGATCCAAAAAACCCATTGGAACTCATTAAACAAAGTTTAATGCATTCCAAATGGGCCCAAAACTCACCGTTCTCCGATGTTTTACCTTGTTCTGGCAGCCATCTTGGGTGTACTGGCAGCCATTTTGAGCATCCCAGCGGCCATTTTGGGTGTACCGGCGCACATTTTTTGTGTTCCGGCAGCCATCTCGGGTGTACCAGCGGCCAATTTTTGTGTTCTGGCGGCCATCTTGGTTGTACTGGCGGCCATTTTGAGAGTCCCGGCGGCCATCTTGGGTGTACCGGCACCCATTTTTTGTGTTCCAGCGGCCATTTTGGAACTGCTGAACAGCTGTTCCCCCATCGTAATGCGAGCATGCCCTCGCATTAGCGATGGGGAAATCCGCATCGCAATGCGGATTCATCGTTCAACGGTGCACTCGTTATACGAGGCACCACTGTACATGGATGACCTAAAACTATATGCAAAAAGTTCCAAAGAGGTAGGATCACTGCTAAACACAATGCAAATATTCAGTGGAGATATCCAAATGAAATTTGGAATTGACAAATGTGCAGCTCTGTTTATACATCATGGCAAGATCCAAAAATTAGATGGAATAGAATTAAAAAATGGCAGTATTATAAAATCACCCTCATGTGATGAAAATTATAAATACCTTGGAATATTAGAAGCAGACAACATTGTACACACAAAAGTTAAAAAACTGATAGAAAGGAAATATATCAAAAGATTTCAGAAAATCTTAAAATAAAAATTAAATGGCGCAAATACAGTCAAAGCCATAAACACATGGGCCGTTCCAGTGATTAGATACCCAACTGGAATAATAGATTGGACTCAAAACGAACTAGAACAATTGAATTGAAAAACAGTGAAACCAGTTAGCATGCGTCACGCACTATGTCAAATAACTGATTTGAATAGATTATATTTACCATAAAAATCGGAGGCCATGGATTACTGGAAACACAGCAGGTAGTAGAAGAAAAAAGAAGCCTAAATGATTATAACAGTACAAGCAGAGAAAAAATTACAAAAGCAGTGAAAATGGAGATCATTTTGAAAACAACGGAAACAATATGAGAAACAACAATTTGAAAAGAAATTGAACAGCTGGAAAAATAAACCACTACATGGACAACACCTGAGAAATATTGATGGAAAACATGATCATAATTCAATATGGGCATGGCTCAAACTGGGGACCCTTAAGAAAGAAACCAAAGGCTTGATTTTTGCTGCACAAGAACAAGCACTCCAACAAACATGATGAAAACTAAGATCCAAGGAGTTAGTGCTAACAGCAAATGTTGACTCTGCCAAGAAAAAGATGAAACTGTGTCACACCACATCTGAGAATGTCCAAAGACTGCACAAACAGATTACAAAGTTAGACATGATAGAGTGGCAAAATTAGTGCACTGGTCATTGTGCAAAAATGTATATATATAACTTGCTAGCCTCCAAAAACCTATGGGAACATCAGGTAGAGAAGGTGTCAGAAAATGAAGAAGTCAAGATTTTGTGGGATTTCCAGATCCAAATTGATAGACACTTTGAACATAACACACCAGACACAGTTGTAATAGAATGAGGAAATGTCTGGTTATTGACATTGCAATTCCAGGGGATGTCAGAGTTGAAGATAAAGAATTGGAAAAACTAACAAAGTACAGAGAGCTGGCAATGGAAACATCTCGCCTGTGTAAGAAACACACTTCAGTGGTCCCCATATTCATTGGCGTTTTGCGAACAATATCAAGAAACTTCACACAGTACTATAAGCAGCTGCAGATCTCAGAAATCACAGCACCATCAGAGCTACAAAAAAGAAGGAATATTAGGAACAGCATACATACTGCGCCAATATTTAATAGATACTTAGGTTTTTAGTTAAAACTTGTATATGTAATATAATACCAGTCAATGTTTTTATAATTTTGACAGCCCCTGGTGTTTTTAATAATAATAATAATAATAATAATAATAATAATAATAATAATAATAATAATAATAATAATAATAATAATAATAATAATAAATTATATTATATTATATTATATTATATTATTATTATTATTATTATTATTATTATTATTATTATTATTATTATTATTATTATTATTATTATTATTATTATTATTATTATTATTATTATTTCTCCATTGTCTTCTGTACTTGTTGGTCAGTAAAAGCTGCAGACGTGCTCAGACATAAGTGGTTAGGAACTTGATTGGTCAGTTACGAATAAACATTAACTATTTGTTATGTTTGATACGATTAGTAGAAGTTGTTACTTGTCAGACATGCTAGGTTAAAAGTTCACATGGATCAGCTTAGTCAATAAACATTCATTGACTTGTGCAGTTAAATGTTATCTGTTTCCTGTCCCATGTGACCACAACAACATAAGTGACGCTGTTCGTACTAAGTAACTGTTTGAATACTGCCTGCTAATTGGTAATGTAAACAAACTCCCTCTGATAAGAAAGAGTATAAATGTTTTGAAATTGTGCCAAGTATTTGGTGTACCTTTAATGATATAATTAACTGTTTCAGCACCTCACTCACTTTATTTGTGTGCATCCTTCACTGTGGGATTGAACCTCAGTTGTTAATTTTGCTGCAACAGATACATTTTCATGTTGTTTTTCCTTGGATATCTGTTTGTTGTATGTATGTACATGCTACCACACAAGAATACTGGTTGGTAGTATTGGTCTAAGACTGTACAAAATGCAGGCAGCAGCATTTGCACCTGGTGCCTTCAGATATCAGCACTCTAATCCAGTGGTAGCTGTCTGGATAGCTTGGTGAGTAAGGTATCAAGCTGCAAAGCCAGAGGTTGTTAATTCAGTTTCCCACTGTGATCTCAGAAGAGACAGACTTTGTGGCCTTGGGCAAGCTGCACAGTCCCAGAATGACCCCAGAAAAAGGGGGATATAAACTACTTTAGACTGCTTTCTTCCTAGAAAACCTTTAAAAGGCTTGCTACAAGTCAGAATTGGCTTGATAGCACACAATAATAATAATAATAATAATAATAATAATAATAATAATAATAATAATAATAATAATAATAATAATAATAATAATAATAATAATAATAATAATAATAATAATAATAATAATAAGGCAAAATCTGGAGACGGAGTCCCGTAGACAGTTCGTGTTGTTCTGCCAACTCCTGCGACGTCGCTGGAACCAGTTGTATTGGCTCTTGCCTCTCCATTGGACTATTTCAGTGACGTGGAGAGGGGGGATTTGCTGCTTGGGTAACAGCCTATCCTCCATATTTTTCTACCCAGGCTTCATGCTCTGGAGAGGACACTCCAGCTTTGCATACAGTGTTGAAATAACACAGGTTATACGTTTTGCTCGATTGGCATAGAGCATGATGCCAGGGGCTACTTCTGATGGTGGGAGAGCCGAAAAACAGATCAATAACCCTGCACCATGCAACAATCAGAAGAAAACAACTGCCCTAAAGTTGGGAACCTGGAATGTTCAGACAATGACCCCTGGCTTTTCTGACAACCTGCAGGAAATAGACGACGTGCGCAAGACAGCTGTTATCGACATTGAACTGAGTAGACTGCGGATGGACATTGTTGCCCTGCAAGAGACGAGATTGCCAGACATGGGATCTGTCAAGGAAAAAAACTTCTCATTCTTCTGGCAGGGAAAACCATTGAACGAGACCAGGGAATATGGTGTTGGCTTTGCGGTCAGAAATACTCTGCTGAGATCCATTGTTCCACCTACTGTGGGGAGTGAAAGAATCCTGTCACTGCAGCTCCAGTCATCAGCGGGACTGGTCACCCTCATCAGTGCATATGCACCAACACTGTCATCCACAACAGAAGTCAAAGACAAATTCTATGATGATTTGGCAGCTGCTATCAAAAAAGTCCCTGAGAGAGAGCCGCTGTTCATTCTCGGAGACTTTAACGCTAGAGTTGGTGCTGATCACAACTCTTGGCCCACCTGTCTAGGCCGTTTTGGCATTGGGAAGATGAATGAAAATGGCCAACGCTTGCTGGAGTTTTGCTGTTATTATGGTCTTTGTGTCACCAACACGTTCTTTAATACAAAGCCTCAACACAAAGTTTCCTGGAGACATCCAAGATCAAAGCATTGGCATCAGCTCAATTTGATCCTCACTAGACATTCTAGCCTATCTAGTATTACGATCACACGCAGTTACCAGGGTGCTGATTGTGATACTGATCATTCCCTGGTGTGTAGCAGAATAAAACTGCAAACAAAGAGATTGTATCACACTAAAAAGGAAGGAAGGCCACGTATAGATATCAACAAGATTCACAATCAAAGAAAAGTGGAGGAATTTGCCCAAGCGCTTCAGAAAACCCTTCCAGGCCCAGCGAATGCACCTGAACGATGGGAACACTTCAAGAACGCTGTTTATAACACTGCCTTGTCCACATTTGGCAAGAAGACCAAAAAGACGGCTGACTGGTTCGAAGCCCATTTGGAGGAGCTGATTCCAGCCATCGAGGATAAGAGGAGAGCTCTAGCAGCATACAAAGCCTGTCCTAGTGAGTACAACTTGCAGGCTCTTCGAGCTGCTCGTAGCCAAGTCCAACAGACTGCCAGGAGATGTTCCAATGATTATTGGCTTCAGCTCTGCTCTCAGATACAGATAGCAGCGGACACAGGTAACATCAAGGGAATGTATGACGGTATCAAGCAGGCTTTAGGTCCAATACAGAAGAAATCTGCTCCCTTGAAGTCTACTACAGGCGTGACCATCCAGGACCGAGCACAGCAGATGGAACGCTGGGTGCAGCACTACTCTGAGCTATATTCTAAAGAGAATGTAGTAACGGAAGAGGCACTAAATAACATTGAGTGCCTGTCTCTCTTGGAAGAGCTGGACAGTGAACCAACTTTAGCAGAAATAAAAGCGGCCTTGGATTCCCTTGCCTCCGGCAAGGCACCTGGAAAGGACAACATCCCCGTTGAAGTTTTGAAGTGCTGTAAAGAGATCATCACCACTGAGCTGTATGAACTCTTTTGTCTTTGCTGGAGAGAAGGTGGAGTACCACAGGACATGAAGGATGCAAACATCATCACATTGTATAAGAACAAAGGCGACAGGGGCGACTGCAATAACTACCGTGGTATCTCTCTTCTCAGCGTTGTAGGGAAGCTGCTGGCCCGTGTTGTGCTGAAGAGACTTCAGGTGCTTGCAGACAGAGTGTATCCAGAATCACAGTGTGGTTTTCGAGCTAATAGATCCACCACTGACATGATATTTTCCCTCAGACAGTTGCAGGAGAAATGCAGGGAACAACAACAGCCACTCTTTGTGGCCTTCATAGATCCCACAAAGGCCTTTGACTTGGTTAGCAGGGATGGACTTTTTAAAATACTTCCCAAGATCAGATGTCCACCTCAACTCCTTAATATCATCAGGTCCTTTCATGAGGAAATGAAGGGCACTGTAGTTTTTGATGGCTCAACATCAGATCCCTTTGACATCCGAAGCGGAGTAAAACAAGGCTGTGTCCTTGCGCCGACCCTGTTTGGGATCTTCTTTGCTGTCATGCTGAAGCAGGCCTTTGGAACTGCAACAGAAGGTGTCTATCTGCAGACTAGATCAGATGGAAAGCTCTTTAATCTCACTAGATTGAGAGCGAAGACCAAAGTCCAACTGAAATGCATGCGGGACTTCCTCTTTGCTGATGATGCAGCCATTGTTGCCCACTCTGCTGAAGACCTCCAACAACTCGTAAATCATTTTAGCAAGGCCTGCAAAGACTTTGGACTAACTATCAGCCTGCAGAAAAGACAAGTCATGTGCCAGGGCGTGGACTCACCTCCCTCTATTACTATCTCCATGCAAGAACTGGAGGTTGTTCATGAATTTGTGTACCTTGGCTCAACAATCTCTGACACTCTCTCCCTAGATGTCGAGCTGGATAAATGCATTGGGAAAGCAGCTACCATGTTCTCTAGACTCACAAAGAGAGTATGGCTTAATAAGAAGTTGACGGCATACACCAAAATACAGGCCTATAGAGCCTGTGTCCTGAGCACACTCCTATACTGCAGCGAGTCCTGGACCCTTTGTGCACGGCAGGAGAGGAAGCTGAACACCTTCCATATGCGTTGTCTCTGACGCATTCTTGGTATCACCTGGCAGGACAAAGTTCCAAATAGAGTAGTCCTAGAACGAGCTGGAATTTTCAGCATGTATACAATATTGAAACAGCGCCGTCTACGTTGGCTTGGGCACGTCGTGAGAATGGCTGATGGTCGGATTCCAAAAGATCTCCTGTATGGAGAATTAGTGAAGGGAAGCCGCCCCCGAGGGAGACCACAGCTGCGTTACAAGGACATCTGCAAGCGAGATCTGAAGGCATTAGGAATGGACCTCAACAGATGGGAAACCTTGACGTCTGAGCGTTCAGCCTGGAGGCAGGCAGTGCATCATGGCCTCTCCCAATTTGAAGAGACACTTGTACAGCAGACCGAGGCAAAGAGGCAGTCCCGAAACAAGCAAAACCAGGGAGCTGGACAGGGGACAGATTGGATTTGTCTCCAGTGTGGAAGGGATTGTCACTCTCTAATTGGCCTTCTCAGCCACACAAGACACTGTTCCAAGACCTCCATACAGAGCAGGATACCATAGTCTCTCGAGACTGAAGGATGCCTACACACAATAATAATAATAATAATTCAGTGGTATATAACTGGGAATATTTTATGCTTCCCTTCAGAACTCTATGGGCTGTAATTCCACAATTTTGACCCTTACCTCCCATCCTCCCCCCCCCAAAAAAAGACAAATTGCATGTCCAGAAGCATTGGGGAGGAGGTCAACTTGCTATTAAAAAGTTATGAATGGTCCTTTACAACCCTGTCCTAGTTCTAAACATTTTGATATAGAAATAGAATAGAAAGCTGGGTTGTGCAACCAGGAAATTTGTGTTGTGGTCAGATAGCTTCACCTTATTATTGAATAATAACAAATGCCACCTGCAATTTTGTTGAAATTTAGTTGCTGGACTATAATATTTCTTCTCTATCTATAGGCTGCCCATATAGAGAATTATGTAATTGTACTAGACATTCTTTTGAAACTTTCCCAGAGGTATAATAGATAAGTTAACAGAGCACTTTTTAATTCTGTAAAGTGCACTCTTCCTTGTAATTTACTTAATATAAAAATTCAATGTACTGCAGTTTACTGAACAAATTGCATTTAAAATATTTTAGAGTTAGCAAGGGAGTTTTGCTTTGGTGACCAGTTGGACTTTATGATTTGATTATCCAGATAATGGCAAGCAGTAATAGAGTTCATTTTCTAAATAGTTATGGAGATTATCTTTTAGTGACACTGTTGATAAAGCAAAAATGGAATTCTTAACTCTGGGAAAAAAAATATACATGTCATATATGATTTCATACACTATTCGTTTAGCTTACAAGAAATTGTGATAATGTGCGGATAGGGTGTTCCACTGATTATTTCTTCTCCATATTCTGGAACCAAATTCAGGGGAAGGGCTTAACCTCAGATATAGATCATCTGGTTTCATGCAGAGGATAATGTCCAGTTTTAATATCTGGTATATACATCTAAGAAGACTGCAAGTAACTGGCTAAGAGAGTTTATTGTGTTGAATTTACTAAATCAGTTTTTAGCAAATTGTCAGAATAATGAAAAATAATTGTAGATAACCGTTTTACAAGTTGTGTAACCAGCTTGCTTGCTTGTTTGTTGAAGAGAAGGTGCTGGAATCCAGTTGTAAGAGACCTTTGTTCAGTATCCGTAGTGCCACATTAGGACTCCCTGAGTCATACGGATCCAATGCAGTGCAGTGGACAATGCATTGGGCTTGTACACAGGAAACCAAAGTTCAAATCCACATTTGACCATGAAAACCCATTATGAGAGTATCAATAGTAAACCTCTCCTTGAACATCTCACATACCTGTAAAACCCAGTTAGGATTTCTGTAAGACAATTTGATGTCACATAATAACACTAGGGCTGTCATGCATGACTTAATGGCACATAAAAATTAACCCGGTAGGCCAAGAGTGCCTTCCTCTCTCAGCATTTTACACCTCACCTCCCTTTGTCATTCACTCCATGATGTCATAGGTGCAGTCATTATATTTTCTTAGGTAGGCATCCTTCAGTCTTGAAAGACTATGGTAACGTGCTCTGTATGGAGGACGTGGAACAGCGTCTAGTGTGGCTGAGGAGGCCAATTTGAGAGTGACAATCTCTTCCACAAATCCAATCTGTCCCCTATCCAGCTCCCTGGTTTTGCTGCTTTTGTGACTTCCTCTTTGCCTTGGCCTGCTGGACAAGGGTCTCTTCAAATTGGGAGAGGCCGTGATGCAACACCTGCCTCCAGGCTGAACGTTCAGACATCAGAGTTTCCCATCTGTTGAGGTCTATTCCTAACGCCTTCAGATCCCGCTTGCAGATATCCTTGTATCGCAGCTGTGGTCTCCCTCTGGGGTGATTTCCCTGCACTAATTCTCCATACAGGAGATCCTTTGGAATCCGACCATCAGCCATTCTCACGACGTGCCCAAGCCAGCGTAGATGTTGTTGTTTCAGTAATGTATGCATGCTGAAAATTCCAGCTCGTTCTAGGACTACTCTATTTGGAACTTTGTCCTGCCAGGTGATACCAAAAATGCATCGGAGACAATGCATATGGAAGGTGTTCAGCTTCCTCTCCTGCCGTGCACAAAGGGTCCAGGACTCGCTGCAGTACAGGAGTGTGCTCAGGACACAGGCTCTATAGACCTGGATCTTGGTATGTGTCGTCAGCGTCTTATTGAGCCATACTCTCTTTGTGAGTCTAGAGAACATGGTTGCTGCTTTGCCAATGCGTTTACCCACCTTGACATCTGGAGAGAGGGTGTCAGAGATGGTTGAGCCAAGGTTCACAAAGTCATGAGCAACCTCCAATTCTTGTGTGGAGATGGTAATAGAGGGAGGTGAGTCCACACCCTGGCCCATGACTTGGGTTTTCTTCAGGCTGATTGTTAGTCGAAAGTCTTGACAGGCCTTGCTGAAATGATTCATGAATTGCCCAAAAAACTCCCCGGGAAGCCTATTTAGACTGAAGTTTATTCCTTGTTGGTTATACCAAGTCCTAGCACTTCAATAAAGAAAACAGAAACCAAGTTTATATGCAAGTGTCTTGGTTAGCAGGAATGGGCAGGTTTTATCAAAGCAAACTAGATTCTGAAGAGAAGCAGTGAGGATTTTGAAAAAACTCTCAAGGAAATCTCAAGCGTAATACAATATGGACTATATGAATTAAGCATGAATTAATTTAGCACTTCGTATGAATGATTGTCCAGGCTTCCCAGTGGATGGTTATTTATTACTAAATTGCATATATCATAAACATATGTAGCCTTGAGACAATCTTTTAGGCATTCCTGTGATTGTATATATTTTTGAATTAATTTGGCTTGGATTTCAATTAAGCTGGTTTGAATGTCATAAACATTTATATTGTATAGATGACTGATATTTTATAACATAGATGTACAAAAGCATATAAGTAAACTGTTGGTGGGTGTTTGTGTTTAGTTAAAAAAAACATGAGTTTTGTTTATGTTATATTTTTCTAGCCTAAATCTAATTCTAGAAGGTGGTGCACTAATCTCTTTGAAAATTTTGTGATTGCGTTTCAGAAATTCTAGTACTGTAAAAAGAAAAGATTGCGTGTACTCATTATATGACTGCTAGCTACACTGTATATCACTTAATTATATACAATGGCTAGCAGCTTGCATAAGGTTGGCATAAGTTGCCATAGTTAATTGTGATTCATCAATGAAGTGCCACATCTTGGTCATGTGCCAGATTGTGCAACTTAGATGCACCCTGATACCTTAACAATTAGCCAAAATTAGCCACAGCAAGTTATGCAAATACCAATAGTATTCTAGCCAAAGAACAGAAACTGCTATAAACATTTACAGTAGTCTTACCACATTTTGTTTTCTGATCTGGATTAGGTAGGATGTTAGAATCATATGGGAAGATATTTCAAACTAGCACAAGTTTCAGTAGTATTCTGTGCAACACAAATATTGTACCCCAGAGGGTTGCCACCTCCTACACATTTCCAGCAGGTGGTCTTCCTACTTAAATTTTTGAGGATTAGTTAGTCAGAATTTTTGTCTCTGTCCTTTGTTTATATATAATTAGCTTGGCATAGCTACTTAGACTATTAGTTGCTGTGGACAATTCATTGTTCCCTAATATTTATTAGAAAGTCTAAACAGCCTCTCTTTTCCTTAGTTTTTACTACAATCTAAACACTGGAATCTGTATATGTTATAATTATATATATATGGGCTCCAAGTGATTGTGAAAATTTCTGATTCAGACTAGATGCCTTTGTTTTTCAGTACATGTTGTATCTAAGTGAACAATGTGTGTTTGATTCCCAGAGGGCGAATATAACATACTTCACAAAATGAATAGCTATACCATTTTTTTAAAAAAAATGATTTTAGTTGTCCTCCAATGAGCACAGGATGAACAACATTGAAGTGGGACAAATTGCTGTTCTTCAAGTGACATTTTTGTCTCAGTTCCATTCCTAAAAGTTCACAGTAGTGTGTTGCAATTTTGCTGATATTTTAAAGTTTGACATCCTGCTGGTATCATCAAATATTTCATTAATATACATTAATATTTTTGAAACACATTTTTATGTATTCTCTCTCTTTTTTCTTTACAGCTGCTTACTAACTGCAATGCATCCTTCTCTGCCCCCCTCTGTTTCCCAGCCAATATCTTTCTCACTTATCTCCATGGGGAAATTAACATTTTTCAACTCCTCTATACTGACGTTGGGGGGGGCAAGACTTTCATTTTTTTAGAAATATCACCCATTGCAAAAGCATTTGGAATTAACACCTATGGAAAAGGTGGTAACATGAAGAGTGAACAGATCACAGCCCAGTAAATTCTACAACTCTAGCAATTTTCTTCATTTTAATGAAAATTTTGAATACTTAATAAGAGATTAACAATGGGATAAAAAGGAAGTGAGAACCACCTCAGTCCCTCTCCTACTTCTGTTTTCCTGAACATCTTCTCTGTGTTTTTCAGGTGCCTTTGCAGTCTCTTATCAAATTTATGTTTGTACTTGAAAATGACACACCTGCCCAGTATCTATGGCAACAAAACCTCTCTTTAGTCTCAGTTTTCTCTTTGCTCTTTTATTTTAAAAAGTCTCCAAGGAGATTTAAAAGCAATTTTAAATATGTTTTCATTTTTTAAAAGTATTGCCATTTCTTGGTTTCACTTCAAACAGGTTGTGGTGATCTTTTGTATTAGACACATTTCAACTATGCTTAAGGAAGTTTGTATTTATCATCAAATATTGGAATATAGAAATAAGCTCAGGCATGTTCTCCAGTGCAAAACCCCAGGGAGAAGCAAATGTAATTCTAAGTAGAAAGCCAACACAAATATCTAATAAAAAAACCTTTGTCCTCTCAGTAGAAATCACCTGAATTACTTTCAAATTTTGCCAAAAGCAGTATTTAAGAAGAATTAGATTTTTCTGCATATGGTGAAACATCTGAAAAACATCTGAAAAAAACATATAGGAAAATGAAAGGAGATTCTAAATAGACAACTGAACTTTCCCAGGGGAAATTAGCACTTCCCTCGTAGATGCGATCTACCATTACAATTGTCCTTCCATTTTCAGAGTTAACCAAACAGAATGTAATGATTTCAGAGGTCTATCAAACAAATCTACAATTACAGTGGTGCCTCGCTTAACGAGCGCCCCGTACAGCGATGAATGTGCATAGCGATCCCTCTTCCGGATCGCTAATGTGAAGGCATCGCTCAGCCCCAATGGGCGAAATTCACATAGCGAAGGTTGGTAAGCCTTTCACTTACCGACCTTCGTTTTGCGACCCGCGGATCAGCTGTTCAGTGGGTCAAAAATGGCCGCCGGAACACCCGAAATGGCCACGGGCAGCGTTTTCGCACCCTTGGTAAGCGAGGGGAGGGCGCGAAAACGCTGTGCACGGCCATTTCGGGTGTTCCGGCGGCCATTTTTGACCCGCCGAACAGCTGATCCGCGGTCTCGCTGCGGCCGAAATGGCCGCGCACAGCATTTTCGCGCCCTCCCCTCGCTTACTGAGGGCGCGAAAATGGCTGCCGGAACCAGAAAACATCACTGTACTGTGAGTTTTCTGCCGATTTGGAATGGCTTTCCAATGGCTTTTTCTGATCCGTACAGCGATGTTTTCGCATAGCGAAGGTTAATCCGGAACGGATTAACCTCGCTATGCGAGGCACCACTGGTATATTCTATAATACTGTTTTACCAGAGATTTATGTTTCTTTTTTAAACTACAGAATGAATATTATATGAAAAGTTCTTCATGGAAAAATGACTACCAGTGTACTGACCAACCATTGTTACTGACTTTTTTCTGATTGTAACAGTATGTGCTGAATACCTTGTTTTTATGTTCCTTATACACTGGCTTTAAAAAGAAGATAACAAATATTTAAGCTGAGTCTGTACTGTATGTGTTCAACTGTTTTTGAACACTGAAATGCAGTCTCCGTCCTTTGAAAGTCAAGAAGCAATCACAAAATCAAAACTGGGTGATCTTCTTCTTCTTCTTCTTCTTCTTCTTCTTCTTCTTCTTCTTCTTCTTCTTCTTCTGCTGCTGCTGCTGCTGCTGCTGCTGCTGCTGCTGCTGCTGCTGCTGCTGCTTCTGCTTCTTCTTCTTCTTCTTCTTCTTCTTCTTCTTCTTCTTCTTCTTCTTCTTCTTCTGCTTCTTCTTTTGGTAATATACTATCTTTCCAGGATTCTGTTATAAAGCTTAATGTTCTTTCATTGTGCCCTGATTTGTTATCATAAGAAACAAGAATTTTTAAATGGTTGTTTTTTTATATGTGTTCCAACATAGAAACAGAAATAAATTGGGGACAAAATAAAACCTGAAGTCTGGCCTCATGCCCAGTACTTCTGTTTTGTGTGTGTGCGCACGGTCCCATTTCCATTAAATATCAGACACCTGTGTTCTTCATTGAACTCATTCTGAACCCTTCAGTGTAGAATGAGATCTAGGAGTAGTAATTGATGCTCTGTGTATGTGATTCCCAGTATGTGAAATAGGATTATTTTTGAAAGAGTTACTTTAAAAAACAAAAAAAAAACACACATAGTAATGAAATACTTACTTGAGACTTGGACCTATAAATGTAACCTTCCAAAGTGAAATTACCAGATCAGTTTAGTTCTAAAATCTAGAGAAGGGAAAAAAATAAATCTTTGACATGCACCCACAGGGTATAGCATTTAGGTTGTTCTAGGTCCTAGAGTGAGGATTAGGTAATGATGCTTAGCCAAGGTTGTCAATAACAGCAGGCTACTTTTTGCAATTATGGCAAGAATTCAAATTTCTTAAAATTTATGACAGACTCCCAAATTAGTCTCAAATGAATTGCAAGACTGGCTGCTTCTGTTCTTGATGGGGCTGTAAATACAATGACATACCTGCCCAGTATCTATGGTAACAAAAGCTCTCTTTAGTCTCAGCTTTCTGTTTGTTCTTTTCATTGAAAAAAAAAGTCTCCAAGGAGATTTCCATTTAAGAGTAATTTTAAATATGTTTCCATTTTTAAAACATATTGCCATGCAATAAACAGCAAGAAACTGCTATGTCTACCTAGTGCTGATAATGTCAGCTGGATTGTCCTTGCCACTCGCCAATACAATTGTACCTAACTGCCCTATAATGGAGAACAACAAGATCATTTGCTCAAGAATGGGCCTTATTTGGCAAGAGTGAAGACAGTCTAGAAGATTCTAGTAAAACTCAATTAGACTAGCGCCCTACCTCATAACACGAACAAGTTGCTATTCCTTGGAGACCTAACCTATTTTTTGGTTACTATCCTATATAGCTATTCTAACACAGCTATTCTAACACTTACCATCCTATATAGCTATTCTAACACCGTTAAAACTGTAAGCTATTCGTCTCTAAGCTGCTTCATGACGTTTTCTGGCTAAAATGAGGAGTATACATATTCTAAATAAGTAAATTAAAGATTGATATTTTACAGGGATAGGAGGTTCATGCAACCTATAATTTTATGTATGTATGTATGTATGTATGTATGTATGTATGTATGTATGTATGTATGTATGTATGTATGTATGTATGTATGTATGTATGTATGTATGTATGTATGTATGTATGTATGTATGTATGTATAGTGGTGCCTCACAAGATGATTTTAATTCGTTCCGCGGAAATCACTGTCTTGCAAAAACATCATCTTGCAAATGCGGTTCCCCATAGGAACACATTGAAATCTATTTAATGTGTTCCAATGGGGGGGGAATGTATGTATGTATGTATGTATGTATGTATGTATGTATGTATGTATGTATGTATGTATGTATGTATGTATGTGTGTGTGTGTGTGTGTGTGTGTGTGTGTGTGTGTGTGTGTGTTTAACTACATTGTTTTAAAAGATGGGTTCAGCTGCTTTGGAGGAGTGTAAATGTAATAGAGACAATGGATTTTAGAGATCCCATATGTCTTGCTGTATGGTATTTTTTAAAGAACTATTTCTCATGAGGAGTTTCTGAGCTAGATGAAATGCAAGATTTTTTTCATCCACCTCAGTCAAATCTATGTTTATTTTATTCTTCTTATTTTAACCTCCATTGCTTTAGCCTAAGACTGGGCATACTTATTGCCAGGTACAGCATGAAGAAAATGATCTAGAAGTTGATTTTGTAGATAGGTCACAATAAAAGCAGATATTTCGTGTCAAATTATTCTTTACCTGTACAAGATCCATTAGCTGGTATTGCCTTTATATACTACAAAACAAATTGTAGTATATAAAGTATATTGGGACTCTAATAATGTATCTGTAATTAGAGTATTGCACCTAAACCACTTAGCTATCCAGCCAGTTAATTTCAGACAAATATATATTTCTTTTATTCTTCTTTTTCTAATCTCCATCGCTGTCTGTATGTAAGCGTTTCCAAGCTGTGGGTTTAGGGTGGCCCACACTTCATATTGCACAAAGGGGTAGCACTGTCCTTGCAAAGCTGTCCTCTTTGAAGCTGTCCTTTACTTGCAAGACTAGCGTTAAAGATAAAGTCCAATTTAAAGATAAATAACTAAAAGAAGAGAGATCAGAGAGTCTCAGTTGCCCATCCATAGTGACAGCAGACTCAGGAGGCATGTGGATCATCTATCACCATCTTCCTTCTTCAGGTGAGATGGATTGTAATTCTTCAGCTGCACATATAAATATGTATGTGGAGGTTCTAGTGTCCTTTTTGTGATTATGGCCTCAGTTTCATGTAATTTATAAGTGATATTCTGAAAAGATCCCCACACATTCTTTCTTAAAGATATTTTATACTAGTAAGCATAGGTGTTGTTCCCTTTTTGATGGTAGCCTCTGCGCTATGGAATTCCCTTCTTACTGACTTGCATCTAGCCCAAACAGAGCAGTGACCTTTTTGGTTTAAAGGTGCCTTGTAATTACCGGTAGCTTGTATGATGAAAACAGCTTTCCAAAGTATTTTCCATGCTTGCTGTTGTGATTGCTAAAATTTATATCCCATCATGTTTTTGGTTCTCTACTGTGGATTCACTGTTCTAAAAACTGATTTAAAATACTACAGATAAATAAATTTAAATACATTGTATATTTTCCTAGCCAAGGGAAAGCCAGCCAAGGCTTTGAAAAATGTGGTAGTGAAAGCTACAAGCTGTAAATTCTAGGCTGTGAATGGAGGTGATCCCCTCACAATTTGAGCCAACAAGGCTTCTTCCAAGGCAATTTTCTGTTCTGTTTGTGGCCCTACTACTGGGAAAAAGCTAAGAAAAACTTGGAGCAGTCATTTTTATATTTATTATAAGTTATACAGTTCAGAACTAAAGTATTGTAGTGGTAGGAGCATCATAGATACCAACACAATAGCTCCTCTCACTACAAAGGTCTTTCCAAACTTGGAGAAGTGAGTATACTAGTGAGGTACTGCAATCTGGTGTAAAACAAAAACCCACCGCAGAAACAGAATTCCTCCTCTGTGGATCAGGCTTCTACTACCTAGGCAGCATGTTGATGTTGTTTTCTTAACAGCATATTAAGTCCTAGTAAAGTAGGAGATTACATTAAACAATAAGCATCCATCAGATTCTGCTATTTTGTATTTTAAAGATTACCAAAATCTGTTTGACTAGCCTTCCAGTATTATTTCTTCCAAATTGTTGATCTTCTTTTCCCCCCTAAGTTTGGAATTCTGTAGGATAATTTTGCTTGTATATGGAAAAATATATTAATCTTTGTGACTTCACTGGAGTCAGAAATTTTAAAAGTTTATCACTAGATAATTTGTTTTATCACTAGTTTATCTCTAGATATTTGTATTCCAGGGATACGAATATGAATAGTCCAGGATGTTTTCATGTTGTAATTTGCACAGCTGTTCATGTTAAACACAATTTACTTATAACATTATTTCTTTCTCTTTTTTGTATTTGAGTGCTCTTGTTTCCCCGCAAAACACATAGTATTTTTTTTGGAAAATTGTTTTAAAAATATTTTAAAATATGCATATTTGGTTTGTCAAATTATATGTTCCATAATGTTTAATAAAAAAATAATGAAGAAATGTGGTATGTCCACTGGGAATATCCTTTAAGAAGAATTTGTAAATATTAATTATGATTTTTGATGAAGCTGACATCCTTGCAAAATTTTAGGGGGGAAAAAAGGACAAATTTGTTGTGGTACCTTAAAGACTAATTTCTGTATTTTAATGTAAGGTTTTGTGGACAAGTCCACTTCCACAGACATAAGAGTGGTCACTTCTGAGGAAGTGGACTTGCCTACGAAAGTTCACTTTAAAATATAGCAGTTAGTCTTTAACATTTTTCTTCTTTATTTTTTATTTTTGTTTTGGTTTTGAGTGATATGCTGGCACAGACTAACATGGCTGCCTCTTCTAAAACTACAAAAAATATGTTATTCTATTTTACATGATATAAAATATCTGCAGCTTTTGAAGTGTTTCAGATGTTTTCTCTTAGCTATCACCCTGTAAGTATAGACCAGTGTAAACCTGTAACTGTAAATTCCAATCCCAGGCTCTAAAAGTTCCTTCTCTGGCCAGGTGCAAGGTTTTTCCTCCCTCCCTCCTCTTCCTACAATGGAGTGGGATGCCTTTTACTCCACTGAGGGCCCTTCAGCCATACGGGTAATTACGGGCAGGGGAAGATATGGTGTTGGCGCAGTAGCGATCAAACGTAGAAGAACAGCGGACAGATGTTTGAATGCTGTCCCCTGTTCTAGCTCTGCTGCCATCTGTTCGAACCTAGGTAACCAGCCTAATCGGTCTCCCTCTCTGTCCCTGGTGTTGATAAATGTCACGTCTGCCCACAATAAAACGGAACTCATCCAGGACTTGATCCTGGAGGAATGGACAGACCTGGCCTGTATAACTGAGACATGGGTGGGCGCTGAGGGAGGAGCTACTCTTTCCTTCATGTGCCCACCTTGGTATGCTATCCAACACCAGGGCAGACTGGGCAGGCGGGAAGAAGTTGCCATTGTTTATAAGGACATCTTTGTGGCTGCTAGGCTCTCTGTGGTGGCAAGCCCAGCTCTAGAGGCCATCCATGTGTTGTTTGGGGCCAGGGATGGCTTTGGGATTGTGCTGGCATGCCGCACTCCCCGTGATCCAGTGCAGTCCCTGCCGGATCTGGCGAATTTCATCGCCGCACTGCTGTTGAGGTCCCCCAGACTATTGGTTCTGGGGAACTTCAATATTCATGCGGAGGCTGAGGTTTCTGGCCCAGCTCATGAGTTCCTGGAAACCATGGCTTCCTTGGATTTGACCCAGCAAGTCAACGATTCTACCCTCATGGGAGGACATATGCTGGATCTGGTCTTTGCTGCCAAGCAGAGAGAGTATGCTCCGATAGTGGCCGACTTGGTACCAGCCCCCTTGTTATGGTTGGATCTCTAGCTTTCTCTATAATCCAGCGGATGTTAGCAATTTGGTCTCTAGTTCCTCTGCCCCTTTGAAATCCAGCTGCTTCTTTGTGGCCTCTGTGAATGCACACTAATGAGTTAATTCTGCACATGCGCAGAGGTCTCGGAAGATTCTGGAGCTAAGAGAAGTGCTAGGACCAGCCCTGCAGCCCACGTGGTCCACCCGTCCTAGCAGTTACCTCAGTTCCAATTTTTCTGCTGCACTGAGAGGTCTCTCGTCGGAACTCTCGTGCTAGGACCTTGGAACCTCTTTGTCATTTTGGTGCCTAAAGGGGGAAAAAGTCACAGTTAGTTATCTGCCTTTCTCCCCTTTTATTCTTCGGCTTTGATTCATCTTCTTCGGGATCCTCAGACGATTCCGACTCATCGTCTGCCTCGTCCTTGTCGGACGATGATTATGGTACCGTGGGTCGTAAGAAACAGAGACGCCATCGCACTCCGGTACCTGTGAAGAAGACCAAGATTGATGCTTCAGTACTGTCGCTACCCAAGACTTGGGAACGTGACAACACCACCTGTCATACAGTACCATCGAGTGCCCACATGGAACCTATTGCCAAGTCTCACGGTACTGGAGTGCATGGTACCGTGACCGGTACCAAGAGAGGCAAGAGATTACCTTCACCACCCTGCCTTTCTACGAAAACATCTAAATGTCATAGGACACAGTTTAATCCTTCTGACTTCTCCTTTTCTTCTGAATCCTGTGTTTCGGAACCTGTACCACCAGAATCTGAAGTGCTCACAAGCCTTTACCTGGTCTGGTCAAAGCACACTCTACACGGGCTGTGTTGGCCTCTACTGCCTTCCTTCGAGGTGTTCCTGTTCAGGACATCTGCAAGGCTGCCATTTGGTCTGCTCCTTCTACCTTTGCTGCACATTACAGGCTTGACGTCCGTGCCGAGGAGAATGCCCTGTTTGGACAAGCGGTATTATCAGCTGAACTTCCGTGACTTCCCTCCACCTCTTCTCAAGGTAAGCTTGGTATTCACCCATTAGTGTGCATTCACAGAGGCCACAAAGAAGAAAGAGAGGTTACTTACCTGTAACTCTGGTTCTTCGAGTGGTCCTTTGGGAATTCACACTTCCCGCCCATCCTCCCCTCTTCTGTCACGTCCATCTCTGTTCTGAGGCGCAGCAGAATTGAGGAACTGAGGTAACCGCTAGGACGGGCAGACCATGTGGGCTGCGGGGGTGGTCCTATCGCTTCTCTTAGCGCCAGAATTTTCCGAGACCTCTGCTCATGTGCAGAATTAACCCATTAGTGTGAATTCAGAGAGGACCACTCGAAGAACCAGAGTTACAGGTAAGTAACCTGTCTTTGTACTTCTGGAAGTTCTCGGTCCACATACCTCTGAAGCCTGCTTTGTAGGATTTTGAGAATAACCTTGCTAGCGTGTGAAATGAGTGCAATTGTACAGTAGCTGAAGCATTCTTTGGCACTGCCCTTCTTTGGGATTGGGATGTAGACTGATCTTTTCCAATCTTCTGGCCACTGCTGAGTTTTCCAAACTTGCTGGCATATTGAGTGTAGCACCTTAACAGCATCATCTTTTAAGATTTTCAGTAGTTCAACTGGAATGCCACCACCTCCACCAGTCTTATTTTTAGCCATCATTTCTAAGGCCCACTTGACTTCCCTCTCCAGGATGTCTGGCTCAAGGTCAGCAACTACATTGTCTGGGTTGTCCGGGATATCCAAATCTTTCTGATATAATTCCTCTGTGTATTCTTGCCACCTCTTCTTGATGTCTTCTGCTTCTGTTAGGTCCCTACCATTTTTGTCCTTTATCATGTCCATCTTTGCACAAAATGTTCCTTTAATAGCTCTAATTTTCTTGAACAGATATCTGATTTTTCCATTTCTTTTACTTTCCTCTATATATGTTGTTGGAAAAGAGTGTTTGTGATGACCAGCTCGTTCTCTTGACAGAACACTATTAGCCTTTGCCCTGCTTTGTTTTGAACTCCAAGGCCAAACTTGCGTGTTGTTCCTTTTATCTCTTGACTCCCTACTTTAGCATTCCAGCCCCCTATAATGAGAACAACATCTTTCTTTGGTGTGCATAGGGAGGGGCATAGGGATGTATAAATAAGTATGGGGCCTCATGTGAGCTATGGGTTGTGTGGAACTTATCATTGGTGTGATCCTTGTTAGTCAAAAAACCTGAGATAAATTAATTACCTTTGCTGTTGTTGTTCTTGTTTGTTTGTGCAGATAATAGATTCATAGCATTGCAGATCTGGAAAGGATACCAAGGATCATAGGGTCCAACCCTCTACCAGTGCAGGAAATTCGCAGTTAAAGCATCACTGATAGGTAGCCATCTACTCTCTGCTTAAAAATCTCCAGTGAAAGAACATCCATGCCCCTACTTCTGGCAGTTCATTCCACTATCAAATGGCTATCACTATTAAGAAGTTCTTCCTAATGTTTACTTACAGTCTCCTCTATTGTAACTTAAATCCATTATTTCTAATCTTATTATCTTGAGCTGCCAAAAACAAACCTGTTCCATCTTCAGTATGAGAGCCCTTCAGATACATGATCATATTCGCTCTCAGCCTTCTCTTTTCCAGGCTAAACATGCCAAGTTCCTTCAGCCTTTCCTATAGGGCTTGGTTCCCAATTCTTTTACCATACTGATTTCCTTCCTCTGGATGCATTTCAGCTTCTTGATATCCTTCTTAAACTGTGGTGTACATAACTGGACAGAGTAATCAAGATGAGGTATAGATAGTACTATTGCTTCCCTTGATCTGGGCACTGTACTTCTGTTGATGCAACCTAATATAGCATTTGCTTGTTTTGCTGTCGGATCACATTTTCATTCATTTTTAACTTGTGATTGACTTAAGACCCATTGATCCTTTTCATGTGTACTATTTCTAAGCCATCTTTAATCTATCCTAAATTTGTAAGACTGATTTTTCTATCTACTACAACACTTTACATTTTTTTTCCTGTTGAAACTCATTTTGTTTTAAACATCCCATTTTTCTTAACCTGTTAAGGTAATTTTGAATCCTCATTCTGTCTTCTTTGCTCCCAAGTTTGGTATCATTTGCAAATTTAATGAGCACCCCCCTCCACACTAATCCATGTCATATATAAAGATACGTATTATTGAGCAACAGCAGGGCATTGGACTTGATGGCCTTATAGGCCCCTTCCACCATGATTCTGTGGTGTGAAATAATGTCCGTACATGATTTGTCTGATTCTGGGCAAAACAGATCTTTGTATCACTAACAAAATATGGTCACTGACCTCAAAGAGTGACTTGTTCAATGCATTCACTGTTCTTTCCTAAAACAAGCAGCATACCCATTCACTTCTGTCACACTATAATGCTGCTTGTACATCAGAACTCACTCACTAGTTTGAGTGAAACAGTCCTCTGGAAGTCTTCCTTCTTTACAGTACAGAAGAAGATTACAGAACATGCAGTTCTCTGCATGTGATTATTCATTAGCACTACATGCTCCCCATGCATGTGCTGTAATGTTTAAAAGGTCAAGTACTCTGAAATTGGGTCTCTGCAGCTCTTTGAGAAGATGGTCCATGTGGTGAACCACCAGGGCTACAGTTTGGAACATTTTTCTTAGTCAGCAAAGAGCTCCCAAGTGCAAAGAAGATTCTACCATCCATACATGCCATTAGCTCTCTTCAGGGGCTAGAAAAGCTTTGTAGGATGAGAGGTGTGCTTTGTCTCTTGGAAAGAAAGGCACTTATGCAAGAAGCATGTGTAACTTACAGAGAAGACATGTAAGAGATCAGAAAACAATCAAATTTTCTGGTGCTGTGATAGAGCTCTCTCCATTCCTGTTGGCAAGCAGGCCCACCTGCTTGCAGTACTCCAGTTCTTTCTTCCCTTCCAGATGAACTAGCTAACAGCAGAGCAGTTTGCAATTAAATGAATCCTCCTACATCACAGGACAGAAGAGTGTTTGGGCGTTGGCTGTAGAAGTTCACAGAACAAAGGTGTGGTTTGTGTGGGTAGAAAGGACATTTCCTCACGTAAGATAATTCTGTTGAGTTCTTCGTCAGGAGTGTTTTTGGGAAGATGGTGCAGAGGACGGTAGTGGATGGATGAACTCTCCTCTTGGGCTATAAATATTTTATTTTTTAAGATGGGTCTGCTCCTATCCTGCTAACTCTGGTGAAAAAAAGCATCTCAGCATTTGATGCTAACAGGCATGCTACCTTCTCACTAACACATCCAACCCAGCTAAAAAGACCTGTGCCAGTGTGACAGGCTAAGCTCTCTCCTGGGCTGCCTGAAGTCAATAGTGTCATTCTTATATACTGTATATATAATTCCAGGTCCATATAGCTATGTCTGCAGCTTTGTTTTAGCTAGTTCAAAATGAGTTCACTCTCCTTATTCTCTTCCTCTGAACCAGAGTATAAGAGAGCAAAACCTTTCATCAGCTCACCCTGACACTGTTCTGCAATTTTCATTTTCATTTTAAGTGATGCCCCTAATTGGAGGATTAGGTTCACAAGAGATCTTTGCAAGAACCCTTTATTCTTTTTCTTTTCTGTCAACGTTTGTCAACAGTTCAAAGTAAAGAGATCTCATAGTCTGTCCCTGAAGGACAAGGAGTGGATCAAGGAATATGACTGTGAAGCGTGTTGTTGTTTTTTTAGTAACTTCTGTTTATTGGGGAGAGCTGCTTCATTGTTCAATCTCCAAGTTGGCAGTACTGTTTCTGTCTTGTGTCCAGTCATTTCTAGGAGTTGGAATTTTTTTTGGCATCTTTATGCTGTACTATTTATTTATTTATTTATTTATTTATTTATTTATTTATTTATTTATTTATTTATTTATTTACTTACTTATTTACTTACTTATTTACTTACTTATTTACTTACTTATTTACTTATTTACTTACTTACTTACTTGCCGGCCTGCCTGCCTGCCGGCCTGCCTGCCTGCCTGCCGGCCTGCCTGCTTGCTTGCTTGCTTGCTTAACTTATATGCTGCCCACACTACCAGAAGGTCTCTGGGCGGCTTACAACAGGTATATGGCCTTTTCTAATGGGTACAGCAGGACCACCAGCGTACATATTGCAGTTACTAGGTCGGTACCTACCAGATATATTTTATTAAATCTAGCTGAATTCAGGGGAGCTAGGTGTCATCAGTAGTGAGAAAAGCTCATGATCATGTGTATCTTTAAGGTTTAAATTATAGCCATTACTGTGAATCTCCAAGAATGGTGCCTGTGTATCTGTATTGTCCTGCTGTCCTTCTGCTCACCTTCATTTAACACCAATTTTTGCAAGCAGACTTTAATAGAAAAGATCTCTTTGATTCTCCTGAGTGAAATGGCTATGCTTTCTAGATGGATGGCAACTTCCTCTTGAAAGACCACATTGCAGGTTGGGAGTGCTCTTGAACCCAGCATTCTTCTGGAAGGGCCAAGTGGCTGTTGTGACCAACAATGCCTTTACTTAACTTTGTCTGGTTTAGGAGGTGTGCTGCTACCATGGGTAGGTGGATCTGGCCATGATGATACAAACCTCAGTTTTTTCTTTGTTAGTGTCTTAATTGCCTTGGCCAGAACCCAGTCGATGAAATGTGCTTATGTAAGTGAAATCATGTATATCTTAGTAGCAAACTGCCAATAACTAACAAGATGCTAATCATGTTTCAGAATGTTGGGTACATGACCAGGAACTCACCCAGCATCTCATTAATTATTAGAGTCTTAACTGTCATCCCTGAGGCAATGCAGTCAATGTTGAGATATCTTTGAAAAATGTTGAGAAGCTACAGGTAGTACAGAAAAGCAGGAGGTAGATTGTCATTTGCTATGTCCTTTATAGACCCTGTATAACTTTACAAACCATGTTCCAGACCTACTGCACTGGTTTCCAGTTTGTTTCAGAGTTCAGTTCATGGTGATGGTTTCATTCTAAAAGGCCCTAAATAGCTTGGGGTCAGCATAAGATTGTCTCCTTTTAGATGCATTTACCTGTCATTTGGCATCTTCAGTGGAGGCTCTGTTGCTTACCATATGGCTAGAGATGGCATGACTTGCTTCATGCAGGGCTGTTGCAAGTCATTACGGCAGCACCACAGATGCCACACATTCCCATCCCGTACCCCTGGTCAGCTCCCCACTCACCATGTGGCACAAACTGGTTGTCTCCTGCTCTTCGTGCAATCGTCCAGTCACAGCAGGAGCATGGACTTCCCTTCTCTGCCTCCTCCAGCAGATGCCCACTCAAAGGCAGTGCTGCAGGAATCCCTCCCCCCCCCTTGTCTGAGTGGGCAGCTACTGGAGAAGGCAGAGAAGGGAAATCTCTGCTCCTGCTGTGACTCGACAGTTGCACAAAGAACAGGATATGAGCTGTGCATGCCAGCTGGTGAGTGGGAGAGCTGGCTGGGGAGGGTAGAAGGGAATATGTGGCATCTGTGGTGCCATGTCAACGACTTGCAACAACTGGCATGAAGTAAGTTGTGCCCATCTGTACTTACCACATTAGGGTGGGGAGCACACAATGGGTTTCCTGTAGCACCATCCTGCTTGTGACACTCCCACCCAAGAACAGTTAGGCTGGCTGCATACTTACTTGGTTTCTAAAACTTATATGTTCTTTTTTTTTCAAAAAAATCTTTTTGCTCTAAAAATGCTTGTGGTTAGTTTTTAATATGTGATCACTTATGGATTTTTTAATATTGTAATTTTATTGGATAGCACTTTGGGACCTAGGAGGGCAGAAAAGTTATTTATAATTTTTTTTTAAAAAAAAAGAAATTAATGATATAGGGCTATTGCCCTGCCAAATTGCATTGATTGAGATGGAGATAATTCCTCAAGACAATCACAAGAAGATCTAACTGAGTTTGTTTTTGGTGTGCTCACTTTGGTGCGGTACAGTTTTTTCATATAAATCTGTAGGTGTCACAGTCTTTCATTTAAAGTTATCCCATTTACAGTAGACCATTGACATTAGTAGTTTAGGAGATGTAACTATATCCTAGTAATAGTTATTTAATTTGTACGTAATTTTTTTTTTTGTTATAACATGGCATCATTTGTCCACCTTTATTTGACAAATAAAGGTATACCCTGTTTTCCTGAAAATAAGACAGAGTCTTATTATGTACAAATAAATGACTGGGTGAACATTAGTACAGAAGCAGAGAGTAATCTCATTGCTAATCAATCTCAGACATACTCCCTGTAACAGTTGCCAATATAAACCTATGTGTTGTGTAGGCTTTCTCATAATTATTGGTGTTCATTTGGAATATTGCACAGAAAAATGGTGCTGCAGTCAACAGCTGCAAATCTCCAAGGAACAAGCAAAAAGACAGCAGAAGGGTGATAGTAATCCATAATTCCTGAGAATTTCACAGCCTAGAATAACTTGACAGGGACCCAGAACAAAATGTTGTTGAGAATTGAATGCTGCTAAGCTGAGTAAATTGACTTTCTGATGACAAAGTGGGACCTGGTTGTAGTAGTGATCATGTTTTTTAGTTTTGTGTTTATTTACTTTGTCATATATGTGCTCCGCTATACAAGGCATGCTGGAATGCCTATTTTGCCATGTATCAGGCTGGAATACCACATCTTCCAGGACAATGACTTTTGAAAAGGAAAAGCTATCAACTTCTTAATTGATTAATTATATCCTTTTCACCAATTAATCATTCAATTAAATTTAAATAAATGACTCTTATTAGCACAATCTTCCATTCATTGTCAAAAGGAAAGACTCATCTATTTTTTATTCATTAATAAAGTAAGAGGGAAATTGAGATAATGTTTAAAAATATACAAATGTGCACTTAATTTACAGACCCACTGATTAAAATTGGCCATATAAATCAACCAGAATATTGATTGAGTGATCTACTGATTATACCAATTAAAATAATGGTAATATGTTAACCAGTATTACTATACAGTGAACAAAATCATGTTGTATGGTGGTGAAAGGGAAATGGTAAGGTGGTGGAGGTATGCCGGTGGAGGAGAGATTGCTATAATTATTAAATATCTGCTTAGATACTTGATCATGTACCACGCCATCCAACTGGTGCACTGTGAGGAATCCAAGGGGGACTTGTTAATTAGCAGCAACTTGCTGCAGCAAGTTACGGCCATTTGCTTTCCACAGGTGTAAGTGTGCAACAGGATTTTGGCCAACAATTCTTTTACCACAAAAAATAACCCTAGCTCCTTTTTTTGCAATAGCAGAACAGACTATATTCATAATATGATTATCTGTCTCAACCTCAGCTTTCCATTAGTAAATATGAGAACAGGGATTTACTCCAGATATTGTGGAAATAAAGTGAGATGAAGAATAGTACTCTACATTGTATCCAGTGCTGAACATCCAGTTGTACAGGGTGGAATCCAACATACGGCTGAAGGAGCAGTCTCATCTTCCTGTTATAGCCTTTTGAGCAAACAGGGACCAAATGTTACCTTGAGTGTCACAATGCATCTACGCTTGTGTACTTTGAATTTGTATGCAATATCCTTTATTCCAGGGCTGGCCGGACACTGTGTCACCAACAAATCTTTCCATGTTCTCAAGGGCCACTCTATTTTCTAGACACCAGAATGGGGTGTTGAGAGAACAGAAGTTTCAAAAGGAACTTTTCGTATTCACCATTGCTTTTTGACAGCTTTTTTGTTGAAGCTGTGCCGATGTTTGTGGATTTTAATGGCTTCCCTGTGTAGTCTAACATAATGATTGCTGGTGTTGTCCAGTACTTCTGTATTTTGACATAGGATTTCATGTTCAGCTTGTTTCAGGGAATATTCAGCTACTGTCGATTTTTTCAGTTGTTTTAGTCTGTAGTATCTTTCATGTTCTTTGATTCTGGTCTGGATGCTGTGTTTTGTGGTCTACCAATGTTTTGATTGTGCCTCTTTTTTGCTGTGTGTTGTGTTAGACAGTGCGAATTAGAACTGAGAAACTCAGTTTCTCAGCACCAAACTCAACCATCTGAATTGGGCCCTACAGGCAAATTGTTATTCCAAAAATGAAATCACAAGAGCCATCAAACTGAGAAAACAACACCAAACTGAAGAAGAAAAACAGCCACCCACAAATAAAGTAGTTCTGTCATACATCAAAGGGTTTGCAGACCACATGGGGAAATGTTTGAAAAAACACAACCCACAAACGGTATTTAGGCCCACTACAAAAATACAACAAATGCTACAGTCAGCAAAGGACAAAAAAGGGACCCCCTCACCACTGCAGGAGTATATCGGATACCTTGCAGTAGTGGCCAGGGACCACAAAATGGAGATGTTTCTTGCTCTGTGGTTTAGTGTCCTGATGACCCCTAGTTTGTGTTGCAATGGATGATGAGAGTTAAATCTCAGATATTGATCAGTGTGTTGGGGTTTTCTGTAGATTTCTATTCCTAACCTGCTGTTAGATCCTATGATGACTGCAGAGTGCAGGAAAGTGAGCATGACGGGGGGCATTCATGCATTGAACTTGCTGGCTTAATAGGCCCCTTCTAACCACTGTTCTATGATTCTATGCATTTTTCAGGTTATTCTCTTATGAACACTCATACTAATTCTCTTACCATCCTAATAAGAATACTTTTTATTAATAATGCTTGTCTTTTTTGTTTTTATATTTTCAATGTGTAATATCAGGACTGGCGACTGGAGAGAATCAGAAAGTATTTCCTTGTAATTTTGGGACCTCTTAGTAACAACAATGAAGAAAAATGACTAGCCCAGTGGTAGGAAAAACCACTGGGCTAGTCAAGTATAATCTAAACCAAATCCCTTATGAATACACAGTGGGTGAAGAACAGATTTAAGGAACTCGATTTGGTGGACAGAGTCCCTGAAGAACTATGGATGGAGGCTCATAACATTGTACAGGAAGCAGCAACAAAAACCATCCCAAAGAAAAGAAAATGCAAGAAAGCAAAGTGGCTGTCCAACGAGGCTTTACAAATAGCAGAGAAGAGAAGGGAAACAAAATGCAGGGGAGATAGGGAAAGTTACAGAAAATGGAATGTGGACTTCCAAAGAATAGCAAGGAGAGACAAGAGGGCTTTCTTAAATGAACAATGCAAAGAAATAGAGGAAAATAATAGAAAGGGAAAAACCAAAGATCTGATCAAGAAAATTGGAGCTATTAAAGAAACCTTTTGTGCAAAGATGGACATGATAAAGGACAAGAAAAACCAGAGATCTGTTCAAGAAAATTAGAGATATTAAAGGAACATTTTGTGCAAAGATTGACAAAAATGGTAGGGACCTAACAGAGGTAGAAGACATCAAGGAGAGGTGGCAAGAGTGGTCGAAATGACTAGATAGGCGGGGTATAAATACAATAAATAAAGAAACAAACAAACAAACAAGAATACACAGAGGAATTATACCAGAAACATCTTGATGCCTCAGACAACCCAGATAGTGTGGCTGCTGACCTTGAGCCAGACATCCTGGAGAGGGAAGTCAAGTGGGCCTTAGAAAGCATGGCTAACAACAAGGCCAGTGGAGGTGATGGCATTCCAGCTGAACTATTTAAAATCTTAAAGGATGACACTGTTAAGGTGCTACACACAATATGCCAGCAAGTTTGGAAAACTCAGCAGTGACCAAAGGAATGGAAAAGATCAGTCTACATCCCAATCCCAAAGAAGGGCAGTGCCAAAGAATGCTCCAACTACTGTACCATTGCACTTATTTCACACTCTAGCAAGGTTATGCTCAAAATCCTACAAGGTAGGCTTCAGCAATATGTGGATTGAGAACTCCCGGAAGTATAAGCTGGATTTCAAAGGGGCAGAGGAACTAGAGACCAAATTGCTAACATGTGCTGGATTATGGAAAAAGACAGAGTTCTAGAAAAACATCTACTTCTGCTTCATTGAGTACGCAAAGGCCTTTGACTGTGTGGACCACAGCAAACTATGGCAAATTCTTAAAGAAATTGGAGTGCCTGACCACCTTATCTATCTCCTGAGAAATCTATATGCGGGACAGGAAGCAACAGTTCGAACTGTATGTGGAACAACTGATTGGTTCAAAATTGGGAAAGGAGTACGACAAGGCTGTATCATGTCTTTCTGCTTAATTAATGTATGCAGAATACATCATGTGAAAGGCTGGACTGGATGAATCCCAAGCTGGAATTAAGATTGCCGGAAGAAATTTCAACAACCTGAGATATGCAGATGATACCACTCTGATGGCAGAAAGGAGGAATTAAAGAACCTTGTAATGAGGGTGAAAGAGGAGAGTGCCAAAAATGGTCTGAAGCTCAACATCAAAAAAAGTAAGACCATGGCCACTGGTCCCATCACCTCCTGGCAAATAGAAGGGGAAGATATGGAGGCAATGACAGATTTTACTTTTTTGGGCTCCGTGATCACTTCAGATGATGACAGCAGCCACAAAATTAAAAGACGCCTGCTTCTTGGGAAGAAAGCGATGACAAACCTAGACAGCATCTTAAAAACCACCTTGCCGACAAAAGTCTGCATAGTCAAAGCTATGGTTTTTCCTGTAGTGATCTATGGAAGTGAGAGCTGGACCATAAAGGAAGCTGACCGCTGAAGAATTGTTGCTTTTGAATTGTGGTGCTGGAGGAGGCTCTTGAGAGTCCCCTGGACTACAAGGAGAACAAACCTGTCCATTCTGAAGGAAATCAAGCCTGAGTGCTCACTGGAGGAACAGATCCTGAAGCTGAGGCTTCAGTACTTTGGTCATCTAATGAGAAGAGAAGACTCCCTGGAAAAGACCCTGATATTGGGAAAGTGTGAGGGCAAGAGGAGAAGGGAATGAAAAAGGTCGAGATGGTTGGACAGTGTCACCAAAGCGAACAACATGAATTTGACCAAACTCCGGGAGGCAGTGGAAGACAGGAGGGCCTGTCATGCTCTGGTCCATGGAGTCATGAAGAGTCGGTCATGACTTAAGGATTAAACAACAAAAGTAACAACAATGCAACTTGTGTAACATTCCGCACAATGAATACTTGCACGATCAGTGAGAACAATAATAATGCCAACCTGGCTGGCCAGAAAGAAAAAGTAATATAAGATAATGTATTTACTTCAGTTCAGTAAACATTTTCCCAAGCTGTGGAGAACTACCTCCTGGATGTACCTGAATTATTTGCTACTGCTAGGATCTTGGATGCTATATGGACAGGTTCAGCCCTACCAATAGGCAAATTAAGGCAACAGGCGACAGGTTTTGAATGGCGTGTTACAGATTTACTTTTCTATTATGATATTTTATTGTCAGGAAGGGAAAGACGTGCTAATGGGATTTTCAGCTTCATGTGCCAAAATAATTTAGCTAGGTTTGGGTACGATGCAGTTTCATTTAGCCACGCCATAGGGAAGAAGGGCATTTGCTCCTGTGCCTTGGTTAGTAAAACATCTTGGGCATACAGAATGTATAGATTTCAGAGTCTAGAGGGTTAAACATTTAATGAGTTGTTCAAAAAGATTATGAGATGGAAAGAAGCAGTCAGTATATGTACAAGGGAGATTAAGTAGTAGGAGAAAAACGTCATTTGTTTATAAGATATCCCTTAATGTGACTGAAGGTTTTTATAGTACAAATGAAAGTTTTATTTTTGTTTTGTTTTGTTTAGAAAGTGCTTTGTGAGCTTTTCTTAAGGCTAAATGTGACATAAAAAGTGGTCTAAACTACATTCAATCAGTAATAAAAATAAAATAAGGATTATACCAGTGCTCAAATCCAGAGGAAGTTATTTATGAATTAGTCATGCTACCCATCAGTAGGACAATTTAGTAGTAACTAACTTCTGTTCCATTCCTTTCGCCAGGGTGCCATTTATTCAGATCAAGAGCAAGGTGTATAACAGCACAGCACACTGTATTTAAACTTATCTCAACTAGGAAGTCTTATGACTCCCATGGAGCATCAGGGCAGTCTCCTTGTTTTTCAAGGCAGAACCACACTGATGGGAGAAACCGAGGCATGAAAATCTCCCCTGTTGCCCTCTATTATCTCTCACAATTCTGCCTTGGAGTCCAAGAAATGTGAAAGTCTATGCTCCCTTTCTCCCCAGTCATAACTAGTAGCATCATCTCATTTATGGCAGTGATTTTATTTTTTACACCGTATTTGAAAATACACTGCAAGGGATGGGTCATGTTGGGATGTTTTCTAAAGGATATGGGGTTGATTTTAACACTTAATCCTGCTTTTGCACTTTCTTCTTCTATATTTGTGAGCAGTTATTTCTGGTCATTGCTATTTTCTTCCAGAAATAGGGTGTTACCATGTTGGTGTTTCTGCCATGAATTTCCACTTCTCCTGCTTTTCATACAGTATGATATGTTCTGCATACTGATTGAACAGAAGAGAGATAATATCCAACCTTGCCTGATATATATACTAACTAGAAATAATTTTGTCTCATGATATTCTGTCATAACAGCAGCCTTCTGTCCAGAATGTAAGTTACACATAAGAATAATAAAAGATTGTTATGTACTCATTTCTTTTAAAACAATCCATAGCTTTTCATGATCCTCAAAGCCAAAGGTTTTGTTGCATTCTATTTAGCAGAAATATATTGTCTTCCTAAAGTCTTCCATATACTCCAGCAGCAAACATATATTTGCTAAATTATCTTTAGTGCCTTTTCCTTTTCTGATCCCACTTTGAATATCTGGCATTTCTGTTGATTAATTTCCCATATATACTCCTTAGGATTTTCATCATTTTCGTCTCTGTAGCTTGTAATAGTTCTACTGGTATCTCATCCATTTCTCAATATTTATATCTTCCTGTTGGTTTGAGAGCAGCTTTCATTTCACTTTTATGTTCTTCCTTAAATAATAATAAAAAAAATCTTCATCTCTAGTCGACTCTGGTATCCTTTTACCTCTTCTGTATAGTTCTTCAGTATATTGTTCCCATTTTCTGTTAACCAGATTATCTATCCTCCGTAGATCTTTCAGCATCTCTAATCTTAGTTTAAGAGGAATACTAGGTATGAGACTGATTTACTCAATAAAGGAAGGCATGGCCTTGGGTTTGCAAGATCCGAGCTGGACTGGTAATCACATCTGGATGGAGTGATGGACTAGGATGCAGGAAGCCTGAATTTGAATCCTTGCTCAGCCATGGAACCTCTCTGAGGATGTGGATCTGATAAAACCACTCCTTAAATATCTCACTTACCTTGAAAGCCCTGTTAGGGTTGCTGTAAGTCAATTCTGTCTTGATGGTACATAACATAATATTCATTAGAACGAAGAATATGATCCATAAATCAATAAATACATTCTGGTTGTTTTCTCTTATTGCTTATATTAAGATGCTTGTTTTTAACATTCATTTTGTGAAGTCACTGCAAATATAGTAACAGTTATATTGTTCATCCTTACTACTAATTTGCCTCCAAAGTAAACTGGCATGTGAGATAGAAACTCTTAGAACTCTTAAACACCAAATAATACTGTTATATTAGTAATAAATGTGTATATTATTGTAGTTATAGCTGTTATTAAATATTATACTGCCAAGCAATTTGTCCATACCATTTTATTTTTTGACCTTTCTGTCACCCAAATGATAAATGATGCCTATTATCATAAAGCACAGAATCAGTACTTTATAGCATCTGTTGTAACCTTAGAGCAGTCCTGGGGTTTATAAAGATGGAAAAATATCTAACTGCATTGAGCCAGTTATATTCTTTCAAAGTGGTAAAATTAAACTTTGTTATGTACTAAAATTTCAACACTGGGTTTTTTGACATAACTTTCCTCTCGAGCACGCATCTGTTCAGAAGAAAAGTAATAAAGAAAATATGCTTGTTTGAGCTTGACTTTTTAATGAATTTTAAAGGATATTTTTTATCTTTTTTGTTTGGCTTTCTCAAATACCAATGGCAACAAACAGCTGTTTTGTAGAATTATGACAGTGGCCAAAATCCGAATGGCATGGTCTGCTTGCACAGTGAGAGTGACATCATTGATAGTGCCAGATTGCTGTAGATTAAAGGCTTCCTTTTGCAATTTTGGGTGCCCATGACTTTGTTGCATTGTGTAGAAGCCATGTGCACCCCAAAACTGTGAAAGAAAGCCTTTAATCAGCCGCAGTTTAGTCAAGAGAGGAAGCAATTTTAGTCTCTGCTTCCTTTCCAGAGACTGGAATGAAGGACATTAATTAGGTTTTGCAGGCACAAGAAAATCAGCCAGGTATTTGATTTTTACTATTTATCTGTAACTAGTTACTTCAAAACTTGCTGATGGATAGGGTTGAGCTCATAGATGGAGGAATGGAAGGGAGAGTTCATGCAAAAAAAGCATTCCAGCATGGATAACTTGAAGTGGGGGCTATTGTGGCTATTTTTGTTTGGTGCACAGCACAGTTCCTGTTAAATGCACAAGAGAATCTGCAGTTCCATCCCCTCTGTTTTGGTATTTTTGGCATTCAGGTTCCAGCTCTAATTTGAATCCTCTCACAAGGATGACTGGCTGCCTTGTCAACATCATTTTTGCTGTAAATTCACCTTCTTCATACCAACCATGAGGTTATCATTTGTCAGTTTAGATTTCATGACATTCTTGAAGACAAATGAAAGTAATTCTGAACTCTGAATTAGTTTTGTGTACCCTCAATAATGTCACAATTTAAGGCCAAAATCCTGTTCCATAAATTATGCTTGTATAAGGATCATGATTCGAGATGGACATGAACTGCAGTTTGGCAGTTTGGTCTGGTTCAGTACTTTCCTCTTCTACCTTCTCTGGCAGCCGCCCACTCAGACAAGGGGGTGGGGCAGGGAAACCCATGGTACTACCTTTGAGGGAGCCATTTCTTGGAGGACATGGGGGAGGGAAAAACACGGCTGCTGGTGAGTGGGCGATGGCCCAGAGGAGGCATGGGAGTGAAGCATGCATTGCCCAAAAACACCTGTGCAGGCACTATGCTGAAGCGGGTCGAACTGCTAAACTGCATTTAATGCCCATCTCTAGTCATGATGTCAGCAGCAGATGGATACTTTTGCTAGTTAGAGACTTCTTTCTCCTGTCCCAGGGTTGGCATGATATGCGTGTAATAAAACTGAGTCATATAACCAGTGAGAGAGAAGCAGGAAATCTTTAATTTCTAAAATTCTCCCTCTGCTGTTGATATCATCATCCTTATGCAGGCATAATTTATGGAACAGGATTTTGGCCTAGGTTTTCTTATATAACACCCCCACTTCTACTAGGCTAAAAACTGTAAGCAGGCATGAAAGAGTCAGTTGGGGAGATGGTCTGAGAAACCTACTGTTTCCCAAAATACTCTGTTTCATGTGAAAAATATTTACAAGAAAACATCCAGTGTATAGTGAATTCATAAAGGAATATTTAGGCTCTTATATGAATATATGATGTCCAACACATTAGCAAGCCATAGATGTAGCATTTTAAAGAGACAGAGAAATTTAACGGTTGAATAAGCTTAATAAAGATGCAGTCAATCAAAAATAAATTCAAACAGCTCTTGTCAAAGCAGTCTGTCATTCCAGGTGACCTCATATATTCCATATGCTAATATGACCTGGGAGTACATTTCTAAAATTTTACTGTCAGAGAAAAAAAATGAACAGGTTTAAATAATTGATATTTGATGTTTTTGTGCATCTGTGTATATATTTCATAAACAATCATTTAAATTATTGATAGTTTTGCTTGTTTGTTTTCAGCTTTGCATGTAAACCAGAATTTATTTACGGAGTATACATTTGATACAGATGCCTTTCAGGCAATGTGGAGTTGTCATCCATCTGACAAAGATATTTTGTATGAGATTTTCATCATTTTGTGACATTTGTATTTTGTTTACACCACTTCAGTAATTCACTTCTGGGACTAAAAGTTGCTTTTAAGTTTTAAGCACACTGCCGGATGCCAGAAAAAATAAAATAAAAAAAGCATCAGATTCTTCTGTATTTGAAAGCTTTTGGGCTATCAAGTGATCAAAACCTGCCAAAATCATACTAGAGATCTGCCATTATAAATAAGGTGCTGGCAATTCTTATTGTGAAAGGTCATCCCAAGGGGTGAAAAAAGCAAAGACAACTGAATTGCCCTTGTTCTTTGTTAGAGTAAAAATGTTTATGCAATGTAGAGCGCTTTTGGAATTTTGCTTGTGTCAGTGTTTGAAATATCTCCCTTGGAATTAATTAGTTTTGATTTTATTTGGAAAAACAAAAATATATAGCTAGTGTTTGCCAAATATCAGGTACGGTATCTTTGAGATAATAGCTTGAATGGCCACTATTATGTTTGGTATTCTTATGTAACTTTTCCTTGCTCTGCTGTGGTAGAAGTGCAAGAGTACTCATAGTGGGAACATTTTTCACACCCTCCTCTTCACTATAGCCCCTTATAATATCAGATAGTCCCTCTTGAGATTTGGGGAACGTAATGAAAGGCCTGGGATGTGTAGCAGGCAGCTGTACCAGGGTAGGATATGGAAAAAAATGGACAGTAGGAGTTTGCCAAGGCATATTTGTGGTCATACTGCACTAGATACAACCCCTGATTGATAGCCTCCATTTCCCACACACTCAGTTATTTCAGTGACAACAGCAACAATGACTCACATGAAGTTTTGAGATGTATTCTGCACCCAGATTGTCCATGTACAGCCCTTGCTAGATAATTGTTTTTGAAGAGGGCCTCCCGTTTGTCTTATCCCTCTTTTGTAAATTACTGCTGCTGCTGCTGCTGCTACTGCTACTGCTACTGCTACTGCTGCTGCCGCTGCCGCCGCTACTTCTACTTCTACTTCTACTTCTACTTCTACTTCTACTTCTACTACTACTACTACTACTACTACTACTACTACTACTACTACTACTAATACTAATAATAATAATAATAATAATAATAATAATAATAATAATAATAATAATAATAATAATAATAATAATAATAATAATAATAATAATAATAATAATAATAATAATAATAGGGTGCTGTCAACCAATCCCATCTTATGGTACTCATCACAGGGTTTTAAAGGCATAATTACTCAGAAGTGGTTTACCAGTCCCTTCATCTGAGATGCTCTGGATCATGTAGCTTTTCCAAGTCTAGACAGGCTGCCTTTTCTCCTTAAGTGGTGCCTCGCAAGACAAATGCCTCGTGGGATGAAAAACCCGCAAGACAAATGGTTTTTGCGATCGCTATGGTGCTTCGCAAGATGATTTTTTTCAAGACCGATGCCTCACAAGATGAAAAAAATTCATTTGTCTTGCAAGGTTCCCATAGCTTTTGCTTCTAATCAATCATAGGATGTAGTATAATTCAAACAAATAAGTTCTACATAATGTAATATGGTATTTTTGTCAGAAAAGTACAGCAGTGACATGAACAGGCTCAACATAGAATAAAGATAATCACATGCAAAACGGTTGCTGAGTATTATAGTGCCCAACCGTACATGGAGTTGCCATCCTTTAAAAGTTACTTTGATAGCTTTCAGGTACAGTGCTGAAATGGGCTGAAAGACTTTGCTACTAAGCATATTTAGAATTTCAATTGAAATAGTGAGGACTTACACCCTGCTAATTGTAATTAGGGCTGCAGTGCACCTTGGGGAAGGAGAGACAAATCCTTCATTAATTGTTAATCATAAAACCTTGGACACCTGTAAAAATTCCATGGATATTGAAGGGATAACAAAAATCCTTTAATCTACTGTTAGGCAAAGCAAAGATTAAAACATTAGCATGTTTGTCTTATCTGGCCCTTAGAGAAAATTGCATATGTTGAAGTTGTGCAAACAAAGTTGGTCCCCAGAAGTAACCATGGCATAGATAAATAACATTTTACAATGTTATTTCTTAAATAATAGCTTTGAAATCATCAAGATATATTATTGATCACATCTGCACCTTTTGGATACAACTAAGTCATGCTGGCAGCGTGGCAATGGAAACTGTCTTCGGACAAGCGCTGGCTCTGCGGCTTGAAAACGGGATGAGCACTGCCCCCTAGAGTCGGACACGACTGGACTAAAAAAATGTCAAGGGGAACTTTTACCTCATGTTACCTAGGAATTTGCACTTATTGGACAGATGTGCAAAATATATTTATGTGATTTCAGAGGGACTACAATGTGTAGCAAAGTGGTTCTGGTCACCACCAGGGTGAAGGAATCCATTCTCCAACATTCATGCAGTTAAAAAGTTCTGAAATAAACTGGGCGAACTGAGGCAAAGGGGAAATTGAAGGCATCCACAGTATTAATAAGCTGAACTTCTGGTACCAGAAGACAAGGCAAGTGATAGCTGAACCCCCCCAATAAAGCCCAAGATCTCACCTGGAGACTCCAAGGCATTAAGAAGGTCTTAGACCAATGTCACATGTTATCTATAACCTCTTACAGTTGTTCAGCCAACTGTTTTGTCGAGTTGCAACACAACATGAGGGAGCTTCATTATTATGTAAACTAGCTTTTAAAATCTGGAATACCTCTTTTTGTCTTTATTTTCACTTCATTTTCCTAAAGTATTTTTGTTGTATGGCCTTTGAGTATGTAGATCTTAGATTTTTAGATTAGGCAACCTTCAGTCTGGAGAGACTGTGGTAAAGTCCTACATAATGTAGATCTTAACAACTATTGTATTATGACCTGTGCACCCCCAACAACCACAGGTTTTGTGTGTGTGTGTGGTTTTTTTTTTCCTTTCCTTTTTCTCTTTTGGTTGAAGTGGCGCAGATACCACTTTCTGCTGATTTTTGTGCCATAACATGCCTAGAGATCTAACCTTCAGTTTTTCTTGTGCAGATTTCATGGAAGGATTAGAGCTGGGGAAGGAACCAGTGTGGGAGGGAAGTCAAGTGTTCTTATAAGCTAGAACTTTACCTACACAAGATTCAGGGACTTGAGGGTTGCTGGACTGTAATGGCATGGTTCATTTTCCTTTTTGGCCTAAGCATATAAGATATGCTAGTCCCCACACCTAAGGGGGTGCATTCCCTACTATTATATCCCCAAATTAAAGATGCTTAATAGCCCACACCATCTGTATTTCCCCATTCACAAGTTTATTTAAAAAATGGAAACAAATAACATCACTAGCTCAGACAAAGACCAAGTCAGAATGTCTCTCTCCTAAAGGGTACAGAATGTATCAGCCCCAATCCATGTGCGCTCCACATGAGCATATACATTCTTCCACTCCTTTTACCAAAGGAATTTAAAACCTGAAATACTATGTTTCATAATTATTCTGCAATATGAAAGAAAATTAAGAGTGAACAGAGCTTCAACAATAAAGGCTATGATTAACCTTATAATAGCAATATTAATTGTTCAAAGTACAACAAAACATCACCAAAGGCTTTCTGTCTAGCACTGAATTAAATCTGATCTGTCCCTAATTATTGGAGAATCTCTTTTTTAAAAAACAGAAAGGTGTGATCCCTATGATGCTACCAGTAATTTAGCTAATTTGCTTTTCCGAAGACCATCTGCTTTTCCTTACATTCAGAAATACAGTGATAATTTTTGTTCCTTCCATATGTATCATCATCTTCCTTCCTTCCTCCAATATTACACTTCATTCTAGTGCTCAGTTTCAATTCTCATGCAAGAAAGATTACTGTGGAACGCTGAAAGCTAACACATTTCTTGTGATGGAAGCTTTTGCAAGCTTAAGCCTATAACATCAAATAAATAGGAAGTCTAAATATTCATAGATTCATAGGAGTTAATATATCCATTATAAAATTGGATATCTGAAACAAATTTTACACAAAGAATATAAAAACTACGGATCTGTTATAGCCCAGTGGCTATAGCCCAGTGGAAATGGTGGCCAGGATCAGGTGCAACTGTGTAATTAACAGACAGATACTCCCAGTTTTCCTTCAGGAAGAACAGATAGGGAAGTGTTAGTCACACATGAGAAGCCTCAGTGCCACTACCGCTTCACCCTCAAGTATCTGAGCAAGAGAGAATTAAGAGCTATGGGAGTTAGTCTGAAAGGAAGGAATTACCTATAGAAAGTCATTACGTTTAGCCAGGTAAAAAATGAATGTGCACCTTGCTCCTTATCTGTTCTTAAAAGGTTGGGCCATATTAAATTTCTGAGCATGTAAGACTGAGCCTGCAGTTAGCATGATGTTCAGAACTTTAGATTTTGAATTGAAGTGTTTTTAGTTAAAGTGTTCCATGTAAAGTGATAAGAGAAACAGCAGTTCCACAAAAGAAATGTACTGGTGATTTTTCAGGTTAGGGCTCATACTGTAACAATTGTAACTTAAAGCAAGAGGGGTTTTACAAACACAGCTCCCATTGTTGAAGAAAAGCTGGGAGCCTAATCCTGTGATATGCTTTGGATAGGGGAAGCGAACAAAGACCTGTGGTAGTTCATTTTGGGCTCTGAATCCACAATTTAATCTAAAAAGAAATGTACCCAGCAATAGAGAAGCCAGCTCTTCTTGGGACCTCAGTGTATACTGCAGAATTTGACAATTAACACATGCCAACAATTTAATGAGACAAAACAAGAGTACAGAAGGGAATCTTTTCCTGGGCTGCTGTCAGATAAGAGATGGACAAGAAGGAAATATTGTTTTCTCTATTTTATGCAGAAAGGTTTCTTAATGGTCATTTTCAGGCTCTGGAACTCCTTCCCAAGGGAAATGGGGCTAGGCAGACTCCTTTTTCTTATGCTTCCACTGGTAGGCAAGTATGTTTTTATTCAGATAGGCTTTTACTATTTAACTTGGGCTGCTACTTCAGGGATTTGAACTCTTTCAGGGTTGCCTTTTTAAATTGATGGATATTAAATATGTTTTATGTTTCATTTGTATTTGTTTTACTTTCATTTTATTACTTTCAGCACCTTAATATAATTTGAATGAATCCATAAAGGAGGTTGAACTCTACATGTAGTGATAGCTTACTGGCAGCTTTGATTTGCACTCTGTCATAAAGTGCCATAACAATAGCTAGTACATGGTTGGAATCTGGGTGTTGCAACCGTGTCTAGAATCTTATAGGATAATTACATGCATGCAAATATAATTGCAGAAGTTGCCAGACATGTCTCATTGGGCACACCTGGGGCACCTCGTGAATTAGCTACACTGCAGCAACTTCCAAAGTTCACCTTGAATATTGTAAATATCCAGTAGAGGTTTAGCCCATGACTGAAGCTAGAGTGGACTGGTAGTCCAGATAGGCGGGGTATAAATCAAATCAAATCAAATCAAATCAAATAAATAAATAAATAAATAAATAAATAAGCTAGCAGTTGCCTTCTGCTAGTCAGAAGAGATGTGGCAATAGGACATCAGATTGGGAAGTAAGTAGTAATAGTAAGGGAAAATTGTTCCACAGAAAGAGAACGGGGAACCACATAATTGCAGGTTAATTGAAAAATGTCAAGTAAGTTCCAAAACTTATATAAGATGCTTCACAAGTTATTTCATACATTCACCAAGTCACACAAACAGAATGAGTTAATAGTCCGTTTATTATTCCTTTCTACGACCCATGCCTCAAGCCATGAAACATTTCGTATTGTTAAAAAGACCCAGAAATCCTGACTGGCAAAAAGCAGACTGTCTTTACAGAGAGGCTGCTGCAAGCATTTGTGAAAATCTACCATTTTTTCATTCAAGGATCAATCATAATAATAAGAAACCATTTATGTAGCACGCAAAGTGCTCTGAATTTTTTATTGCATTACATTGCTATATAAACACTTGTAGCCTGCAGCAAAATATTTGCAGATGGCAAGACTGCAGATCCACTACATTCAGCATGGTAAGTGCAAATACAATCCAAACTGATGATTTTTTTAAATACACAAGGGGTTTGTGGGCTCCTATGTATTGCCCTTGTGTGCTACAAAGGTAGTTGTTACAAATTATAAGCAATACATTGTTAAATTTGGGACAAGGCTCTAGTGGCTCTAACAGTAATTTTTGGAGGAAGCAGAATTTAATCAAAATGCTTATCTAGCCAAACAATATAATGATAAGAGAAAATGACCTTCAGAAAACTCTCTCTTCTAAACAGTGGTTAATGTGATAGAGGTTGCGTTCTGTAGATAATTAATCATGGGACTTACCCAGAATGTAGTTTTAGAGGCAGCATTAACACTTTTGTATTAGTGGTGATTTCTTATTAAACTTCATAGAGTTGCTTCTCACTGCATAATAATATTTACCATTAAGAATGAAAAACAGATCAGTCACAGCTGTTTCCTCTTGAGGATGTAAGATATCAGCTGATTTTGCAAGTAAAGTTCTAAGACAGCCAGCTGTTACCACCCACCTGCAGCCGTAATATTGATTGAAAAGAACATGGATGCCTAAACATGGATAGCTTCTCTAATTATGTGGAAACAGAGAAGTTTAATGCATGACTCTACTTAAAATGTCATGTCACAAAAGCTGTTGCCAAGGTATGGTATACATTTTAGGAAACTAAATGTGTAGCCATTTGTGAGTGTGAACTAAAATTAATTTTGACTTTGCCTTTTTTTGTATCGAGCACTTTACAGTTATTGACAGAACATAGTAATTGCTTCCATTATGAATATTCAAAAATAATGTACACAGTAATATAAAAGATAACATCTGATTATACATTTCTTAAAGGAAATGTGGCGTTTATGTTTAATAAGTTATAAGGGAATGGGCTAAACACAGGCAGTCTGCAACTGTTTACTCAGAAGTCCTCCTGAGTTCAATAGGGATTACTTTTAGTAGCTGATTATATGATTGGTGCCTTATAACATCTTTAAGGGAAGGTATTGTGTAAAGCTGGAAGTCGTATTCCTCACTTCCATTTGAAATGCATTCTGTAGCTGTGCTGTGCTTTGACAACATACACATAATAAGGCACAGGTGTGCCTGATTAACAAGTCAGCCAGGGCTCTGTACAGTTCCCTTTGCAGCTCAGAATGCATTTTCTTCCTTGACAGTAGACTGGTTTTAAGTATTAGTTAACTGGTAGGGGAGGACTAAGAGCCATAAATATTTAATCTCAAAAACATCCATGTGTTCCCCAAAGTTTTTTTTAAAATAGCCCATTACATATTTAAAACTTCGGATTTCAGGGCATGATGTAAACTTTAGATGTCTTTACTGGAAAGCTGTACAAGGGTAATGATTTATCTGTACAGTCAGTGGGACAACAGAAGGTATTGGTTAGATGGTGAAGGATTAAATGGAGATTGGCTGTAGTGATGATCACTCCTCATGAGGTGTCAGGGAAGACTTATGTTCTTCCTCTGTACCAATTTAGTTCTGTGTGGGTCATTTCAGCTCATTTAGAATTTACCAAAAAGTGGATATAAGAAAAAACAAAGCTGACAGATTTGCACAACCTTGTTTAAAGTAACAGTTCTGTAGGAACTGCATAGTAGTTATGTGAGCATCTAGATCTTCACAAAAATATAGCCAGATAGTCCAGTAAATTCTATCATTTTAGGTTTCAGGACATAATAAAAATCATTAGTCCTTAGCAGGTCTGAAAATTAGACAAATACAACCTCAGATGAACAACAACCAATAACAAATCATTTCATGATTTGTTTTACAGAAATAAAGCCAAAATAGAGAAGCGATGTGTAAAAAAATTAGTACATCCTTACTGCTTCCATAGGAATTAAGAGGCTAAGTAACAGCCAGGTGCTGCTAACCAGATGCCCTTGAATTATAGTGGTGCCTTGCTTTACGATTGTCCTGCATTATGACAAAACTGCTTAATGATGATCTTGCAATTGCAATCGCAAAACGATGGTCTGAATGGGGGAATTTCACTTTGCGATGATCAGTTCCCTGCTTTGGGAACCAATTTTTCGCAAAACGACATTTTTCGAACAGCTGATCGGCGGTTTCAAAATGGCCACCAGGTAATTAAAATGGCTCCCCGCTGTGATTAGGGACTGATTCCTTGCTATACAGGCAGCAAAAATGGCCACCGTATGGAGGATCTTCGCTGGACAGTGAGTAATTACCCCATTGGAACACATTGAACGGGTTTCAATGAGTTTCAATTTTTTATTATTATTATTATTATTTTTTGCTTTACGATGTTTTCACTTAATGGTGATTTTCCTGGAATGGATTATTGGAATGGATTATTCCTGGAATGGATTATGTATTATTCATTTTTCTACACATGGCTTCCCCATTTTGGCTTTATTTCTGTAAAATAAATAAGGACACAGTGCAATTTGTTACGTGTTGTTCCTCTGAGTTTGCTTGTACTTAATTTTCAAACCTGCTATGGGCCTGATGATTTTTATTATATTCCAGCACATAAAGCCATAAAATTCAAAGAGGGTGTATTTTCTTTTTCACATGACTGTGTATGATTAGTGATTCCTGTTACATTCCCTTTTCTGTGCTACTGTTAAAGGTATAAGGGCTCTGTCTTTTTTCTAGCGTAGTCACCCTCAGTCAACATCTAAGTCAGTGGTTCCCAACCTTGGGTGCCCAGATCTTCTTGGACTAAAACTAGAAGCCTTTACCACTAGCTGTGCTGGCCAAGAGTTTTGGGAGTTGTAGTTTGAGAAAATCTGGGCACCCAAGGTTGGGAACCACTGCACTAAGCTATCACCCAGTGGTCCCCAACCTTTTTGGGACTGAGGAAGGTGGGGTGCCCCCCCCCGTGCTCTTGGGCGTGTGCATGTACATGTGCACTCTCTTGGGCACATGCATGAAGCAGTAAGGGAGCGTGCACACGCCTGTCAGCACTGGCATGAGTGCTCCCCCACTCCTTCATGCATGTGCAGGAGCACCAGCCCGCATGCCCACCCGCCCACCCACCCCTTCACGAGGGCGCTTGGGCACTTGGGTGCATGCATGAAGGGGTGGGGGTGTGCTCATGCCGGCAGTGGCACACGCACGCAACGGCTCAGGCCACGGATCGGCACTGGGCCATAGACCAGGGGTTGACAACCTCTGCTATAACCCATTGCTGACACTTTTACTGAAGTTGTAGCTTTGTTATGAAGAACTCTGTTCTTGGAGATTACACTCAACAGATACTCATGAAAAGATGGTATTTTCTGTGCTTCACAATTCAAAACTTACATATATGTTGCTATAGATCCTTTTTTTTGGTTTAAAAAGTGTTTAGTTTTTATAAGAAGGCAGAACTGCCTTTGGGGTAAGTCCGAAAGGCCCAGTCACCTAATGAAATGGACTATTCTTTTGCCAGTGCTATCTCTCTCTCTCTCTCTCTCTCTCTCTCTCTCTCTCTCCATAAGATGCAACTCTTCATAAGACGCACGTAATTTTTAGGGGAGCAAAACAGGAAAAAATATTCTGGTGATTTCAGCCTGCTGGGCCTGTGGGGGGGGGGTGGACGGCTGGGAAGGGTATGGGAAGGGAAGGTGGTGATTTTGGCTCACTGGGCCCACGGGGGGTGGAGGATGGCCAGGTAGGGTCTGAGAAGGGAAGGTGGGGATTTCAGCCCGCTGGGCCTGTGGGGGGGGGATGGCCAGGTAGGGTCTGGGAAGGGAAGGGAAGGCGGCAATTTTGGCCCGCTGGGCCCGCGGGGCATGCAGAAAGGCCAGGTAGGGTCTCAGAGGGGTACTGCAGGCATTGGTTCCAGCCTTCCTCCACCCCCACATGGGCGCACCGGGGCCAAAACCACCACCTCCCTTGCTTTCCCAGACCCTTCCCAGCCATCCTCCACCCCTGCGGGCCCAGTGGGCCGAAATCCCCACCTTCCCTTCCCAGCCATCCTGCACCACCCCCTGCGGGCCCAGCGGGCCGAAATCACCATCCCCTGTAGACCCCCGGGAGCTTACCTGGCCTTCCTCCACAGCTTTTTCCTAACGAAAGAGCTACCAAGAAGCAGCCTCTTTTGCCTCCTACAGTTAGAATTTAAATTGCATACTTTTTTACAGTATTTGCCCCATAAGACACACACACTCCCCCCACTTTTTTTGGGGAAAGTGTGTCTTATGGAGCGAAAAATACGGTATCTGAGAGACTTTGTGAAATTATTGCTATTCCTATCAAATATTAATCCTTCAATTTATCTCTGTCCTGTTCTGCTTTTGGTTTTTGTCTTTCTAAACAATCATGCATTTTCAAAGCAATCAGGTTTAATTGCAGCCTCTGTTAGCACTGATAGAAACACAAAGATCTTAACTCTGGAAGGTTCCCAAAGAATGCCTTGCTGTGATCAAGATCTATTTTTCCTCTTTCTTTTTCTAAGCCACTTTGGTTAGCTTGGAAAAGAACCAACCGTTTCTCTTCAGCCAGTTTTTGAGTACATTCAGGGGGTGGAGAAAGAAAGTAGACATGGTCTAGAGGGGCGGGTATAAATATAATATAATAAATAAAATAAATTAAAATCCCAAGCCCGGAAAGGTCCGTTCCAGCCACACCTTCTCTAGGCAGCATTGAAGGTTGTAAAAGCTCCAGCAATTTCTGACTTGGTTGGTGAGGTAAGTTATCTTCCTATGGATCTGAAAAGGACTGAATATCTTTGCTATTCTTGCTCAGGAATCATATCAGGTTGGTTCTGGAACAGGGGGTGGTGGTGGTGATCATTGATTTTTTTGTTAAATTTATTAATCATATATGTCTTCCATTATTACAAAATTGGGCAGAAGGTTAAAAGCACTTCTGGAGAGCCAATAGCTGTCATAAAATTGTAAGTCACAACACATAGAGACACATATCCCTAACCAGCTGCTTGTTTCACTTGTTCAGCAAAGCTTTACTTACTGAATCACAAAATTTTATTACACTATTTCACTTCAAGAGATGTTTGTATACTTTCGTAAGCATGCTGCATATTTTTCTGTTTAAGATGTGTACTGAAGTTATTGCATTTTTACGCACTTCACTGGGTGGACTACATAGCATAACTTACATTGTGAATATCCTGTAGTTTCACATTTAAGTGCCTCAAGTTTCTGTGCTCCATTAACCCAGTGGCATAGTTTGATAAAGTTAATGACTGCAAGGAAAAAAATTCAGATGGCCTAGCAAAAGACTATATCAGTCTTAACTGTGCTTGGACAGCAATTTTTAAAAATCTTGTTTTATATTTTTAATTTAAAAGTTTGCTTTAGGGTGGATCCTAATTCAGGGCAAAGTGATTTGGGAGTCATGTAAGCAATCAGTGCCCTGGAGCCAACCTTGTAAATTTGAATTCATAGCTTCCCATTGATTTGCATCAGAAAGCAAAAGTAGTTGTAAGCTTTGTGTGTTTTGGCACTGGTGTACATGGAATTTGGAGACATGATAGAACATGAAAAGAGGAGTAAATCTGCAAAGTTTCAGTTGGCTAGCTTGAGGGGTTTGCCTACTAGGTACCTTTACATGTTGTTTTTTAAAAAAGAAAAAAATTGCAATTCCAAAAGCATGTTCACTCGTCTGAGTATTCTGTATTGCGAATTCATGCTGATCTTGTTATCTCATTGTCTGTCTCACATGGGCAGCATCTTCTTAGAATCCATAAAAAACTCAGCATACGGCTGAAAAATTGTGCCAAAGAATAGCCAGTTCTTTATAAAGATTTAAAAAAAAAAAAAAACAAGGGTCAGTACAGTAGTCACTGGGCAGGTAGCAGTGTTTGACAGAGGTGGGCAGACAGAGACTGGTAACTAGTTAAATAAACTCTTTTGAAGTAACTGAAATATTTAAGGAGTAGTTTTTCACATGCACGCACGCACGCACACACACACACACACACACACACACACACACACACACAGAGAGAGAGAGAGAGAGAGAGAGAGAGTGAATTTCCATGGCTGAGTTGGGATTCAAACCCAGGTCTCCTGTGTCCTAGTCTACTATTCTGTCTACTCTCTCTCTATCTCTCTTTTTTTAAAATCATAGACTGTAACGTCTCATTTAAATGAAAAGTCTCGATATTTTGACCAGGCACTTTGTTCTTATTGCCATACTCACTATTAGAGGTGGGCATTGACCTCTAGTTTGGTGGTTTGGCATGATTTATTTCCTGGCTGAACAGCAGATACACATTTGGGTGCCCTGCCCCTTCCAATGTGTGCCCTTTCAGCGGCAGAGCCTGGAGGAGGTAGGGTGGGCCACTGCCGCTGAATGGGCACCCACTGGAGGTGACAGGGCATTGAACACCAGATCAGTTGTTTGGTTGGAAAACAAATCACTCTGAGGCAGTGGTTCGTGTCCATCTCTACTCACTATAAACTCCTCTGAGTTTGCTTTGTTATCTTATTTGTGGTGAAGAATTTGAGGATCCTTTCTTATAATAATGTTTTTAAAGGTTTTCCACACAACCCTCTGATTCGTTTCCATTTACTTCACTTTTGTTTTGCACTGGAAGTGTTACCGAAGGAATATAAATGGCAACTTTTATTTGTTGAATAGGACAGAAATGTGTCATTTCAAATCAGTACTGCTCCAGAGCTGCTTCTTTACAGAACTTTATATTGTGATCCTTAGTCATGGCACATGGAGTAAAAAAAAAGTCTTTATGGTCTGAGATATAAAATACATGCCAACAGTCAAAAGCAGATTCTTACACACTGCAAGAAAGATGCTGAAAATATTAAATGTACATTAATGCCCTTTACTATGCTACTGGATAATTCTTTCAAAACGATTGCCTTGTTATTTGTGGTTCAAAAATTTCACCATGGAATTATACAGATTTAATGCTAGAGACCAGCATGAAATACATTCCACTGAAATCTATCTCTGCTGTTTGTATCTTTCAGAGAGTCATTTTTAACATTGTCAACTTCAGTAAAACCAAAAGCCTGTATCGGGATGGGATGGCTCCAATGGTAAAATCCACAAGCAGGCCTAAATGGTAAGTTAGCAAGTACTGTACTCCAGTTATTATAGTGTTTTTAGGTAAACTTTTGGACAGAATGTTTTTTGGAATGTCTGTTCTTTGGAGAATTTCATTAAATTTTATTAATTGGATAATTTTATTAAATTTGGCTCAGACAACTCCAGTAGAGCCAGGAATGATGAATTAGCCACCCCGAGTGGACATGTTCTAGAGGGGCGGGGTATAAATTTAATAAATAAAATAAAATAAATAAATAGTTTTGAGAACACTTTGATTTTTGACCAGCATGTTATTGAATATTTGACGCAACTCAGGATGGCCCAAACTCTTTTGCTATGTCAAATGGGAAACAAGGTACCACCTCAAACATGGTAGCTCCCACTCTGTGTGTGGGCACATGCACACGGAGACAAACAGCTCCTCCCTGCCCATCCTGCAGTACAGATGAGGCAGACTTTTACCTTCCTTGAAGTGGTGGCAAAAACAACCGATATTATTTTAAGAAAGAGCCAGCTCCGTTGAGCCAACCTCGGGTGCAAGGCATCTGCCATATAGCCTTTTCCACCTTCTCTTTCTCCAGTCTACCTGTTTCTACTAGACAGCACACCCTCACTTTCTGCTCCCCTTCGCCTTTCGTTTTTGTTCAAGGATGGCAGTAATAACAGAGCTGCCCTTTCCTCTTCCTCTTCCTCCTTCCCTAAAATAACAATCGAGGTGGGCATATGGACACAAGGCATGAGGAATTTGCCCCCGAGATGACTGCCTAATGCAGCCTAATAGAAGTGTCAGCCTTGACTCTACTCGATACTTTGCTGAGAAAGGCTAATGGAAACTTCTTTTGGGCATGTATTTATGATGTATGTGTGGATCAGTTTGCCTGCTGTGTGAAATGGGGGAAAATTGGACACAAGATTGTATTTCAGGCATGTCAGAACAAGACAAGACAGTTAGAAAACACCAAGTTTAAATTATGTAACCCCATTTATTTTGAACAAATTTGGTAAGCCTGATTAACTAGAGTTTTAGACACCAAGATCATATAAAAGCATATTCTTTGTAGAATTGTAATAGATGCTGTCTTTGTAATTTTGTAATAACCCTACTGATATTCCAGCTGTTCCTGGTGATTTATTTCTTCCAGTTGCTTCGGGCATAGATTTCCTGAGAAACAGAATGGGATGATTCACTTGATAGGCAAATATTAGCTGTAGGGATTTTTCTTTTCCCTTCAGGCTCTACCATTGCACGCAAACAAATGGTTTCTCATTCTGAATGGCATCAGGTCATGTCAGGCATGCTCTGGGATTTTACGGATGTCTACTGATAACAAAGCATATGCTACTGTTATCCATCAACTATAACTACAGTGGTGCCTTGCATAACGAGTGCACCGTTTAAGGAAGAATCCGCATACCGATGCGGCTTTCCCCACTGCTAATGCGAGGGCATCCTCACATTGCGATGGGGGGACAGCTGTTTGGCGGTTCCAAAATGGCCACCGGAACACTAAAAATGGCCACCGGGACACCCAAAATGGCTGCCGCAACATGGGGAAACATCGGAGACCGGTAAGTTTTGGGCCCATTTGGAACGCATTAAACGATGGGTTTCCCCGTCCCACTTAACGATGTTTCCCCATAGCGAAGGTTAATCCGGAACGGATTAACCTCACTATGCAGGGCACCACTGTACAAGGTTTTCACCAGTTTATATAAACCTTTTGTAAAGTGTGTGCGTGCATGTACTTGTGCAGTATTGGCCAACTCACCCATCTCTGGCTACCATATATGAAAACTGTTCTAATGGTCTTATTTAGTACCTATGTCATGTCATGTCATGTCATTCATTCATTCATTCATTCATCCATTCATCCATTCATAGATACATACAGTGGTGCCCCGCATGACGACGATAATCCGTTCCATTAAAATCGCCGTAAAGCGAAATCGTCATCATGCAAAAGTAAAAAACCCATTGGAATGCATTGAACACCGGTTAATGCATTCCAGTGTGGGAAATACCTGTTTGTTTTGTGAAGATCCTCCATAGGGAAAGCCATTTTTGATCACTGTCTTCCGGAAATAGGTCCGGAAAACAGTGGGGAGCCGTTTTGACAACCTGACGATCAGCTGTTTCTAATCATTGTGAAGCAAAAAAACGGTTCCCGAAGCAGGGAACTATTCATCGTTAAGCAAAAAACCCCATAGGAATCATCGTTTTGCGATCACTATAGCAATCACAAAAAGCTCATTGTTAAGCGATTTCATTGCGAAGCAGGGTCATCTTCAAGCGGGGCACCACTGTACGTACGTATGTGTGACGGTAGCGATGAGGTCATCTGCCCGTCACTGCTGTAGCTAGAGTTTATCTGCCTATAGCAGGACGGGAGGTGGGACTTCAGAGGGTGGAGCTATGGTATTTAAGGGGGGAGTGAATGAGGTGTGAGTCAGATAGGGTTTGGATAGGGACCTAGGGTGTTAGGGCCTGTACATGTTGTGAAGTACTGTGCTATATAGAGAGTGAAGGTCTGAGAGAGAGTGTGTATGAGGGGATACTTTATTATTTCAGATTGCCTTTTATTTTAGTTGATAAAGTGATTTACCATTCCTTTTGTTCTTATAAATAAACATAAGTTTTTATTTTAAAAATCCATACAGTTGCCTGAGGAGTCAGTTGAGTGTATGGTTGGTGGCAGTGTGAATAAAGTGTGTGTATGTGAGAGTGACGTGACACCTCCTTTGTGACGTGAGAGGAGGCCGTCACAGTATGTACGTACATACATACAATTAAATATTTTAAGTCTGTTTTATGACTTCAGATAAGAATCAAGTTTACGTGATTTGTGTTGGTTTTGCTCATAATGTCCCTTCAAGATACAATTACACAGCAATGAACAGGAAGTTCACTCTTTCACTGATGGTATAAGCTGCTGTAGCCAGCTGTCTTTCTGATAATATTATTTTTGAAATGTCTTCATGGTTACCATTATACCTGTTTCCATGGTATTTTAGTGGAACCTATAAAATCAATTATTTCCATGTTTCCTTTCTGCTCTGAAAAGATTTGCCAATGCATGTAGTTTTCCAGCTAGCATTTGGATAGCTATGTCCCTTTAATGTACTTGGGACAGTCTGTGGTATAATTATGTTAACATTAGTCTTGATTTCTCATTGGAGGTGTTGGAGGAATTTCATATAACACAGAAATGTATGATCTTTCAATGTAATAATGTGATTGTTGTATATTATAATGTTAAGTTTTCAAGTTTTCAAAGACACCATTCATAGCTACACTGGAAATTAGCATCTGACCTAATATGTTAAATGATTCGTCATTGACTGTACTGGAATCTTGCCAAGCAATCTAGGCATGTATTTGTTGTCTGCATTGTTTCTAAAATGGTTGCTGCTGCTGCTGTTCACCTTAGGAATAGGGAACAACAAAGTATGACAAGGTAAGAAAGACCATGCATATTTCTCCCACTTTAAAGAGTTTTTTCCTAATCAGCTTTAAAATAAAATCAAGGAGACAATAATCTACAGTAAGACCACATGGTTATGATAGTGCATTATTGAACAGCCATGAAGCGTATCTTAAAACAAGGTTTTACTAAGCTGCTGGTTCATTCTTTGAATAGTGATGGGGGTGTCACTCAAACTAAGGCGATGTTTCATCCCCATGCATTCTGATGAAGCAAATAATTTTAACAATATAATTTGCTGATGTTTTAAATTGCTAAAACATTGCTGAATGTAGAAAGCTAATAATTGTCAGGATGGAAAGGATATGGTCTAAAGCAGAAACAAATGCAGGAAAACCTTTGAAATGTGCCAGTATTTCAGTGCTGCTAATCCAATGTCAAAACAGAATTAGCATTTTAACTGTAATATTTTACTTCAATATTCTAAATTCACATGCTTTACAATATCAGCAGTTCTTCAAATTACATATTTGGGACAGGGCTAGAATTCTTGAATTCTTCTATGAGAGCATAGCAGTAAGGTATCACAAACAAATATTTCATGACAAGAGGGCATATTGTGACTGGAGCAAATGTGATGTTTCCTCACATCTTGGTGCACAAGCCATCCCTACCATGACATAAGATGCCACTGCAGCAGTGGAAAATGAGCATAAGCAGAATGTTGGTGAGGCATATAAAAGGGAGGGGGAGAAAGTGCAGAACCAGGACATTAAAAAGCTTTGGAAAAAGGAAAACATGCATGCAATCCTTTTCTCACTCAAGGTTCAATCCTTTCCTAGCAATGGCAAATGGTTATTTCTGTCGAAAGAAAAGTGATATATTTAACCATGAAGATAAACTCTGCACATTTTGGGCCACCTGAACTGAGACACATGGTAGGGGATGACATGTCCTGAAATAATAACCAATAGATACCAGAAGTCAAATAAAAGTTAAATGGAATAAAGGAGGATCAAGAAGAGGATAAGCAGACTGGCACATGTAGAGTAACTTCATGACCAAGTTATTTTCACATTGTACTGTGTCACACACATGTGTACAAATATCTTCCTGGAGAGAATAGCTGGGATTTGAATTGATAACCAAAGACTTTACATTCCGCTATGCACTCACTTGTAATAGCCACAGTAGATAGACAAGGCTTTGGCCATGAATATTCACTAGAGTTGGCATAAATCAGAAAAATTGTGATTCTTTTTTATTTGTGATTTGTCAATGTTGATAAATCACAAATAATGAATTTACGATTTTTTTTCTGATAAATTGATTCATCATTTTTGCCTTTAAAACCCTATTGATTCATCATCATTTTTGCCTTTAAAATCCTATAAAATGGCTCCCAAGCACCTAGGGATGCTTCTGCAAAATGCGGAGATGCTTCCCTCAGCTCTCCTCTACAAGCCATGCAGGTTGGCTGACATTTGGGTTTTGGATGTCTGAGTTATACACTCACAACCCCCCCCCAGGAAAATTTCCCCCACAGACCAAGTGACACCAAAATAACTGAGAGGTTTCCCCTCACTTTCCTCTACAATCCCTCCAAGTTTGGTGAAGATTGGGTTTCACCCATCCAAGTTATACACCCAAAAACTTTGCTTTAGCAGCTGGCTTGGGGAAACTCAATCTTCACCAAACTGGGAGTTATTGTAGATATGAGTCATGGGAAACTTCTCTGTGATTTGTGGGTCTCTCTAGGTGCCTGGGAGAACGTTCCTAGGGGGCCCTCTTCATGGGTGTATAACGTGGACATCTGAAACTCAATCTTCACCAAATATGGAGCAATTGTAAAGGAAAGTTGGATAAATCTTCTCAGCTGTTTTGGTGTCTCTAGGTGACTTGGGAGATGTCTTACAGCCCAACAAATCAATGAATCAAAAATTGCAAAAAAAAGATTGATTTGTATTCAGCGAGGGAGCATTGATCTGTACAAATAAGAATGGATAAATTAGCAATTTTTTATGAATTTTGTAATTCATTTTTTCAATTTGTGTCCATCTCTAATTGGTACTGCAGAGTGGCACAGGTAAAAATAACTCACATACCTTGAAATTTCTGTAAGAGTCACCATAAATCAAATGTGCCTTGATGGTGCATAACACACATGCATCCACTTAGAGTATCGATATTGGGCTATATATCTGGGATATGGAAACAGAACATGTCATGGAATGCCCTACCCCACCCCTTTGTGGATGTAGGGACCGATTGTGAGTGGGAATGACCCATCTCCATTCTTCTCTCATGGCCATATGAGTAGTGAATTGTCTTCTGAAACCAGTCCCACAGTACTGGATTTCCATCTAAAATTATTGTTGCTGCCAGGGCCCTTAAAATGTGGGCAGTGTTTTATAAATGCTCAGGTCCATACCCTGACACAGGGCTTGGAAATCTACTTTTAAACCACTATATTACAGTTATACTTTGAGAGGAGAACTAGTTAGTGGCCACTGTAGTTTCAAGATAAACACTTTGCTTTCTGGCTTCTCAAAATAGAGAAGTGATTGTTTCATTTAGTTAGTTTTCAAAAAATCTGAAGCAATAATTACAAGCTGCTGACCTGTGTACTAAAAAACACACTCTCTATTTCAGTATCACCTTATTTATTTATTTATTACTTATTTATTATCATTATTAGAGATGGGGGTACTCACATTCATATACAAATATGAATATTCCCCCACAGGTGCAGATAACAAGGGTCTGGCCCCCAGACTGACCACTCACCACTGCTGTGAGCTCTGTGCTCCCTTCCTATCACTTCCTATCGCTCTGTTGCTCGCGATGGATTAGCCACTCTTCATCCTGCCAGAAGACAGGATGACAAGCCTCTCTGCCAGGATGAAGAGTGGCTAATCCATCACAAGCTCTGGAGCTCGTTTCCAAGTTGACATGTTGTGGTCTTTTTACTGAGCTGTCTAGTTGCTTATGCGAAGATTGTGTATGCAGAAGCATATGATAAAATTGTTAGACTTGTTGTTAGACTTTCATCTTTGGGAAGAGACCTAATATGTTATATTGTAGGTAATCTAGTCTATTACTAAATTATAGGTGAAAGCAAAATAAAAATAAAGGGTAAAAAACACAAAAAATGTGGTGGCACTTTAAAGAACTAACTTTTATATTTTTTAATGTGAGTTTTCGTGGACAAGTGGAATTCATCAGTCATCAACTTGCCCACAAATGCTCACATCAAAAATATATAAAAGGTAGTCTTTAAAGTGCCACCATGTTTTTGTCTTCTTTTACTCTTTATTTTTATTTTGTTTTCACCTATAATGCTTGCACAGACTAACATGGCTACTCCTTCTACAACTACATATTACTAAACGTCATTGTATAAGATCTATAAAATTGCCACCAGATACTTTAAAAACAGGTCAAAGTCATAGACTACTTTTAAGAAGCACCAGGAGCTGGAGAAATTCTGTACACAGTGATGTGAAGGAGTTGATATGTGACAGGAAAATATGTATGCTAATTTGGACTATTTTTGTCAGGGTAAATACTATTTTATGTGGAAATGCCTTTTTTTTTTTCACATGATCCATGAATATTGTTTGGGATTTAATGTCAGTTATATCAGTCATACTTCCTGACACTAAATCACAGTTCCTCTAAACTAATTCAGCATTGTGTCACATCAAACTTTATTGGTTACATTTCATGACAGAGAAGGCACAGTGAAGCAGGAGGGATATTAATGTAAACCAATGAGATATGATATGGCCTGTCAGGTAAAACTGATTGGTATGATTTGCTTGTATATAACTGTGAAGTGACTTGGCAAAATCTCATGTTTTTTCTTGGTGATTGCTATCATGATTGTCATTACAACCTTTCTTTTTCAAAAACATGGACCTTGAAAAAAGAAAATGTCCAACCAGAAGATATTGGTCTTCTAGCATTAAGAAAGAGTTCACAAAACGTCAGACAGTGGAATTTGCCCCACAACATCACCCTGGCAGTTACATCCTTTTAATTCTCCTCTTAATTTTTCATCCTCTGCTTAATTTTATTTATTATTATATTTATACACTGTCTTTCCAGGCAGAAATCCACCACAAGGCAGTTTGCAAGAATAAAATAAATTAGTACTAAGAAATAAAATCAAAAAGTCCAGTGAGATACAAAAAAAGCTTCAATACAAATGATGGAATAGTGACCACTAAAGTTTTGACCAATAATCAATAGGTTAATCAGCCTTGTTGGCCCAAACACGCTTAAGGGACATAATTTCCTACTGGTATAAATGGGACATGCAATTTTGGATAATGCCTAGTTCAGTCTATTGGGCCATGAGGCACATTCTGAGCTGCGTAGCTCCCAGTTAATCTGCCATCACAAATTAATGATGATTTCCTTCTGATTTGATTTTTTTTTTTTTTAGTTTCCTTAGAATTTTCAGGTGGTGTATGTTACATACAGCACTGATGTTACCTGTCTGTCATGGGTTGGAGGGAAAGTTCCATCCTATGGGGAGTGGAAGGCGGGACATCAGGAGGAGGGGCTGTACTGTATATATATGTGGAGTTTGTGTGGAGAAGTTGGAAGAAGCTGGGGGAGAGCTGAAGGAGGAGCAGCTGAGAGAAGAAGCTGGAGTGGGAGTCTGTGTGTCAGACAGGGTACTACTGTGTGTCAGTCAGTACCTACCTGATAGGTTCAGGTGTCTGTATGGGTAGCCAGAACTGATAGGTTCAGGGTCTGTGCTTTATTTAAAGGTGTTCTGTGTGAACCAAACTGGAGTATGTATGATTGAGACTAAGCCACGTTACTGTATCTTATTCACTTGATCATTTTATTTTTCTCTGTGTGTTATTTAAATAAACCTTATTCCTTTATTTGTTAAAAATCCATTCCTGGTCTGTGTGACTCCTTACAGGGAATGGTTGGTGGCAGCTTAGTGAAACTGTGGCATATCCCAGTAGGTCTGGGGTTGTCACATTGATTGGTGTCCAGCGTGTGGGATACGACTGGTCCAGTTGTCCAGTGGTCCAGCAAAGCCTTGGCAAGTGTGCCCAGAGCAAGGGGGGTCTAGTCAGGGACAATCTGAGAGCGCGTAGGTAATCTTCTAGGCTTACCTTACGGGGAGGTACGCTAGTGGAAGAACGTGCCACCTCAGATTGGGGACTAGATTAGGGAGCTCTGAGGCAACCTGTTTTGGCGGGAAAAAGGCTGAGGCAAAGCTGAGTGAAGTAGCAGTGATCTAGCCTGTCTGCTGAGAGGCCTAGCAGAGGGGGGTAGACTCTGGCTGGCAACAGTTGCAAGTTAGTGCTGAAAGAACAGCAGCAATCTATAGAAGGCTGGTTCTGAGGCAAAAGAGAAAAAAAAGTGGTCGCTTTATTTTGAGGCTTGACTTTTGAAAGCAGCCTGTTCTGGGGGGGGATTATGCCCTTGACTCGAAGCCAAATGGCAGAAATGGGTGAAGTGAGGGAACCCCAGGTGGACCAAGGTTCTGAGGAGGAATTTGGCTCAGTGCAGGATGACAGCACGGGAGAACAGAACCCAGAACTCAGAAAAATGCTCATAGCCCAACAGCATGAACTGAGGATGAGGCAATTTGAAATGGAGGAAAGATTAGAGAGAGAAAGAAGGCAGGAAAGGGAGAAACAAAGACAATTTGAATTGAACTTGGAGAGAGAGAAAATGGCGTTTGAGTTAAGAAAATTGGAACTGATGAACCAGAACAATAATAACAATAGAGATTCTGAGGTGGGCCAATTGTCTAAAACTGACCTGATGAAATTCCCTGTGTACCACAAGGGAGATTGCCCTGAGGTGTTCTTTTCCCTAGTGGAAAGAGCGTTTGTGGACTTCTCAGTAAGGGAAACTGAGAAGATGACCATTATGCGATCTTTAATCAGTGGCAGCCTGGCAGAAGTCTATGCAGAGATGCCAGAGGAACTGATGAAAGATTTCGCAGAGTTTAAAAAACTGGTGTTTGCCAGACATGGGATAAATGCGGAACAGCTGAGGCAAAGATTCAGGTCACTCACCAAGAAACCAGAGCAGACTTTTACCCAAGTGGGGGCCCAACTGGTGAGGTTGCTAGAGAAATGGCTATCTCAGGAGGGGACAGAGACCTTCCAGCAGCTCAAAGACCTGATAGCGCTGGAACAGTTTTATTCAGTCCTGCATGGGGAACTGAAGTTCCAGGTGAGGGAAAGGAAACCGAAATCTGTGGCCGAAGCGGCAGAGATCGCCGATTTTATTTCCCAAATAAGAAAGCCCTTAGGTGAGGGGAAATCTGTAGGTAAACCCAAAGAAACCTACAGCAAGTACTCTCAGGGACCAGGGAAAAACCAGCAAGTGGGAGGGGCCCATGGTGAAGGGAAGCCCTCAGACATGAAACCACCAAGACCTCAGATTTTGGAGGGAAAACCAAAACCAGATGAGAAAGACTCAAAATACAGCAGAAAGTGTTATTTCTGTCAAGGAAAGGGCCATCTAATCTCAGAGTGTGAGAAATTAAAGCAGCTAAAAGGAAATGTGCCTCATGATTTGAGTGGAACCAAGCCAAAAGCTGTGTTCTGTGTCCAGACAGAGCAAAGCTCCTTGCCATTGAGGGAGCCTGTTGCCATGGCTACTCAATCTGGAACAGATACATCTGCTGATCAGGCTGAGGAAAATGGTCCTCTTGTGGAGGTCAAGCGCTGCTTGCTCGTGAGAACAGATTCGCAGTTGTTTGAAACCGCAGGGGTGGACGTAGGAATACTTGACCATCAGTATAGGGGGCTGAGGGATACTTGTTCCCAGGTGACCCTGTGCCATCCAGATATTATTCCTAGGGAGTATATAATCCCGAATGAGAGCATGAAGGTGGCAGGGATTGAGGGACAGGTGATCTCGCTGCCAGTAGCTGAGGTACCTGTGAACTTTCAAGGCTGGAGGGGAGTTTGGCGGCTAGCGATTTCATCGACTCTGCCAGCAGCCGTGCTCGTGGGAAATGACCTGGCTGAACATGTGAAACGGGTGCTAGTGATTACACGTTCACAAGCCACCACGGGGACAGTTCAGGGGGGTACTGTCGAGCCCGAGACGGAAGCAGGTGGGGGGAGTTCAGAAGCTGTGGTGGAAACTTAACCACGGACAGCAGATTTGGCCAAGAGCAAAAGGCAGACGCCACTCTCCGAAAGTGTTTTGAACAGGTGACAGACGCCCAGCTAACACCTGAAACCCCAGTGAGGTTTTGTGAGGAAAAGGGAATTTTATATAGAGAGACCCTGAGGAATATCTCAAAAGGGGGAGATGGGATCAGAAGTCAGCTAGTGGTACCTGAAAAGTATCGCCCCATGATCTTACAAAGGGGGCACTCTGACATGTTTGCTGCGCACTTAGGGGTGAACAAAACACAGCAGAGAATCACCCAGAATTTTTACTGGCCTGAAATAGGGAAGCAGATCAAGGAGTTCTGTAAACAATGTGGTGTGTGTCAGAGGCAGGGGAATAACCGTGACAGGACCAAAGCAAAGTTGTGCCCTTTGCCTGTGATTGACACTCCGTTCAAATGCATAGGGGTGGATATTGTGGGACCTTTGCCCAAGGCCACAAAGAGGGGGAACAGGTTCATTCTCACCATTGTGGACCATGCCACGAGGTACCCTGAAGCCATTCCCTTGACTAACATTGAAACTAACACAGTGGCAGATGCCTTGGTGGGGTATATGTCCAGGATGGGATTTGCCTCAGAAATAATCACAGATTTGGGCGCATCGTTTACATTGAAGCTCATGAAACGGTTATGGCAAATCTGTGGAATTAAACACAAGGAAACCACTGCCTATCACCCTGAAAGTAATGGGTTAACGGAGAAGTTCAATGGGACTCTAATGCGCATGATTAGGGCTTACTTGGCAGAGAATCCAAACAATTGGGACCAGAAGCTGCAATCCCTTTTGTTTGCTTATCGATCAGTGCCACAAGCCAGTACCGGGTTCAGTCCGTTTGAACTTTTGTTTGGGAGAAGGGTGAAAGGGCCACTTGATTTGATCAAACAAAATTGGGAGCAGATCACCCAGGATGACCCACAAGATGTGGTGACATATATAGACACCTTGATGAATGACCTAAAGAGAAACCTAGAGCTAGCAGCAGAGAACCTGCAAGCTCAGAAGGTCAGACAGAAAACCTGGTATGACCACAAAGCCAGGGAGAGGCACTTTGACCCAGGGGAGGAAGTGCTTTGGCTTAGGCCCTGCAGAGAGAACAAACTGCAGCTCAAATGGGCAGGACCATATAGGGTCATTTCCAAGATGTCAGATCTGAACTACCTTATAGAGCAGGAGGAGAACCAAGCAAGGAGGGTGGTACATGTGAATGCCCTAAAACCCTACTACAGAGGGGAACAGAGGGTTTTATTTGCAATAAAAGCAGCTGAGAGTGAGGAAGCTGAATTACCCTTCTGGGAGGGTAGAGGGGAAGTAAAATACAACCCAGATGAGGTAAAGATCAGTCCTGCACTCACCCAAGACCAGCAGCAAGAACTAAAAATGCTGCTCATCAAATATCAAAAGGTGTTTTCCAATAAGCCAGGGATAGTGAAGGGAGTGATGCATCGGATCCACACAGGGGATGCACCCCCGCAGGCAGTATCCCCATACCGAGTAACGGGACCCTATAGAGACAAGGTGCGGAAGGAGCTGGACGAGATGCTTAGGGAGAACATAATCGTCCCCTCTTCTAGTCCTTGGTCCTCTCCGATAGTCCTAGTGGACAAGCCTGATGGGAGCATTAGGTTTTGTGTAGATTACAGGAAATTAAACCGCGTAAACACTCCTGATGCCTACCCAATGCCCAGGCTAGACAACCTGATTGAAACCATAGGGGGTTGTTGGTTCATTTCATCATTGGACCTAGTAAAGGGATATTGGCAATTAAGAATTGATCCCAGGGATCAAGAAAAGACCGCCTTTTGCAGCCCTTTTGGTCTCTATGAGTTTAGAGTCCTGAGTTTTGGTCTCAGAAATGCACCAGCCACATTCCAAAGGCTGATGGACCAGACCTTAGTAGGGCTCAGTGACTTTACTGTGGCCTACATTGACGACATAGGGATCTTCAGCAATACCTGGGAAGATCACCTGAAACACCTGGAGTTAGTGCTGCAGAGGTTAAGTGCAGCAGGGCTAACAGTAAAGGCGAGCAAGTGTCAGCTGGGTAGCCCAGAAATAAAATATTTGGGTCACATAGTAGGGGGAGGAGTGATCAAACCCCTAGAGGCCAAGACAGAAGCAGTTCGTGATTGGCCTAGACCCAACACCAAGAAAAAAGTCAAATCATTTCTTGGGTTGGTGGGCTACTACAGAAAGTTCATCCCGAGGTTTAGCGAGATTGCGGCTCCGCTGACCGATCTGACGAGGAAGAAGACTGATGACCGCATCCCGTGGACCAGCGACTGTGAGGAGGCGTTCCAGAGGTTGAAGGAGGCCCTCATCAACTATCCAGTGCTGCGTGCTCCAGACTTCGACCGGGAGTTCATCATCTACACCGATGCGTCTAACAGCGGGGTAGGAGCAGTTCTTTGCCAGGAGGATGAGACTGGTGACCAGCATCCAGTGTCCTACCTGAGTAGGAAACTCCAGAAAGGTGAGAGACATTTGGCAACCGTGGAAAAGGAGTGCCTGGCCATAGTCCACGCGATCCAGAAAGCCAAGCCTTACATCTGGGGAAGACATTTTATTCTGTGCACTGACCATTCACCACTGCAATGGTTAAAGACAATGAAAACCCACAATAGTAAACTTATGAGGTGGGCTTTAAACCTGCAAGACTATGACTTTGAAGTGAAGGTGGTCAGAGGGTCAGTGAATTGTGTTGCTGACGCCTTGTCAAGAAGACCTGAAGAATGAAGACGGCGAAAGAAACATGGACTATGTATATATTTTGGTGACCAAAGGTTAAATGTACTTGTTTATTAAACATGCTTGGTTTGTATGAATAAAGGTAACTGGATGTATTGTAAATGGTAAATGTTTAAATGCCTAATTGATATGTTTATCCTAGAGTAAGTATGGTATGGTATGTTATTGTATAACTGTTTTTGTGTGTTTTGGATCCAGGTTGTTTTTTTGGAGAAAAGCACTTTAGCTTTCCCCCTACAAAACAACTTATAAAGAGGGGAGGTGTTACATACAGCACTGATGTTACCTGTCTGTCATGGGTTGGAGGGAAAGTTCCATCCTATGGGGAGTGGAAGGCGGGACATCAGGAGGAGGGGCTGTACTGTATATATATGTGGAGTTTGTGTGGAGAAGTTGGAAGAAGCTGGGGGAGAGCTGAAGGAGGAGCAGCTGAGAGAAGAAGCTGGAGTGGGAGTCTGTGTGTCAGACAGGGTACTACTGTGTGTCAGTCAGTACCTACCTGATAGGTTCAGGTGTCTGTATGGGTAGCCAGAACTGATAGGTTCAGGGTCTGTGCTTTATTTAAAGGTGTTCTGTGTGAACCAAACTGGAGTATGTATGATTGAGACTAAGCCACGTTACTGTATCTTATTCACTTGATCATTTTATTTTTCCCTGTGTGTTATTTAAATAAACCTTATTCCTTTATTTGTTAAAAATCAATTCCTGGTCTGTGTGACTCCTTACAGGGAATGGTTGGTGGCAGCTTAGTGAAACTGTGGCATATCCCAGTAGGTCTGGGGTTGTCACAGTGTAAAGTTCCTTTCAAAAGTTCTTTGTGAAAATGTGGCAAAAGACAAGGCAAACTTATAACAGTGGGAAGATTATTGTCATGGCTAAGCTCTACTTAGTGATCAATGCTGGTGGAAAGAACTGGCAAAATCAGAACCAAAGAATTAAGTCAAGACTGAAAAACAAACCAAGAGAGAAAATAGAGGGGTGAACTTACTTACCAAATAACTTACTTGGTAGGCAGCCGATTTTCTAAATGATAAAGTGAAGAAACACTATCTTTGAGTAACCACAACTGATTATTCAGGAAGAAAATTGCTTCATTGGGACATTAGTTTTTAGATTGCACTAATCTTCTAAAAATAATAGCTGGCTAACTCTAAGTACTATTTACAGAACAGCATGTCCTTCCTGTGGAATAAGGGCTATAGCTGGCAAATATCTGACACCTGTTAAGCCTCCAGTTATTCTGCATTTTCAGTGAAGAAGTGTTAGGCAAAGTTGAGATAACCTAGTAGTTATAAATGATGACAAACAACGTGCATGAGAAGTGAGTGCATGAGTGAGTGCATGAGCAGCCTATAAAAGGTAGTCTTTAAAGTGCCACCATGTTTTTGTCTTTTTTTACTCTTTATTTTTATTTTGTTTTCAGCTATAATGCAGGGATGTAATATTTCATGTGTCACCAATCCCAGCATCAATAATTGACATAGTTGGGTATCTGCTAGGCCCATGGTGCATTAGGGGCTCCCAGTTACTATCAGAGACATCTGTAAAGGCGGAATACTGGCAAGATCAATATTACTCTGATTGAGTTGTGCTTGATTTCCTGAAATGCATCTTGGTACCTTCCTTAAATAGAATAAGGTCCCCCCTCTTGGTGCCCAACAAGCCCTCCCATGGTATAAAAGTCAGTGAGGACAAATCAGAAAAATGGCAGCTGTCACACCTAACTAGATCTACTGTCTGCAAGTGACTGTCTGGGTTTCTTCTTGGAGAAACAAGGAGTGACAGAAGCCACCACTATAGCTCCATTATAGGCAGGGGGCAGAAAGAAAATTCTTCAGTTCTCTTACTAAGGGCATATAACCTTTTGGAGACAGCTTGTCGTGTAATCCTTGTCAGTAATGATGCTGGACAACATCTAATGTGACTTCAAATGCTTGAAAAGAACCTTTGTAGGGTTATATTTATAGTTAATTGTTAAAAATATAATGTAAGGTTGCAGGCCTATGTGCCTTTAGCAAAATTGTCACTTACATTTCTCATTTTTTTATTTTATTCATCAAAATGGCTGTTAAATGAAAACTTGTCTTTCTAGTCAAGCATTGCTTTGACATCTACAAATTCTTCTAGACCCTGCTGTAGTATATCTCCCTGTAGTGGTTTGGGTGCCGGAGAGTTTCCTGTGGAGTAACTTAAATGCTAATTTATATAGATGTCAGTAAACTTGTTTTCCCTTCACATCAGGAGGGTTACTGTTTGCATTTTATTTGATAGATTTATAGAAAAGCAATGCAAAATACAAAGAACTGCATTTCTTCATGTTTTATTGATCAGTAGAGGGCAGAGATGTTTTGACAGCATTTGAATTTTGATTAGCTGTAACTTGTTTGTTTTAAAGTTTCTTTTGTGTTTGTAAACTGCAACCTGCTGGGATTGGTTGGCATGCATGGTTTTGTCACTTGCCCCCTGTAGAATATGTTATTAGATGTTAGTAGAGGTAAATACTCATTACATGTGGGAAGCTGAAAAGAAGGCTAGTAGCAAACATAGTGCCAAAAGGAAAAAAAAGGAAAAAGCTTACTGATTCATGAGGGTAAAATCAAATTTCTTTTCCAGAATATTGTTGGGACTTTGTAACTTCTAATTAGCAGTAATGGAGGTTGGGGGGGTGGGAGAGACACCGTCAGGAACAAACAGTGGCTCTTGTTCCCAGAGTATATTGTGGTGTGGGAGGACTCGGGCATTATGCCATGTATAAATTCTGAAAACATTCAAGTAATCACTTGTACTGAAAACAGGCTCTCCTCTATAAGGAGGAGGCAGTGTAAGTCCTGATCAGTGTTAGGAAGCAATGCATGAGTATCTTGTTCAGCTCAAAATGAATAGAGCCTGCAGTGAGAATATGCTAAAGAAACACTAAGGAAAACTTGAGATCTTTATTAGAAGAAAACAAACAAAACAAAAACAAATGTTAAAAAACCACAACAGTCAAAACATGTGATGCAATGTCTCTTGTGGTGAAATTTGATGCCTCAAGTTGATTTTACATTTCTGCAGCTTAAAGACTACTATATTTTAATGTGAACTTTTTTGGATCAGATCTACTTCCTCAAACATAAGAACGAGACTACAGTGGTGCCTCGACTTACGAACGTCCCTATTTACAAAAATTTCTACTTACGAAAAGCTTTGGCCGCAAAATTTTGTTTCAACTTGCAAACGGAGCTTTGAGTTATGGACAAAAAAACATGGGGGAGGCAGGGAAAGCGCAAAATTTGAACTTTCAGTTAACCGTTGGCCAGCGGAGAGGCTGCTTGTCTGCTACCTTGCACGTCCCAGCGGTTAGAGAGTGGATAGGGAGAGAGTCTTCAGACTGCCTGGTACTGCCTGGCATTGCCTGGTACTGTATAGTACTGCCTGGTACTGCTTGGTACTGTATTGTACAGACTGTTTTTTTTTTGTTTTGTTTTTTTTGCTTTTTTAATTTTTGATTTTTTTGAATTTTGACTTACTTTTTAAAAATGAGAGATTGCCTGTTCTGGGTGAGTACACTGTATTTACTGTACTGTACAGGATTTTTTGCAGCTTGGTGGGGGGGATAGGGCTAGGTGGGGGTTATGTTTCTGTGCTCTGTTGGGTCTTGCAGTGTGGATTTAAAATGTGAAAAGTACAGTAGAAGACTAATATTACATTAAAATTAAATGTGAAAATTAGACTGTACAGCAAGTTTAAAATGTAAAATGTATTTACAGTATTTATTTTTGCATTCTGTGGCTTCTAGGATTTGTGTACTGTGACATCTCTTTCGTTTTAAAATGTGTGTGTTTAAAATGTGGCTCCAAGGTTTGTTTTAAAATCAAAAAATATTCTGTGAGGGGCTGTCTAGCTGGTTTGCTCTAAAATCGAGGTTAGACTCAAGTCTCTCCCCCACCCCCATTGTCTTCTCTCTCTCTATGCTCTCTTTTTGTGATGAGGAGTTCTGTGCTGGAATAATGGTTGCTGGATTCTGTGGCTTCTAGTGTTTGTGCACTGGGACCTCTCTTTCGTTTTAAAATGTGTATGTTTAAAATGAGTATTTGACTGTCATACTTATACACAGCCCAGCAACCAGGTGGGAATACAGATAATGGACAAAGTGACAATGATTTATTGGTAAAAAAAAAAAGGAGACTTCCAGCTAAGAGGGAGGTGTGAAAGGGAAAGAAATGACAACAGAACCCCTAAGAATAGCATTCTTGGGTTGAAAAAAAAAGGCAGCATGGGTCAAGAAATCCACTCTTCCTACTGTTCTCCATTCAAAGGCATGCATGTTCTTGATTGCAAGCTGAGTTTCCCCTGATTACTTCTAACAGTCTATACAGGTGGATAATGACATGTGATGCAATGTCTCTTGAGGTGAAATCTGATGCCTCAAGTTGATTTTACATTTCTGCAAATTACATCTTGGAATTGGATTTAACTGCAGATCCTAAAACCTGGTCAGGATGATCTTTGGATGTTTCTATTCCCTGCTCCAAAGCTCTACAGTTTCCAGCCCAAAGAAGAGTTATGCAGGACCTGAAATTTTTCCTGCTGTTGTTCATTTTAAAATATATTTTAGTGTTCTAATGAAAGTATTATTTGAACATAGCCAGTGTGGTGTAGTAGATAGAGTGACATACTTGGACTTAAGTGGTCTGGGTTTGAATCCCTGCTCAACCGTGGAAGCTTAGTGAGGTTGTGGAACTGGTAAAACTACTCCTTAAATATCTCATTTAAGTGCCCTATTTGAGTCACTCACTATAAGTCAGTTCTGGCTTGACAATACATAACACAACACTGTCAGTATTATCCCTTTGGTTTGGGATTTTATATGATTGCAACTTGTTTTCTTTGTCTGTTCTATTCATCAACAAAGATTACCTGTGTACACTCCTCTAGCACCTGGTATTTCATCTGCTGGAGCGGAAAGAAAGTCCTGTTGACAGAGGAGAAGCACATCACAGAGTGGTGTATGGCAAGTAGGCAAGAGGATTAAAATGTGAGGTAGAGAAAAATTCAGGAGCTACAGTTTTAACTCTCATCGTGAGTACATACTCAGAGTCTGGATTTTTGAACTTTGGTACCATCTTTGCCTCCAAAGCATCTCAAATTAATTGAAACATTATAATTGTGAGAACTAGGTATTTGTATAATAAGCACTGAGTAACACAAGAGATTTCTCTCTAATAAATAAGAGGAATTCATAAAAGCATTACTGCCAAGTTTTGGGGGTGACTGATACTGGTTGGCAAAAACTATTTCCTCTAATAATGAAGTAGGGGAAAAGGGGTTTAAAATATATTAGTGCAGTTGCAGTTAAGCACTTTTAGTCCTGTTGATTTCATGGGAGAGATTTAAGATGTGCTTAAAATGTTGTAACTTGGCTCATTTCCATGTATTCTACTTTCGAGTGAATGATAAATGCACTTACCTGGGAAGAAGAAAGGTGATCACATTAATACCATTTGCTCTGTTGATTTTTAGTAATCGAAAAGCAGAATAATGTAATAGAATGGAGTGGTGGACATAATTCATTTAATGCAGTGTTTCTTCAACTTTTTTGTATATATCAACATTTAGTTTGCTTGATGAAGGCAAGTGGTACAGCTCATCATATTTTCTTCCTTTACATTCACTCCTTGGGAAAAAATGTAAAGACATAGGATTGAAACTCAGTCTCACATTGGTTCCCTGTGGGGAAGAGGGATGAGGTCCTCTATATGTTGTTCGACTATAAGTCCCTTGAGCCTTAGCCAGCATAGTTAATGATGAGAAATTCTGAAATTTGTATTCTGGAGAGCTATATCTTGCTCAGTCATGTTTCAGAATGAGGAACAAATGGTTATCTATGCATATAGCTAATGATTCCTTATAAGGTACTAAAGCTAATTTGCATTTTAAGCTTAACTATTTAATCCCGAGGTGTTCCCAGTGTGGTGTAGTGGATGCAGTAACAGATTAGGACTCTGGAGAGCAGGGCTTGTATTTCCACTAGGCTGTGAAAAAGCACTGGGGGAGTGGAACTGGTAAAACCACACCTTAAATATCTCATTTACCTTGAGAGCTGTGTTAGGGTCATTATAAGTCAGTTCCATTAATGAAAATTAATGGTAATTGCTTCAGGACATCTTTTGTTTTCTTAGGGACTAATTGAAAGTGCCCTAGGATGTTCTAGTAGTCCAAGATCACAGTTTAAAAACTATTGATCAAGTCTATCCTATAAGAGAGGAGAAGGGGACGACAGAGGACAAGATCATTGAAGCTACCAACATGAATTTGACCAAACTCTGGGAGGCAGTGGAAGACAGGAGGGCCTGGTGTGCTCTGGTCCATGGGGTCACGAAGAGTCAGACACGACTTAACGACTAAACAACAAAAATCCTGTAGCCTAATGTGTGGCTAATCCTTTAACTAAGAATCCATTACAAATGTATCCTAGGTTACTTGATAACTTTTAAGACTTTTTGTATCTCCCCTGGCAGCCTCCCTGAGTAACACCCTGTGACCTGTCTTATGTTTCCGTTCATTTTGGCTGTTTGGGCTGTGAGCATTCATGCTGATGTGGCCAGAACTGAACAGTTAAGCACAACATGGAGGTATTGTTAGGTTTCGGGAAAACACTGATTTTACAGAAATATAAAAATAACTTTGTGGGGCTAGGGGACTATGGAAGAGAGATGTCAGATTAGCCCAGTGGAAATAAAAAAAAATATTTAGGGACCAGGCGCTGTGGGCTAAACCGCAGAAGCCTGTGCTGCAGGGTCAGAAGACCAAGCAGTCGTAAGATCGAATCCATGCGACGGAGTGAGCGCCCGTTGCTTGTCCCAGCTCCCGCCAACCTAGCGGTTCGAAAGCATGCAAATGCGAGTAGATAAATAGGGACCACCTCAGTGGGAAGGTAAACAGCGTTCCGTGTCTAAATCACACTGGCCATGTGACCACGGAAAGATTGTCTTCGGACAAACGCTGGCTCTATGGCTTGAAGAGCGGGATGAGCACCGCCCCCTAGAGTCGGACACGACTGGACAAAAATTGTCAAGGGGAACCTTTACCTTTTTAATGCTGACTGACTGTTGTGAGTGGTGATGATAGAGACGTGAAGAATATTAAAAACAAACCTCATTCTCAGTGATTTTTCAAGGTTCGCCGTGTTACGAACTTCTTACTGAGGCTTCACCTCACATCTCTGGGACTTTTTGGCTTCCCATGAAGTCAAGTCTTCTTTTTCCCCAGGTGGTTTCTCCCCTGCCCCATGTTTTTCACTTACTCTTTTGCACAAGGAACTGCCATATGTTTTACAGCTCAATCACTTTCATTCTCACCTTATTCAAACATTATTTATGTTATAAAATTGCTCCAAACATCATCTTGTGAACTCTAAGAAACAAAGGGAAAACATGGAGAAAAGGAAACAGACCTAAAACTTTAATTTTCATAATAATTGGAGTTTCTTCTTTCAGGTAAAGGGTCCTGCTAAACAATAATGTTTTGGATTCCTAAAACTTGTTACCAGGCTAGAGTTGCTATATTCCATTTTTCCAGTGCCAGGCATATAATGCAAATTAGATAGTTCAATTTTCCTGTGATGCAAATTAAGCAATTACTTGTTGCATTATTTTCTCTGTCAACGTATTTTAGCCTTCCTGTCAATTATATAATGACCACTGATCTGGGGGAGTCAGATCATAGTATAATGGTAACTCACCATATTGTACTTGGAAAAGGGAGATGCAATTTCAAAGTCTATTTGATATCTTGGAAGTTAGTCAGTACTCCTCATTCAAGCCTACCTTACAGAGTCATTTTCAGGATAAAATGGGGAGGGAGGATTCAGACTACTAAAGAACAGTAATATTTTGCCATATATATATTTCACCTGGTGATGTTCTCACAAGGTGACTGGGGTTTTTTGCCATTGGTTTTTACTATGGATCCATGAGAATGCCACAGGACTCTCTCAAGAGCACATTGTCACCTGATTAGCAGGAAAAAATTACAAGGGAAAGTGAGAGCCTCTGTAAAAATCCGATGGAGAACACTAGGAAATATTCAAGTTCAACTTTTTTTGGCCATATTTGATTTTTTTCCCCTGTCTTTCTCTGTCACTGCCCCCAACCTACTAACTTTAAGGCAAGTGAGAATCTAGCATGCTATTGGCTTCTTAAACCCCCATCTCCATTAGCTGTGGTTTTGCTTCACTGCTTTGCTACATTGGGAATGGGATTCACAATAGAGCTTTAAAATACACTTTTTGGACTACACCATATAGAGTCCCTTAGAATAGTCACTGAACATGTTAGTTAGGAGATTCTGGCAGTTGTTCTCAAAGGAATTAAATCTGCCAATCTCTGCCTCCTAATGAGTACAAATACATCAGTTTACTATGAACATTCATTGAGACACAAGATTCGTTTAATTTAGTAGGACATACCAAGATAAATACATGTAGAATTAGTTCGTTGAAAAGTGCATTGTAGTTTCTTGTTATCTGAATTCTTTCCAAAATCTAAGGTTCACAGCAATAGCAACAGAAATCACAAGCAGGATCTCCTAATAATTCATACTCTCCCCTCCCTCCTTTTTTTTTTAAAAAAAGAAATAACAGTACCTTTCTTTAGGTACTCAGCTAAACTATCAGAAGGTTGTTGGGTAATAAGCTGAAACATAATGGCCAGTATCCTGCATAATGGGAGTAACATTACTGGCAGCAGCTGATTAAAAAAAGTTCCTTTTTCAATTTTGGGGTACATAATATATTCATCCAATGATATGCAGACATATGCATCCTGAAATTGAAAAAAAAAGGAGAGTGGTAATTTGCTGCTGTCAGGGACACTTCTTCTGTTTGCACGTGAAACTATGCAACAGGATACTGACCATTATTTCTTGAAAGCAATAGAACAGCGCTGGCGAACCTATGGCACGTGTGCCATAGCTGGCACACAGAGCCCTCTCTGTGGGCATGCGAGCCATAAGTCACCATCGAGAAATACTTACCCGTTTTCTGATGCTGGATTTTGGCATTCCCCTCTGTTGGTGCAGTGGTCCAGTGGAGGGGTGCAATGGCGACCATTACCAGCCTAGCCCAGTGGGGGATTGGAGGACCGGTAAGTATTTCTTTGTTAATACCATCCACAGGGGAAAAAAAAAAAAAACACCAAGCATTTAACCCTTGCAGTGCAGGTACAGTTGTTTCGTCTAAACTAAAACCTCAGTATTCAGGTTTTAGTTGCACTGTTGGCACTTCGAAATAAATAAGTTGATTTTGTGTTGTACTTTGCGCACTTGGACTCAAAAAGGTTTACCATCACTGCTATAGAATCGTAGACATATAGATGGTAGACCTGTAAGGGACCCGAAGGATCTTCAGATAAAACCCTCCACCAAAGAAGATGCAGTGAGATGCATAATGTTAGAGTTTTTAAAAGTTCCTCTTTTTTTTGATAGGTCCCATAGTTTCTCAGCCAGCATTAATTGCCGTGGGTTAATTGCTTTCTGGAGTGTGGAAAGTTTAGGTAAATCTAAAAAAAGATTTCTACAAACAGATTCCAGCTGTCTGAAAAAGATCAGTATGTACTCAAAACTGCAATATTTACTCACTTTTTTATTTGTGTCTGCATGAAAATCTGTGACACTGTGCGCTCATCAGCTAATCACACAGAAAGGCTTGCATCGTCTTGGAAACCACATATTCTGAACAGGGACAGTACATTTTGCTTTATATCATTGCTTTTTTTAATAAGAGCTATAGATTGACCTAAAAAGAAGAAAACTTGGAATCCAGTGCTGATGATGGTCCAAAGAAGCACCAGGTGGTACCTTTAAAATCCAGGCAGAACCTGGCTAAACACATCCTATGGAAACTCTATGCAAGAGCAAAACATCAGAGACCTAAATCCTGTTAGCACAGTAAACCACATTAGAGTAGACCCATTGAATCAATGGAGATTTGGTGAGTCAACTCCATAAGTTCCATTCATTCAAATGAGCCTGCTCTAACTATAACTTATGGAGTAGTTGCCTTATTAAATCCCAATTGATTCTATGGCCTCCTATAATGTAATTTACTATGCCAAGCAGCAGGATCTGGGCCCATGTTTGTTGATTCTCAGCTGACAGATTCACCACAAGATGGGTGTGCTCTGTCAAAAGGCCCTACTCCTTATAAATTGCCTGGGGAACTAGTTGAAGAAAACCAAGGTGTAACATTGTAAAATAAATAAATTACATCAAAAGTAGGGGAAAATCAAGATGAAGCATGAGCACATGCTAAGACAGATAGATCAGATTCGGTCTTTAGAATGAAACTGAAAAATCCTTGTGAACTGTTCAGCATAAATAAAGCATAATATACAGATGTTTGGGGGTATGTACTTTTCATTCCTGACATAATGTTTTAGTGGAAAACAGATCAGTGTAGTTCAGGTGTGGTAGGCAGAGCACCAAATGCACAGCTCTCAGCAGACAATGTTGTTGAGATATTGAACTGCGGTACTGTGAGGTTTTCCCAATTAAAGCCTTTGAAATGTGGGTTTTAAACCTTGTAGCAACAGAAAAATTTGATCCATTGTTCATGCAATCCCCAAGACTACTATTTCTCAAAAATGTCTGCATACATTCACTTTTTCAACTGCAGCAACAAAATCTATATAATTACCCAGCGTATAAATGAGGCTGGCTTGGAAAATTGAGCAACATGGGACATACTTTATGCAAACGCTGGATATTAATCATCTTAATATTTATAAGCAATTAAATATAATATAAAATTTGAACTATGATATATTTTGAATATAAACAAATGCCATTTCTGTTGTTCAGTTGAAAAACTATAGACTGCACAGAGAACATTATAGAGAAATAATTACTCACTTGGTAGACTGAAGCAAATCATAGTTTGGTGCTAAAGCACTGTCATAAGGGAGGAAAAAAGATTATGGAAAAAGCAAAGTGTGCTGTTTACACTGATCAGTCACACAAGCAATATACAGTACCCTCTAATTTTCAGCCCCGCTGGGCAGGGCTTTGCCTCTCTCACACATGACTTTGCCTTGCATGCATGGACAACTCTGCCCCCCCCCCCGGGTTCTGTTGCAACCAAAACCTAAAGCGATCACTGCGTAGAGGAGGAAGACAGCTGCACAAAGAGGGGCAAAGACACATGTGTGTGCACATGCGCCCAGCTTAGAGAGAACCTTGGTCGCAACATTAAAACCACCTGCCTAATATCATGTACGTCTCCCTTGTGCTGCCTAAAGAGTTCTGATACATCAAGGTATGGACTCCACAAAACCTCTGAATGTGTCCTGTGGTATTTGGTACCAAGACATTAGCAGTAGACCTTTTTGAGTCCTGCAAGTTGCGAGGTCGAGCCTCTATGGATCGGATTTGGTGTTCCAGTACATCCCGTAGATGCTTAGTCAGATTGAGATCTGGGGAATTTGGAGATAAAGGCAGCATTTTGAACTCTTTGTCATTCCTAAACAACTTTTTCAGTGTGGCAGAGTACATTATCTTGCTGAAAAAGGCCACTGCCATCAGGGAACACCATTGCCATGAAGGGGTTTACGTGGTCTGCAACAATCTCTAGGTAGGTGGTACCTGTCAAAGTAATATCCACATGAATGCCAGGAACCAAGGTTTCCAAGCAGAACATTGCCCAGATGAGACTGATGCCCTTGATCAATTCCAGTTGGGATTCAGGCCATGTCATGGCACAGAGACAGCATTGGTCGCCCTGAAGGAGGACCTTCTGAGGGAAACCGACAAGGGCAAAATGTCATTGCTGGTCCTCCTTGACCTTTCAGTAGCCTTTAATACCATCAACCGCAGTGTCCTCCTGGGGAGGCTCTTGGGTCTGGGGATTGGTGGCCTGGCTTTGCCTTGACTCCGGTCCTTCCTCAAGGACTGTTCTCAGAGAGTGCAACCTGGAGAGATGATGTCCACCCATTGGACTCTGAATTGTGCAGTCCCTTGGGTGTTGATCATCTCCTTGTTGGTATTTAACATTTATATGATTGCCTAGCTGCATCCCTACCTTGACACCGGGTCCATCGCCATGCCGGTTCATGCACTAATAGTCTCGAGAATAGACTACTGTAATACTCTTTAAGTGGGGATGCCCATGAGGCTGTTACAGAAACTTCAGCAGGTCCAGAGCATGGCAACCAGATTACTGAGTGGTGTTAAGAAACATCAATACATTTATCCTACCCTAGCTGCCCAGCACTAGTTACCTATCCATTTCCATGCTGGCTTCGAGGTGATGGTATTAACTTATAAAGCCCTAAATGGTTTAGGGCCTTGATACCTGACATAATGCCTCCTTCCAACAAGATCTGCCAGTCCCATTCCCATCTTCCCAGGCTGGGTGGTTAAGAGTTTTGACCCCGAGAGAAGCCTGGAAAGAATGAACCAGAAACCGGGCCTTCTTGGCAGTTGCTCCTCAGCTCTGGAATAATCTCTGGCCCGAAATCCACATGCCTCTTCACTGGGAATTTTTAAGTGGCTGTTAAAAACATGGCTTTTCTGGCAGACCTTCCTGGACCTTAACAACACTTAAATAGATTGAGTAGTCTCCACATTTATACTATCAATCCTGCTGTGGGCTACACATTGTACCTCAATGAATTGAGTAGTCATTCTACCAACCTAGGAAGAATAGAAGGCAGAGTAAACCTCGAGCCAGCTGCCTGAGCCAGTTAGGATCAAATTCAAGTCATGAGCAGAGTCTTGACTGCAGTATTGCAACTTAACAAGTTACTTCCAAATAATGCCAACATACATAGTTTCCCTGGATACATTTATGGGTCACACCCCTTTTTATTCTCACAACATGCCTGTGAAGTCAGATAGAAAGAGGGACTGGCCAAAGATTGCTCAGTGAATGTCACAGCTGAGTGGAGATTTGGATCCAGGTTTCTGTAGTCTTTTTCCAGCTTTGTACTGGGTGACTAATTCTATGTAGTGCCATGGCATTTGGGTAAAGAAGTTATCTATATTGCTCATTTTTCCTTCCAGAAAAAAGAAATGTGGGCTGTTGTGGGGGAGAAATCACTTCATTCTTTCAGGGAGCAGCTGCACACCAACAATAGAGATACGACTGAATCTTCCTGGGAAAAACCACCATCTTGCATGTTTCCCCTCTAGCAGCGGATATCAGTGGGGAGCAGACTCTGTTTGTTTTTTGGCTCCTGGGTACTACTTGTAACTCACTTGTCATTTCCTCCGCAGCACCTCACAGTCCATGAGACTGCCTCTTCTTTCCTGTTGTTCCTCTGTTAGACACATTTCCTTTGTCCTCCACTTTCTGCACTTCAAAGATATATGTGTGGAGGGCAGTGGAGTCGCCGGCCCAGGCCCACTGGTCCCTCCTTGTCCGGAGGCAACGGGGCCGCTCGCTCCGCAGGGCGTTGTCCCCGGCCCAGGTCCCGCTGCTCGCAATTCGGACATCTCCCAGCGCAGCCCCGCCGCCCTCGCGAGCTCGAACCCGTTCTGCCAACGAGCGATGAGGAACGGCCAGAGGCTGAGCACCTCCCTCCTTCCTGGCTTCTCCCTCCCCCCCTCAACGGTACGCGTACGGCCGTCACCCAGCCCTCTCCATTAGCAGCAACACCCACTCCGGGGGCCGGAGTCCCGATTGGTGCCGCCCTTCCCCGCTGCCACTGGTTCGGAAAAATCCAGGGGGAGGGACTTGTCGGCACACTGGCCGGTCATGCGCCGTCACTGCCCTTCTACCGGGTTTTTTTTAAAGTGCTCCTCTTATTGGCTTTTTGTCCTGCCATTTCTAGATAGCAGCCCATAAGAAGCTTCGCGGGGCGGGGTGTCTAATCTGACGTCATTGTAGAACGGAGACTGTTGTTTCTAGGTGTGAATGACACTCCAGTGTTGGCGGTCGTGGGTGCTTACATAAAAGGAGGGGTCGGAGCCTCAGTCGTTAATGACCTTGTACCCTTGCTGCACAGTCTTATCCGATGCAAGTTCGCAAGAAGAAAGACTTAATATGGATCCCGCTCTATTTGACTAAACGATAAGCAAGATGGTATCCTTCATTAAGATGCAGGACGCAGCCTTGGGGAAATGGCTCCCCAGCTCACCGCCATACACTTCTACTTACTCGAAAGCAAGCTGTATTCCTTTCTGCTATACTTGATCTTTTATAAATGGGCTGAAGAGCTTTTTGTGGCTATAAACCAAGAATTCACAACTTTTTAGGCCTTGAAGGTTATGTCAAATGACCTTCTGAAGCCCATGTACACACAATGGGTTTGCTCAGGATGGTTGGGAAGCTGATGCACTTTGACTGAGGAAATCCAGAGGAATTTTCCTACCACCACCAAGCCTGCTCAGAATATGATTTATGGACACCTATCAAGGGCACAGAAACAGCCTAAACAGCGGCTCTGATTGCTAATAGGGATCACAGTAGATAGATGGGGGTGCCATGCAGCAGGCCTTGGGAGGCCACTTTCCTGTGGGTGCTGCTCTTTTGCTACCTACACTTACACCTTTCCTTAGCCCTTGGATGGGCAACGTGTCCTCGATGTCGTAGGGTAGCACCTCTGGCCTGTGCTGGTTAGCACCGCTAAGAGCTGCAGTCCCAACAACCACTGGAGTGTCTAAAGGTGCCCACATCTGACTTCCAATAATGTACCAACACTGTCAGCTAGAGTGAAGCAAGGTCCCTCAATACTCAGACCTCAATGCAGAATAGAGCAAATATCAGGCTTCCAGTGATTCTCCAGCTTGGGACTAAGAGGCCCCAGTTTGTTACAGATAAGCTTTGCATTTCAACTGCTTTTTGCTCCCATGCTTGCTTACTACAGTAAGAAGCTTCAGGGAAAATGACTGTGTCATGAGAATAGTGCTAATTACTTTAAGGGTAAATATATTGGAAGAGTAAATATTTCTCAAGGACTGAATCTTTTTACATTGGGACCACGTTGTTTACATATGGATAGCAATCCTGAACTCTGTCTCTTTCTAATCTTGGAGCTTATTTTACTGTCTGTTCTGCTTACACGGTACTGTCAGTTGCTCTTGGGATACAGATTGGAATGGGAGTAAAAATGATAATAGATTTTTTAACATGTTGCTATGGATTTTAAAAAAAACTTTAGGATGCTATCCCATATTCAGGATCTGCTGGCTGACGGATGAAGCATGGATGGAGAGCCTCTCTTTGTTCCTATTACACCTCTAAAGCAGTTGTCCCCAACCTTTTCTGAACCGTGGACCGGTTGAGGGGGTGGGGTCCGTCTCCACAGCCCAGTCCTGCCACGGATCAGCACTGGGCCACAGACTGGGGGTTGGGGACCCTGCTCTAAAGGATAGCATGAGCCCAGGTCAGAATCAACATCCAAAATGGGCAGAATTAGAGTCACTTTCTCAGTACACGTGCATTTACCATTCCAGAGTTGGGAAAAGATTAGTAGGACAAGACTGATATATTAAAAGCTGAACATTTTTCATCAATTATATTTACATTTAAAAGTTAAATGTTTAACTTTATAATCAATTAAGTTAATTTAAATTGTCATTTACATTTATTATACTGTACTGCTACCAGGTTTTATATACACATCTATGCACTTCTTACTTAACTGTATAATCCTTTAACCATCACAGCACACTGGCTCTTGTCCCAGGAAGGAGCTATTTGGGGGAACTCAGCATCTGCCTCTCCCAATTGGCCTCACTGGAATCAGACTCAACAGTTTTCTCAGAAAGATGGAGATCAGGATGGCTGATCTGGATACCATGTGAAGAGTCCTCTCTTGATTTTGCATCCTGCAGCTTTCAACAGCACCAGACCACTAATGCTAGCTTAACACTGAAGGAAAGTCAATAAAAAAACCCAAAAGTTCAACAAATACATTAAGGTGGTAAAGCCGGGTCTTGAGGCTCTCCATGTGTGGATTGGGGCCAGGGACGGTATTGGGATCATGCTGGGTTACCGTGCTCCCCGCGACCCAGCCATTTCCCTACCGGAGCTGGTGGACTTTGTCTCCGTGGCACTGCTGGGTTCCCCGAGGCTACTAGTCCTGGGGGACTTCAACGTGCATGCGGGGGCAGAAACGTCCGGACCAGCTCTTGAGTTCTTGGAGACCATGGCCTTCTTGAACATGTCCCAGCATGTCAACGGCCCTACACACGTGGGCGGCCACACATTAGACCTGGTCTTTTCCACCAATGGGAGTGAGAGTGGTCCAATGGTGACTGACCTCGAGTCGGTCCCCTTGTCATGGTCGGATCACCACCTAATAAAGTGTACCATCAAGATGGCTCTCCCCCCTCGCAGGGAGCAGGGACCTATTGTTATGGTCCGCCCTCGAAGGCTACTGGATCCGATTGGATTCCAGGATGCCATGAGAGGGGTTACGGCTGACCTGGCTGGCGCTCCTGTCGAGGCTCTGGTCGATGCCTGGTTCACAGCCGCGGCTAGTGCCGTAGACACGATCGCGCCTAAACGCCCTCTCAGCCGCAGAGATCGCCCGGCGCCCTGGTTTAACCAGGATCTCCGGACATCGAAGCGGGTCAGGAGACGGCTAGAGCGCAAATGGAGAAAGGACCCGACGGTTTTTAATCACATAGCTGTTAAGGTCGCTACTAACCTTTACCAGGCCAAGGTAAAGGCTGCCAGTCGAACATACCTCACTAACCGGATAAGCGAGGCGTCTAATCAGCAGGCAGAACTATTTCGTATAGTACGTGACCTATCCGGAATTGGCCCGGGTGATAGGCCTCCCCCTAGTTTTACACTGGACCAATTTGCAGCATTTTTAAAATCTAAAGTGGAGGCCATCCGCCGGGACCTCTCCCCTTTTTTGAATACAGTGAGTCGAGCTGAGATGTCCAGCGCTCCGTCTTGTCCGGTGATTTTTGACTCCTTTCAGCCTGTTTCGCCTGACACTGTGGCCAGGACGCTTGATCGCTGCCGTGCCTCCACCTCCTCTTTGGACCCTTGCCCGGCCTGGCTAATCAAGGCAGCCAGGCCTTCAACAACGGAATGGGCTACTGTAATAATTAATGGGTCTTTCCTTGAGGGCAGATTTCCCTCTGCCCTCAAGGATACACTCATTAGGCCCATAAGAAAGAAACCTAGTTTGGCGGCGGACGAAATTGGCAATTATAGGCCCGTCGCCAATGTTTCTTTCTTAAGCAAGGTAGTCGAGAGGGTGGTGGCCGATCAGCTTCAGGCGTTCCTGGATGACACAGATGCCCTGGATCCATTCCAATCGGGCTTCAGGCCGCGCCATGGAACAGAGACGGCATTGGTTGCCCTGTGTGATGACCTGTTGAGGGAGGCCGACAGAGGCAAAATGTCTCTGCTGGTCCTCCTCGATATCTCAGCGGCCTTCGATACCATTGACCACGGTATCCTCCTGGGGAGGCTCACCGAGTTGGGAATAGGTGGCCGGGCATTTGCCTGGCTCCGTTCCTTCTTGGAGGACCGTCCCCAGAGAGTACAGCTTGGGGAGAATGTCTCGGCCCCGTGGAGCCTCAATTGTGGGGTTCCACAGGGGTCGATCATCTCCCCAATGCTGTTTAACATCTATATGAGGCCCCTGGGGGGGGTCATCAGGGGGTGTGGAGCCCTGTGCCATCAATATGCGGATGACACACAGCTCTACATCTCCTTTTCTCCAACTACAGGAGATGCCGTTCTGTCCCTTCAGCGCTGCCTGGAGACCGTTCGGGAATGGATGCAGGAGAATGGGCTGAGGCTGAACTCGGACAAGACGGAGGTACTGAGGGTGGGCGCTCCCACAGTTGGGGATTTGGGAAACTCCCTCATTTTGGGGGAGTGACCCTGCCTGCCAGGGATGGGGTTCACAGCTTGGGGATTCATCTGGACCCGGCGCTCACTATGGAAACCCAGGTGGCGTCCGTGGTCCGCACCGCATTTTTCCATCTTCGGCGGATAGCCCAGCTGTGACCCTACCTTGATATGGGGGCTCTCAACACTTTGGTACATGCGCTTGTAATCTCAAGATTAGACCACTGCAATGCGCTCTACGTGGGGCTACCTTTGAGGCTGCTGCGGAAACTACAGGTGGTGCAGAATGCTGCGGCCAGATTACTCAGTGGAGTGAGAAGATACCAACATATCTCGCCCACTCTGGCCGCATTGCATAGGCTGCCCATCCAATTCCGCATCGACTTCAAAGTGTTGATGCTTACTTACAAAGCCCTAAACGGTTTAGGACCTCAATATTTGGTGGAACGCCTTCTCCCACCTAGATCTATCCATGTCACCCGTGCGAGCCAGGAGGTGAGGCTGAGGAGCCTGACGCCGAGAGAGGCCCGGAAGGAAAAGACCAGAAATCGGGCCTTCTCGGCGGTGGCTCCTCGCCTCTGGAACAACTTACCTCCTGAGATTCGCGCGGCTCCCTCGCCGGGCATTTTTAAGAAACAATTGAAAACACTGATGTATAGGCAGGCTTTCCCAACAGATAATCCCTGACGATTTTTCTTTTATATTCTTTGATTTCCATTTTTGTCTATTTGTAATGTTTTTAATAATTTTATTGTTGCTCCAATTGTAAGCCGCCTAGAGTGGTCTAGTATGACCAGATAGGCGGGATAGAAATAAAATAAATAAATAAATAAATAAATAAATAAATAACTCCACACTATTCAATTTTTGTTTGTTTGTTTCATTTAACTAAGAAGCATACAGACTCATCTGTTCTTCTTTTCCAGTGAAGGGACACTGGGCAGATATCTCCATGCTTTTTTCTACACCAGAAAGGGAAGAACCAAATTCTAAATTTGTCCAAAAAGCTGAGATCTAGTCAGGCGTCGTCTGTTTATGCATACTCACCATGAGCAGAGAGAATAACTTTAGCCTTGGCATCCTCTGTTATATTTTCCAACACACTCCTAGAGGTAGAGGGTGACAAGTCAAAAGAGGAAGAACTTTGCTATGTCCTTCTTCTTAGTTTACCTGCAGCACTTGGGGTGTATTTGTGTGTGTTTTTTTTCTGGTCGGGTCCCTGCATAAGGGAGCATTTTCTACTGCATCCCAAGGTCCTGAGCGGGCCTTAACAAGCAGCATCTCAAGGGGGGGGGCTATGAAAGTCCAGCCTACTGCTGTGCTTCTAGATGCTTCATGTTCTTTGAACATTTCTCCACTCTCTGGAATAGTAAGATGCTGGTGCTCTCTGGTGCCCCCTTAGCTGCATCTCTTTTTTGTGATGTAGAGTTGAATGATAGCTTTAAATAGCTGTCTCCACTGATTTTCATGAGTTGCCTTCCTGAACTTCTGTCATTGGAGTTGTTTTCTGGGCTTTTTGCTCAGATCTTTTCAAGGAGTTATGACTGCAAAAGAGTGCTGAACACCTATTTATGCTTATAAGTCTGATTTGTTTATAATCTTATTTTAAGTTATGTCTATGACTTGCAGTACCCAGCTGTTGTATGAACCTGCTGGCTTCACTGCACTTTCACTGGCTACCTACCTTTGATTGCATTTTCTCTGTGAGTTTATTTGCTTTTAACTTTTATTTGTTTATCTTTGTATAAGTCCCTAGATCCACGTAGAGCAGTCCCTTTTGTTATTCCAAATGACAACTTTAAATTTTTCAAGTTTGGCATTATATGCTGTGAACAAAACAAAACAAAAAAGGACTAATGAGTGAACTGTATTTTGTCATCCCTTACAAATGAAGATAAATGTATATCATCCACTCTGTGAATTCTTCTGCTGTTGTAAACTTTTAGTTTGAATACTTGGCTTCAGTTGAATTGTCTTGTGAATACAGTGGGGTCTTGACTTGAGAACTTAATCCGTATTGGAAGGCGGTTCTCAAGTCAAAAAGTTCTCAGGTCAAATCTGCATTTCCCATAGGAATGCATTGAAAACCATTTGATCCGTATCTGCTCTTTTCCGTCCATAGAAGCTAATGGGAAGCTGCTATTCCGCCTTTGACCACTAGAGGGGGATATTTTGTTTCTTTTTTTCTTAGGTCAAGAAAGGTTCAGGGAAGGCAGGGAAAATACAGTCCAGGCAGTACCAGGCAGTCTGAAGACTCTCTCCCAATCCACTCTCTAAACGCTGGGAGGAGTGAGGAAGCAGACAGGCAACCCTTTTCACTGGCCAACAGTTAACTGAAAGTTCAAATTTTGCACTTTCTCTGCCTCCCACGTGGCTTTTTTTCAGTTCTTAACTCAAATCTAAGTATGTAAGTCAAGTCAATATTTTCCTATGAGAGTGGTTCTTAAGTCAAAATGTTCTTAACTCGAGCCGTTCTTAAGTCAAGACCCCACTGTACTGTGAATAGACAAGGCAAGAGGGATTAAGTACTTGAATGTTTTTGTAGCTAATTATCACTAACAGGCAGTTGTATCGATGCTCTGAAAAGCTTGTTCCAAGTGTTGAAGGAAGGGATGGACTGTGTTGGGGAATGCCTGAGGAAGGAGACTCAAATGGAGCAGAGGGACCTTTGCTAAGGAGAATGATACTCATGGAAAACATCCTCACTTGTTTTTCAGCCAGCTTACCATATTTAGGATATCTCCCTAACCCTGGAAGAAAGTTTTGAGGGTACTGCAGGTGGAAGAATTGGATGAAAAGCTCACCTTCTAGAAATCTTCAGCAGGCGTGCACCAAGACCCAAACCTGTATATCAATATCATTCTGTGAAAACAAAAGTAATCTGTAAGCAGTCAAAGAGAGTGCATTTTTACACTGTTGTCTTGATCCAGATGTCCTACACACATTGCTGAAAAATCCACCCTTGCATTCTTCTCCTTTTAACATTGGGTGTCAGAAGAGAATATGCCCTGAATCTGCTATTAACTTAGAGATTTTGTCCCCCTATGTCAAGAGTTCTTGAGACTTTGCATTCCTTCCTGTTGCGTCCTTTGATTTTCACCGTTTTCTCCCTCCTCTACTTTCTACCATCCAGAAAAGATAGATGTGTAAAGACAAAAATAAAGGAACAAAACCATTAAGTGTAAGTAGTGTTTTACTTCCATTAACTAAGAAGCATCTACGTTGATCATTTTTCCTTTTGCAAGGCAGGGGCTGAGTCTAGGCAAAACTCACCACACTTTTTTCGACATTAAAAAAAGAGAACAACCAAATTCTAAATCCTTCTAACATACATAATGTGCTTATGGTATTCCTGTGCATTCACTGCGCAAATTATGAGAATTGTGTGTAGCCTTTGAGGTAGAAGATCCAACATGTTTTGCACAGTTCATTAGCTCATATCTAGGAGCACATCTCAGTGACATCATGTGATACCCAAAGTTTGTCCATCTTAAGAGCAGCTTTTTCATCTTGCATCCTAATAAGACTATCGGAAGTATCTACATTAAATCATGTGTGGCACAACCCCCTATTGTCACTGAAATTTCCATGACCTTGAAATATTGCTTCATTGGATTTATATGTTGTCAAAATAGGTGCATTGTGTACAATTTAGGAAGTGTACATTTACTATTTTTCTGAAGTACTTTCTGCACTTAAATATTCCACCAAATGAAATTTCAACAGCACAGGGAACCTTTATATTGCACAAGAGAAGGCCTCATTATCATGATTTGGGAGGACTTAAAATGATTAAGGCAGCCTAAAATAGTCATTAGGTGATGGGAGTTTTCTTATATGGTTCTAATAGGCCCTCAATGGAAGACAGGAGCTGATAATGTATATAGGATTTGAAGTATTTATTAATATATGCTTAGTTTAATATTCACTTTTATTGGTCCCAATCCAAGTATATAACTGCATAATAATAGGCTGCTTACACTCGTCCTTGTATGCAGTTATCAATTTAAAGTATGTGCAATGCATCATATAATTCACCTTTTGAGAGGGAAGGCAACTTCACTCCCAGTTTCATTCTTTTCTTCTCTTGAGCAGAAAATGAGTAGTCTAGAATTCAACCCTATTCCTTTCTCAAATAGGTTGTTTTTATATACTATCACAGAGGAATATGACAGCATGAACCATCTCTTTAAAACTCCATGCATGGTTCTTAATCTGGTGGGAGAAATGTTATGCTTAACTCCAAATGTTAGGTACCAGGATCAAGTCCAGGAAAATTCCTACATAAACTTTCCTGATTCAACACAAATTTCCCTTTGCTTGATGTATCACTGTGTTTTAACATGTAGGGTTCCCCCCCAAATCATGACAGACCAGCTTTAGGGCTTACCCAAAGACCTGCCCAATTGATTTCCTAGCACTTTTGTTAATGAAACCTGTGTTTATTCCAAAATCTTGGATATGTTGGTTCTAAAAATAGACTACCAGCAGCATTCTTTTTAAAAAAAAGGTCAATTTCACGTGAGTTTTTATAAAATAATGCTTATAGACTTAAGGAAAATTAAGTAAGAAGACATGAATATTAAGATGTAGCCTCATTAGTTTATGGGGATATTACAAACTTTCAGAACAAGTCAGAAATTTGACAATATTTTAGTCAATTCTCAGCTATTAACATCTAGGTGGCTTTCATACGGAAGAGGGAAATTTAGAATGAACAGATTTAACTGTACAATTGGAGAGAAATTAATTTCTGCCTGCACACAAAGTTTTCATTAATCTTTTGAAAACAGTTACCTTAGATTTTATGGGAGTATATAGAAAAAGTACAAAAATCTTTGACCTGATTTTTCAAGTGGTATGGATTACTGCAGTAACTTCATACTAATCAAGCAAAAATTAATTTATATCTCTGTGTCCTCGATTGTACAGTTAAATCTGCTCATCCTAAATCTTTCCTTCAGTGTGAAAAACCACTCTGTTTGTAATGAGTTTAAAACTGATATGTTGAGAACACATATGAGCCAATCTTACCTTACTGCTGTAACTTCAAATGCAGAGTTTATATGTAATTATGAAAAATCAGATAGTATTGTCAATTTTGATTGGTTTTCTATGAAGATTTATTTTTATCCCAGCAAGGGAATGATTTCTATTAAAACAAGGAGTGGAAAGAGACTTACAATGAATAACTGTTACAGCTCCATTTGGTCTTAGAACAATGAGTATCTAATTCTAACTACCAAGGAATGAGTGTTAACATTTTCAGAAGCACTTTAGTGACTTTGAAGTACAGATTCCATTGAAGTTTTGGCTTTCTGTCATACGCTGAAAGCACTTTTCTTCTCTCAGTATTTACTCAAGTGTCAGGAGAGGGAAAATAAGCAGTGCTTTTAATGCTTCAAAATGAAAATACCACTTAATGCTTTTTAGAAGAAAGAAGGAATGGGCTGTTAACATGGTGGCATTCTTGTTGAGTCCAATTACACAGATCCTGTCAAAGGTTTCTACACAGTTCATGGTGGCTCTAGATGAGGAACATTATGCATATTACTTTTGTTTTCAGCTGTATTCATGCTATATATGCGATAAAGAAATGTATATTCCTCTTTGTTCAGCTCCCTAGAAATGCTATGAGAGCTGATGTTGAGAAATACAATGTTTTAATTATTTTGGATCCTGCCTAGACAGAACTGGTATCTTTAGAGATTGCATCTGTGAAAATAGTGTAAATGTCCAAGGAAAGAAACTATTTTTCATTGAATATAAATGTTACTGATCATTTCGAAAAGAACAGTCACCATACTTGTTCCTTGGTTAGTAACTTAACTCTTTCCCTGTCACTGGTAACTTAATTCTTAGGATGTGATCACATGAGCTTGAGCATTCCTTTTTTACTTTAGTCTTTAACTTGGTGAACCTTCTTTCAAACATTGCTGATTCCCGAGACAGACTCTCTTGAAACCACATTATATATTAACTTTCACACAGACAATAGTGTGGGAGGGAAACTGTACTTTCGAAAATTTTAATTCTTTTTTCCAGTTTCTGATTGCTACCCAAACTTTGATTTTATTTTTAAAAATGCATGACACTTCTGTCTCCCATTTGGAATCCCTCCAACACATGATTCTGTATTGCCCCTTCTATAAGGACCTTCACTCTGGTTTCTTAGAGAGGTTCCTTAAGAAGAGAGAGGGCTGGGCAGATCTTCAGAAAATAAGGTACATTCTTTTGGGAATTAATGTTGATATATCAGAGAAAGTGGCTTTTTTTTTTTTGAAATTGATTATCCAGAGAAGAAGGATGCTATCCAAATCTAGTTAACTGAGTCCTATTTGATTGTTGGTTTTACATTTGTTTATATATCCTCTACTGTAAACTTTGACTAACTTGATTTTATTTGTTTATTGGTTCTCCATTTTATTTTATTTTATTATGCCAATAAAGATGATGATGATGCACTTTTATTTGTTTTAATTGCATAATACTTCTGTCTTCCATTTGCAGATCCAAAATACAAAAAATAATCATAAAACTAAAGCATCATATTTATGAAAAGCACCAACTTAGGACATTGCCAGAAACTCAATTATGAACAAATCTTATTGAAAAACATTGAAACTTTTCTGCCCCTGAAGAATTGATGCTTTTGAATTGTGGTGCTGGAGGAGAGAGTTTACAGTATATTTAATTTCTGTATGTCTTATGTAAGGATTGGAAAGCAAAATGAAAAAATCAGTTGCAAAAATGTGTTATTCTCTCAGTGATCCTGCTGGTCCTGTACCCAATTGATTGTTTTTAGAACACTTTTAGTAAATAATATCTTCATGCCTCAAGTTTAAACGTACTTTACTTTTAAGCCAGTTTTAGGGATATTTTTATACCCCCAATAATAGTTTTAATTCTGAAACAGTCACGGTAGGAAACCCCAAGAAAGTACTAATTGTACGAGGAAGCTTGAACACTCATTCCTTAATCCTATTTGGACATTGCTTACCCTGATTTTATACATAACATGAGAAGAGGAGTGCCAAGCTACTGTCTCCTCTGTTGTCACTTTCTTGATATAAAGAGGCACTATAGGTTGGAGATATAGGCAAAATTTTTGGTTTTTCAGAACTGTCACTCATGTGTTGAACCTATAGGGAGCAGTAGCTTGTCTTCTGTGATTTTTTTTCCGTGAAGAATGCAATGATAGAGAAGAGAAGGACTAGGTGACCCCCTGCTCCTATGATGGAAAGGATGCTAAGTAATGCATAATTAGAACTCTTATGTTGATATTACACTGGAATGAGCAGTTGGTGGCATATGTAGCAGAACGATAGGAGTGTTAGAGCCAGCCTACAGCCACTTATTTTTGTAGGTCCTAGTACATAGAATCTTACAACATCTAAAAACATTGCCCTATAGTGTGATTTGTATTCACTGACTGATTTTAAGTTAATTAGGAATGAAATTTGGTTTTCCAAATCAAGTCTTATTTGTCTAAATTTATTATCAGAATGTACTTAAACATCTGATTCACATTTTCTTTAACCTTTTTATTCCATTGTTCTCACAGTCGTTCCTTGGTCTATGTTCAATATGAAAATTTGCCTGTGGAAATGAGGTCAAGGCTACCTTAAGTTTCCACAGCCCTAGCATGTTTGTCAACTGCCTGAAAAATTAAGAAAAAGAAGAGCATGTGTAATTTCACCTCCCTGTAATTAAAAACTATCCTGGTACTTACATTTCATATACTGATTGAATTTACTTGGAAAATATTCAGATATGCTGGCTGTTGAGTCATGGCAACTGGACTTCTTATTAGGTTTAAATGTTTCACTACTACTCCAAGTACGTTCCTCAGTCTGAGGAGAGTTGGTAGAAGATCCCTGATATATCCTCCATGGTGGTTTCACTTCCTCCTGGTCTGAATAGGTTTGTTAGAAGAAGCTTGTACTTAGATGAGTAGTGAAACATTTCAGCCTAATAAGAAAGAAGTCCAGCTGCCATGACTCAACTTCCAGATAACCTCACCTGGATGACTGAGAATCTTCACAGATATATTCAAATATGCTGTTGCTGTCTGAAGGTGGGCTCAGGCTTTGTATGTGGTATCTCTCTCTGACGATTGTTCTTTCCAAGACTGCTGTTCTGGGACTTTTCTACAGGTTTTGTTGTTGTTGTTGTTGTTGTTGTTGTTGTTGTTGTTGTTGTTGTTGTTGTTGTTGTTGTTGTTGTTGTCTCTCTTCTTTAGCTCTTGCTGCTAAGGCAGAAAATGTGGATAAAAGTCTTTCCCCCTTTGTTTTCACAGTGCACTACTCTGTTCTGCTGTTGTTTTCCACTGGAGAAAAATGGCTGCAAGTGTACAAAAATGGGTAACTAAGTTGCTGCATGTTACTCAGTAGCAAAGCCTAAGGAAGAGAGGGCTGCTTTCTGGTTGCTGCCAGTTTTCTCTGGGTTATGTTATAAGGCTTCTCTTGATGTGTGATTGTGGCTGTTCTTTGTTCCCTTTTGATTTCTGAAATTTTATTTCCCTGGCCTGGTTATGAGTAATTACTACTATTGCAGTCTATTCATACAAACACTACTTACCATTTACTTTCAGCTCTTTCTTCTTTGCTGTCCCCTGTTCCAATCTCATGATACCAATTTCAAACGTGCTGCTGTCCCTGTTGCATCACTCTCAATGTGGTGAATAATTTCATCTCCTCCTGGAATTGTGGCTGTCTGTTAACCCCAAATGAGAAGTCTGAATTGTTAGTGTTGCTGTATCCTTGGTTGTCCATTACCAGCAGGAGGAATCCAAAGTTTTCCTTTTAACATTACTGTGACAAGGTTGACAGAATAAGACCACTGGTTGCTGACTTGCTGTGACCAGAATTTCATACTTTGTAAAAAAAAGGAGAATATATTCAAAGGCAAAGACAAATTATACCTTGTCTTTGAAATGTATTTGAGAATATGCATGAATCACCTTTCCAGGTTTTAAAAATAAGAGCAGGAATTAATTAAAACAGCATATAGTGTAAAATATATTTGCATAGCTCCCAAGGAAAAGCCTAAGATTATGATGAAGGAAAACAATAATATTCAGACTGTGTTAAAAAAATCGGGATGGAGGGAGACTACGTTAAATATGATTTCTTAAAAGAAACAGAAGCACAATTTTACATGTCATTGCTTCACATTCCTGTCTTAAGGCTAAAAAAATGTAATGGAAAAAAACATTTATTCATTTATCTACTGCACATGTATCACACTTTTCCTTCCAGAAATGGCATATGGCACATAAGATTCCGCCCCTCCCCTCTACAGTGCATAGATTTTAGAGCACTTTACTCACTTTCAGCTTTAAATTCATTTGATAGGCTTTGAGCTACCTTCCTGTTTGTTTGCAACTGATGGTACGTGCTAAATTGTTAAATTGCAGGGGAACTGTACTTAAATACAGTTCTCACCCACACAGTTTCATTTGCACAAAAGTCATAACAGTAGTATATTAGCACTTTCTTCAACATTCAGATTCAAGCCTTTAGTTGATATTACTGAATTTTCCCCGCCCAACTGGTAGCATTTCCTGAGTCACATTAGAAATGGCACCTCTGTCTTTTTGTTCCTCTTTTCTCTCCAACTTCTTACTACATATGGCTAGATAGCTCAGTGGCTTAGACATCTGGTTGCAGAGCCACAGGTTGGCAGTTTGATTCTACACTGTGCCTCCTAGAAGAACAGCCAGCAAGCCTGGGCAAGCTGCACAGTCCCATGGTGCCCCCAGAAGAAAGGAATGGTGAACCACTTCTGAATGCTCTGAATCTAGAAAATCCTGGAAAGGGTTGCCATGAGTCAGAATTGATTTGATAGCATGTGATTATTAATACTACAGATAATAACTTGCAGAACTTTAATAATGTATGCTGCAAAGGGGGAGAGTAAGTGGGACATGCAAAGCTTGTGGGATTGGTAGTATTTTTGAGAGTGACCATGTACAGAGCTAAATTAGCACACAAAGGCCCACAGCTCCTTGTGGTTTCCATGGAGCTTAGCAAATCTCACCCACTCTTTCCCTTTATCATGGCAGTGAGGAAGAACATGCTGCACATCAGGCGTGCATACCAAAACTTCTGAGGACTTCTCGTAGTGGCTGAACTCCTGTCTCCAGAAATTATGGCAAGGACGGCTCATATTATCAGCCGTGACAATTTCTTGGAAATTAAAATTTTGCAATTCCCTCCTTGAAGGCCCTGGGACTCCCCTGGGGTCCCTTTCATTGAGGGGAAACCATTGGGAGCTGTGGGAAAGGTGGGTTTTTTTCTCCTTTTCAAAAACTGCCACCGGTAGGACAATTTTATGGCAATGTTCAGAAATTGAAAACACCTCCACAGTTCCCAATGACTTCCTCAAGGTGAAAGGGAATTTCAGGATCTTTTAGGATGGTGATGTCAGAAATGTTAATTTCTGAAAAGTTGCTACATCAGAAGATGTCATCAATCTCATCTGGCAAAGGTTCTGCAACAAGATTTCAGCCAGTATAATTACATGCCCTGTATGGATTGAATTAAACCTATTTCTTAAGAACTTTGCAGGGTTATGATTTTCTACTGAAATTAAAGCAACAACATTCCAGTAAACAAGCATATAAAAAGCTATAGTTTAATCAGGTTTAGTGTTTCATAATAGGTTTATATAAATTATGAGTACTGGAGCTTTATTAATGGAACTTTTAATTATCTAGTAGTATTCAGAAGACTGACATAAAATATATAACAGTTCTACTAATTAATGTGGGGATTCAGTGATTGTTAATTAAGGACAAATTGTAATGCTATCCCGTTCTCAGTGTGATGAAACAAGAAGTCAATCCAGTAGTTTATTTAGAAATGAACATGATTGAGAAAAAGCCAGCTCAGAGTACAAGTAACTGATCGTTTGGAGGAAAAAAAATAGTTTTAAAATTAAAAATAAAAAAAATTAAAAGAGAAGCACTATGTGTAGGCCTTGAAAGAATGAAAATTCAGGAAAATTGCAGATGGACTAAATTACAGTGCACTAAAAAGCTTTTAAATATGATGCTCGATAACTTGTAGGTATGTACCAGAGCCTGGAAAAGTTCCTGTTTCCCAGAATCTCCTAGGAATGTTAGGAATTGTACAAAAAAAGAGTATATTTTCATTTTCTTTGGTTTCTTAGACACCAGAAACTAAATATTTTGTGCAAGCTAATAGTAATAATGACAATGTCAAGAAATGATGACAATGTACTCCTAGGCAACTTTGCCTGGGAGTATAGTCCTATGCCTTGCTACTCAAATGTATGTCCTGTTGGACATGGGTTTACTTCCCAGTAAGTGGATATAAACTTGCACTCTTAGAGTGGAATTCTTAGCAGCCAGCCCTCATGAACTTATTCAGACTTACTTGTGACGTGGGGGTGGACATTTCCAGCATTTCTGTATAAGCATGGCATAATAATCTTGGTCATGCTTTGCTTGCTTGGATTCTTAAATAAATGCTGGTGTACCTGCCTCTTATGATGTTTTACATGAATTTATTGTGGTACTTAATTTTTAATCTGTACTTCTCTGAGAGTTTAGGTCATGAATCACATTGTAAGTTTTAAAATGTGACTTCACTAAGATCATATCTGCAAAAGTAGCAATGTGTATCATTGTCAATAAGAGCCAAACTATATATTGTAGTAGCATGTTTCTTCTTAAGTGTTTCAGCAATGAAACAATGGTTAAGGGTGGAATTGCTTGCCCTGTGATGATATTTGCCTAAAATCAGAACATGGAAACAATGCATTACAAATAATGTAATTATCTTTAATGAGGAACATTTTTGGGCTCCAGAGGGTATAACAAATTCAAAAGTAATGTAACAATATGAGCGCAAACAAAGGTAATCTACAGGTGTAATGAAGTGTTTTATAGTTACTTTTTAAAAAATGTACTTTTGAAGATCATTTTCATTTTTTTGTTAGAATTTTAAAGTTCTGTGGATTGTCTTACTAAGCTTTTTTTAAATTAATGAAACATTCATAAAATAGTGTTCCATACAATGACTGGCACAGTAAACAGCCTTTGAAAAACTTTCACTGGGTAATAGCAATGAATTACTTTCCAAAAACTAAGACAAGTGTGCTGCTTAATTGGAGCAAATTAATTTGATACCAAGCTTTCCAAGCTTTCTCACGATCACTCCTTGAAGTACTGCAGCAAATTTCTGCAATGTTGGCAAGAAATAAATGTTAGTGGAAGAGAGTAAGCTGCCCCCTTCTGCATCAGTTCCCCTCTTAATAAATCCATTGTTCATCTAGTTATTAAGGAAAAAAGAGACACAATAATTGTGTGTTTTTTAATTTGTTCTAAATTCAGCTATTGCTTGAGGGAGAAAAAATATTATTTGTTTCATTAAATATAATGGTTAAATCTCTTAGCCAATCCATAGTCAGATTTTGATTTAACAGCACGAAAAGGTGGCTTAATTTTTAGTAACATAATAGGACTTAAACAATTTATTTTCATAAATGTTTAACTTTTTACATTATTGCCAAAACACAATAATGCACATATGAAATACTATATTCAGAATAACATTTTCTTTAATTAATTTCTATGAATCAATCCCTACTAGATATGCACTCTTACAACATGATATTATGTTGTGATGCACTTTGATGAAATTAACTTGAAGAACTACTCTTTACCATTTTAATATTCCACTGGGTTTTCCATTCCAGAAAAGCTCATTATTATACACGTACAAAGCTGAAAAGAAACAAGAGAGAGGCATATTGTGTGAATAACAGTCAAGGCAAAGAGACAGCTGGCATGATAATTTTCTAATAAAGCTTAGAAAAGGCTGCTGTGTCTTGGAAAAAAATGAAAGAGCTTTAATTTCAGTGTTCCTTTTGTTTGGATTTGCTTTGTACTAAAAAGTTCAGAATCTTATTCACACCTTTTATGAATCCTAACATAAAAACAAATATATCTTGTCAAAACTTTCCAACTATCATGTCTACAGGAGGGGGCAATCAGAGGGAGAGAGAGAGAGAGAGAGAGAGAGAGCATCCAAGGAAGCCTTGTTCCATTTGTCTGTTTAAAGATAGGGATATTCTGCAACCCATGACTCAGATGCACAAAGCCTTTTACAGATGGCCAGGTAAAGGTAAAGTTTCCCTTGACATTTTCACTCCAGTCATGTCCGACTCTAGGGGGTGGTGCTCATCCCGTTTTCAAGCCGTAGAGCCAGCGCTTGTCCGAAGACAGTTTCCGTTGTCATGTAGCCAGCGTGACTAGGGAACGCTGTTTTACCTTCCCAGCGAGGTGATACCTATTTATCTACTCACATTTGGCCAAGCAAGGTACAATTAAGAAGGTGGAAGGGGTGAAAAGGAACTGTGTTGATTGGAACCTATGCAGAGGGTCCTTTTTATTCACTTGTTTACGCTGTCTTTTGTGAAAAATCCCACTGTACGTGACTAGCAATAAGATTCAAATAACCGTTAAAATACAAACAGATTAATAACACAATTAACATAACACTGAAAGGAAATCAACAGGACCACCCCAAAGATGTCAAAAAGCTTAAATTAGCTAACAAATCCTTATCATAGCTATTTATTTTAAAATAATAATAATATTATAAGAATTATTTACATTGTGCTTTACACAAGAGTGCCTTTCAATCAAATCACGACTGTAATGCAAAACATTTAACCACAACCTTAATATTATTTATATTAATATAAAACAGAACACTCCTCTTAGTTTTCTGCTGAACAGCTCAACAGTGTCTTGATTGACTGGCAGCGCCTCCCCAAGGTTTGGACAGAATTTTTCCTCAGTTTCACCTGTGGATGCCAGGAGCTGAACCTGAACTCTTCTTCATAAAAAGCATGAACTCTCTTCTGAGGACTTTTTTCCAAACTCCTGGGCAAATTCTGTGAGGATCCATGTTTATCTTAATGGGAGGACAAGATATTGATTTGATAAATAAATAATTTATCATATATTTACTAATGTTGCCTTGAGATATACTCCAAATACAGTACCAACTCCTGCTTAGGTTGTGTAATAAATTTCAAAGGACAGTTGTCATCATCCTTCAATAGCAGTGAAATCAAGTTTCAATAGTTATTGCTGGGTTTTTTTGTGTGTGTATGTATTTTTGCTACAGTGAAATATGCACCAGCCTAGACCTGTTTACTCATTGTTTTTTCTAGTAAATTCTTTATATAGAGATACTTTCGGCCTTGTTGACTCCCAGAGGTATCAAAGCTCTTAAGACTGGAAGTTGAACAACAGATTTCTATTTGAAATTTGAAACTCAGCCCTTCATTGAAGCATCAAAGATAGGACCTTTTCCTTTCTTTTCCCAAATTTGTCATGTAAAATCTGGCTTATAACAGCTGCCAGCCACCACTTTATGAAAGAACAAGCCAGGGCATATGTGGACATTTCCATCTTATTTTCAGTTTTAACTTCAATTCTACGATTTGTAAAAGAAAGTGCGATTCTCTAAATTTCAAAATAGTGGTCAGCGGCTTACAAATTTTTGTGCATGTGAGAAGTACAGGATAACAACAATCCATGTACCTCATACTTTGACTTTTTAATAACTGATTGTAACAATTGCAAACCCTTAGCTTCCACAAGTTGCAAAGTGGAGTTTTAAATCCTTTTTTAAATAAAATAGCGATGGGTTTTATAGTTCCTTTTCAAACAATGACACTGTAAAGCACATCTAAAACTCAGAGATAGCATCAAAACATCCAGCCATCTGTGGAGTGAACCAGGAAACTCAGCTGAGGAGACAAATTAACCCATTAGTCGTAGCTTGATTTCCTGGAGTGCATTTGAGCAAAAAACTGTGGAACTGATATTAACTCTGAGCCACTCCTAGTGATGAATCTAATGAACCATCTTACCCAAAAAGACAAAAAACACAGTTGGTATCTTATTTGCTTCCATGACATCTAAAATTTGATTGAGTCATTCTTGTTATCATAACTGTTTCCTGAAACCCTAAAATGATGGAACATGGCTGTGAGATAGAGTGATTTATTTGAAATAAAAGGGCTTCCAGCTTGAAGGGTTCTAAATTCGAGGAAGCGCCTTGACAAAATACAAGTGTTCATCTGCCTTATGGGATCTTTTAATAGGTAGTGCATTGGCCTGGCCTGAGAGAGGGAAGTGAATTATGAAATTAGGCTTGCCATTTCACAGCAACTACTTATATTTGGAGTAATAGCACAAATCCTTTCCTTGCACTTTTCTTTTATACCCTGCCCTTAGATTTTAACATGAAGAGCACTTCTTATTGCATAGGTACTGTTAAATTTGTATTCTATTGCAAGTTTTTTGCATGCAGTTTTAAACTCTGTCTTCGAATTACTCTTTATGCTCAAGGCAGGATCGAATGAAAGCAACACACTGTTACACAGATACTACTGCGACTGTGACAAGTGCATGGATGCATTCTGGCAGCTGGAGTAACAAGGTCTAGCTGCTGCTGTAATTGTGTAGCAAAGCAGGATGACCTCTTTCTTCCCCAAACAGCTCACAAGTGAATGGATGTTACAACAGTTCAAGCAACAGTTGGATGTCCACACCATCTGAGTATTGGAATAATTGGAATTTGGATAACTGAGACACAAAAAATGGAAGACATAGCTGTCTCATTTTATAGTTCAAGGGCTAAGAATTAATATCAGTTCCCTGCCAGGATGAATCCCAGATAGTAGGGTCCCACTTGAAATCTCAGGGAATTGTTATGCTTTCCAGCTCTGCAGAGGAGTTGAACTGGATGGCACTGGAGGAGGAAAAAGATGGTTTTATAGTGTGTGTGGACTTTAATACCAGAATGCTGCCTACCTGTCAGTTTTCCAAAGCCGGTGACATGGCTCAGTGCATAGTATAGGCATTGCATGCCTAGTATTTGTTTATTTGGTATCATTCACATTGTCTGTCTCATTCTCCTACACAAATATTATTCTGAGATTGTTACACAATGCCTCATCCTTTTGGACTTGAAATATCAAGGTATGGGAAGCTGTTGACCTGGCAGGTCTATGTGATTGATATGAAGTGTGAATTTTAAAATATGGGGCACTATAAACAAGGCAACTTTCCTTGAGTATAGTTTTGTCTTTCAAGAAAACAATGCATACCCAAAGTGAAGATATTTAGTGGTTCTTTTCACTTTAGCGTTTTCTTAACTTGCAGGCAAGCCTCTATACACAAATTGAATGCAATACAAATTCATGCTTTCCTTTAATTAAGAGAGACTTCAGAATCTTTTTCTATCCCTAACATCTCAAATATCTACACATCTAGCCTGATTCTTGTCTGGTGGGTGTAGATAGTATAAATTCATATTCATTTGAGCGCATATCTATTTGCACATTGGAGATGACTTCCTAAGTGGGGCCACATCATTTAAATGCTAGTGTCTGGGAGACTTATAGATCTTAGGAAGTCAGGACTTGATTTATCCTCTGCCCACTGATGGTATCACTAACCTTTATCCAGGCATTCATTAGAATGGGCTGAGGCCTAGATTCATCAAGAGGACATGCATAAGCCCTGCTCGAGTGTCATCATGCCTTTGGTCACTGCAGAGGCCTTTGTTCATTGATCCTCAGTGAACATGATTAACAAGGCTTCTATGATTTTGAACCCCAACAATGTAGTATCCCTAATCCTAGGAGCTCAATCACCACGTTCAGCCAAAGTAACTAAGTACATTGCAGCAATTGACTTTAAGTGGTAGAGATATCCAGTGACAAGACTTATGTGCATGCATTGGACAAATGCCTGAGTAAAGTTCTAGTGATAGTGATATGTGCATCTGACTGCATAAAGTCCTCACCGTGTCAGCATCTCACTTGATTCTTTCCACTACAACATGGGCCAAGAACAGTTTCCACTTTTTAAATTATTATTCTGGAGTTTGCTATTCCCATTGATAATTTTGCCTTGGATAGGCCTAGCAGCACTCTATATTCATAATGGATTGTGGCATCCTGATGATATTGCTCGCAGCTTCCTTGGCGTATACAACCTCATTCACCACAGTAAGGTGTGCATCCAAGAGAGAGCTGTAACTCTAAAGTGTGCAAATTTTTCTTTGAGAAATATTGGTAATCTTACTGAAACTATTTTGACTTCCTTTAAAAAAAAGTCAGTTATTTCATTTCAAGTAGGACTCTTCTCTCTCTAGTTTGAATTTCATTATTGACAGGATTTCAGTGACAGTTATAGTCTATATGCATGCATCCATGACTGCAATTTGTTTGTCGAAGCCATATTCTGTGCCTCTTATATTTTTAGATCTTGCCCCTTCTCTATTCCATTTTGCTTCTGAGACAGGCATCTGAACAAGTAACAGCTATGTTTTCATGACCAATAGAAAAGTTGGCAAAGAAAATGTGTACAGAACTGCAACTATATATTATAGTTATTTGAAAGAATCCTTTCCTGAAATGTAATTTCCTCCATTACCACCCGAACTGCAGCTCCAAATATGTTCCTTGAACATGAGATTTTGCAAGTGGTATATCTGGAGTTGTGTTATCATTTCTAAGTAATACTAAACATCAATCACATAATGGCAAAGTATTGATGTCATTGGAACCCATAAATAGTATGAGAAGTTTTCGTTTGGTAGCTTTGATGGTAGATGTAGCATTTCTGTAGCAGATTATATAGTCAATTTTACTGTGCTAGGTTAGATTATTCAGTCATTCACTGTCACATACATGATAGCATTTCTGCATGGGAGGTATTGCTGTTTTCAACTGGTTTGGGCAACATGTATTTAAAAACCACTGGCATCTACCGTATATTTTCTGAGGACATATCAACATTTTAATACTTTCTTCATGCAAAATGGACAATAGCCATGAAATGCTTTTAACAGTAAATAATATTTAATTAGACTTTTTATTGTGGGTGACTTAAAAAAAATATACATAGCTGCTGCCCTTGCATGATTTTATTTTGCAGTGGGGAGTAACAGGCCTTGCCATTACAGAGCAGTAACAAACCATAAAACAAACAAACAAACAAGACTTCAATTGTTTCGGAGGGCCAGGAGGGAGGATATTACTGCCAAGATCCAGTTAGGCATTCCTCTCTGACAGAAAGTGGAACCTGAGAATCCTTCCGTTATGGACTGCTGGAGCACATGGGGTCCTCCGCTTACCTATAGAGATCTGATGTGTTCCATTTATGTACAGAAATCAAAGAGGGGACAGCAGGTAATTAGCTAGTTCCATTTTAGAATGTTCCACAGTCTTTGCACCTCTGTGAGAAGCTAAACCTAAATCCCACATCTTTTCCTCATAACCGTATCCAGTGTTCCCAACTCTAAGGTCTAAAGTGATGTAAAAAACAAGGAAACAATGTTGATCTATGCAGAAAAAACTGAATCTGTGGTGAGGCAATATTGGTATTGCATTAACCAAAAATTCAAAAATTGTGAACAATTTTTCGTATTCTCCAAAGTGTGGAAATATATAATCAAATTAATTGGATTAGACTCAGTCAATGCAGTTTCCCCACAATCAGCTGTGCTAGTTTAATGTTATATTGCACACAAGTTGACTTCATGTCTAACTGTAGTAATGAAAAAAGCCTCTGTTAATGAATAATAAATCTCACTTGATTTGGCTGCATTTTTACAAATTCCACCTGCATTGTCTTCCTATCTTTGATTCATATTGAGTCACGACACTTTGGTTCTCACACACACATTGACATGTATTCATATTTTGGTACAGTATATATATTTTCTAACGTGTACTTTTTAACACATTTTTAACATATGTCTTTTTGTATGTATGTTCACATTAGTTAAACTGTACATGTATTCATAAAGATGCATATTTTGACTTCTGTGCCTTTTTGTGCAGAATTTGGGAAGAAGAAAGGAATGTAAGACTTCCCGCTTCTTCTCAATAGCAAGAATAGATATACATACATATTTCTTAACTGTCTTGGAGGACAGACAGACAGAAAGATGGAAAATAAATTTATATCAAGCATCTAGCTATCTGTACATCTCCAGGATACATTCTTGATTTTATGACACTGCAGCAGTTTAATTAAAAGAATGTAGTAGAAGCTAGATTTCAGCATAGAACTGTTTTGTCTTTAAAAATACAGCTGGAGCCAGTGTAACTTAATATTAGTTAATATTTCCTAGTTTAAATGATTTGATGCTCTTTATATGTAATGCAGAAAATTAATTCCATATTTTTAATATTTTCATTCCATTTCATATATCATTCCATTTGATATAAAATGAATGCCTTAAAATCTGTTAGAAAAGAGGGGAAAATAATTTGTGAGTTTCAGAGTTGCTGTGCATATTCTGCTTATGAGGTGTACAAAGAATGTCTGTGGATGTACTGCTGAGTGTTGTGTAGTTAACGTTCTGTAAAGTGCATTGTTCTAAACTTTAATTAAAACAGTTGTCTGTCACACTAAATAATATTACTATGGTTTACACTGATTTCCAAATCATTGCAAATTTGAAGTAATGTAATTAATTAGTATAAACAAGTAATGCACATTTTTTGCTTCAGGAGCAGGAATGTAACAGCACTGAAGACCTTTCATTTCATTAATTGCACTCATCATTCCCATATTAATCTCTGCTTTGACAGTGGAATAGATATTTACTGGGAAGAGTTTAAATACCTTGTTATGAAGGCTCTTTTGTGATTGAAGAATATACCTAGAGGAGTTTGTGACGCTCAGATGTAGTTATTTGTGCAGCTCGCTTAATGAGAGTAGTACTTGTAGGATTCTTTCAGAAATACACTACTTCCTGAAGGCCTTTCCAGTTTTTAATTACAGTTCCATGCATTTAGAAACTGAGTATTTAAGTTGGAAAGAACCAACTTTGTATGACATACAGCTGCATCCTTGAATGACAGTGAATGTGTTGTATATCATTTTTAGAAGTGTCTGTCTTACACTTACATTTGTTCTTTGTAGGGAGGTATAATCAAATTTTATGAAAAAGGGTAATTTAAATGAATACATATGGGTTTCTATACACACCCCTCTGCTTTTTTACATTAAGGCTTTCATATTAATTTTCACTATATCTGACGCTGTGTAAAAATAAACCCTGTAATTGCCATAACGAGATCTTTAATATAATAGTTTCAGTGCACAACCTAACTTTATATCAAGTGACCTCTTACCTTTCAAATGGTACAATGGAACTGTTTGCCAAGAATCTGGCTGGGTTCCATTTCAAAGTAGATAATCTGGAAGGAATGTCAGGCAGATGGGGTAAGACAGTGCAAGACATTTGATGAGGAGCTCTTTTCTTCTGAGTTTCATTCAGACAACTAACTCTAATTGTCAGAACCTTGAGAAAGTCTTCTGAAGTTCCTTGGAAATTTGAGAAGATTTATTTATTGAAAATATCTCAAAGCGATTTGGAGAGGCTGTTATTACTGGCTGCTTGAATCTACTCCCACTGAAAAAAAATTATTTGCGTAGCATTGGCCTTCCAGAAAGTACGTCAAGAGTTGTTAGCAAAAAATGAATGAAATAATGCAATACAGCATCAAACCCATCCATTTCATAGACAGCAACCAAGAGATGATGACTAAAACTGAGGACAAGTTTTCTGAACACATCTCAAGCGGGTAGAACATGCCCCCGTAGGAGAAGAGATGAACGCCAGGTCAGTACAAAATAAAACTGCCCTCATCCATGATGTAATTCTGGATGAGGGTGCTGGCCTGGCGTGCATTACTGAGACCTGGAGAGGAGAGTGGTGTTCCCCTCTCCCAGTTGTGTCCGGCTGGGTTCTCAGTCCAGCACCAATGTCGCTCGGAGGATCGGGAAGGGGGAGTTGCTATAGTCTATAGGAGTTCTATCTCCTTGACCAGGCTTCCTATCCCTTTGAGAGGAGGTATTGAGGGCCTGTATTGTGTGTTTGGCTCGCGAGACAGATTAGGGATTCTGTTGGTGTACCGCCCACCCTGCTGCGTACCAACAGTCTCCCTGCCTGAGTTGACAGAGGTAGTCTTGGACCTGGTGTTGAGGACTCCCACGCTGTTGGTGCTGGGGGACCTCAACATTCATGCTGAGACTCCCTTGACTGGGGCGGCTCAGGACTTCATGGCCACCATGACAACCATGGGGCTGTCTCAATGTGTCATTGGCCTGACGCATGAGAAGGGCCATACCTTGGACCTGGTTTTCTCAACAGGACTGGAAGATTGTGGTTTGGATGTGAAGGGGCTGATTGTGACCCCATTGTCATGGTCAGACCACTTCCTGGTCAAGTTTAGTCTATTAGCTTCTTCTCCCCTCTGCAAGGGTGATGATCTATTAAGATGATCCACCTTCAGAGACTAATGGATCCAGATGGATTCCTGAATGCTCTGGGGGATTATCCGTCTGATATGGTCGGCGCTCCTGTCGAAGCTCAGGTCACCCTATGGAATAAGGAGATGACCTGGGCGATGAAGCGAGAGGGGAGACAGCTGTAGCGCAGGTGGAGGAAATCCCACTGGGAGTCTGATCGAACACGACTTAGAGCCCATTATCGGGCCTATTTCGTGGCAATATGGCTGGCAAAATGACAATATTTCTCCAGCCGTATTGCTTCCTCAGAATGTCGTCCAGCAGAGCTGTTTCTTGTGGTCCGGGATCTTCTTCAACCGGGAAATCCGGTGGAGGTCCTGGACTGCTCATCAGCTTGCTGTGATGAGTTTGCCATCCATTTTGAGTGAAAAATCACTCAGATTCACAGTGGGTTGGACTCCACAGTTACTGTAGAATCAGAGGATGTGTCCAGTGCTCCATGCTTAGGTCAGGCATTAATGGATGAGTTTCAATTGTTGAGACCTGAGGATGCAGACAGGGTGCTTGGATCTGTCCATTCTACCACCACTCTGCTCAACCCTTGCCCATCCTGGCTAATTGGAAGATCAGCCGAGGGGTTCGCAGCTGTGTCCAGGAGGCTGTGAATGCCTCTTTGAGAGAGGGAGTGGTCCCTATCACCTTGAAAGAGGCGGTAATTCAACCACTCCTTAAAAAGCCTAACCTGGATCCAAGACTGGTGGCTAAGTACCAACCAGTAGCGAACCTCCCTTATTTGGGCAAAGTGTTGGAGCGGGTTGTGGCTGGGCAACTCCAGGTGCTGCTGGACTAAATGGATTTTCTGGATCCATTTTCAGGCTGGGTTTTGGCACGGAGACGGCCTTGGTCGCCCTGTACGATGACCTTTGCCGGGAGAGAGACAGGGGGAGTGTGACCCTGTTGATACTCTTGGATCTCTCAGCGGCTTTCGACACCATCGACCGTGGTATCCTTCTGGATAGGCTGGCTGGGGTGGGAGTTGGGGGCACCACTTTACAGTGGTTCCACTCCTTCCTGGCTGACCGTGTCCAGAGGATGGTGCTGGGGGACAGTTGCTCTACCCCATGGCGGTTATGTCATGGGGTTCCTCAGGGCTCAATACTGTCCCCCATGCTGTTCAACATCTACATGAAACTTCTGGGAGAGGTCTTCAGGAAGTTTGGGCTGAGGAGTCAGCAATATGCTGATGATACTCAGCTCTACCTCTCGTTTTCCACCAATCCAGGTGAGGCAGTTTCTGTGCTGAACTCGTGTCTGGATCTGATAATGGACTGGATGAGGGTTAATAAATTGAAACTGAATCCAGACAATACAGAAGTGCTGTTAGTGGGTGCTTCACCGGACAGGCTGGAGGGCCATTTCCCTGCCCTGAATGGGGTTACACTCCCCCTAAGGGACAGGGTCCGCAGCTTGGAGGTGCTCCTGGACCCCAGTCTTACACTGGAAGCCCAGGTGGACTCGGTGGCCAGGGGCGCCTTCCTTCAGCTGCGGAAATTATACCAGCTATGGTCTTACCTGGATGAGTGGAGTCTCATGACAGTTACACACGCACTGGTAACATCCCGCATAGATTACTGCAATGCGCTCTACGTGGGGCTGCCTTTGAAGACGGTCCGGCAACTGCAACTGGTCCAGAATCGAGCTGTGTGGCTGGTGAGTGGTGCGGCTGCTAGGGAACATATCAAGCCGATTCTGTATAAGTTACGTTGGCTACCAGTTGCTGCCCGGGCCCAATTCAAAGTGCTTGTTTTGACATATAAAGTCCTAAACGGCTTGGGCCCTGGATACCTGAAGGAACGCCTCCTTCCATATGAACCTACCCGGCAGTTAAGATCTAGCCAGGGGGCCCTTTTGAAAGAGCTGTCCCTCAAGGAGGTAAGAGGGACGGCTTGTAGACAAAGGGCCTTTTCGGCAGCTGCCCCCAGACTATGGAATGCCCTCCTGACTGAGATTTGTCTGGCGCCAACACTGATGACATTTCAGCACCAGGTCAAAACCTTCCTGTTCCAGAAGGCTTTTAATTGAAATAATATTAGCTGTGGGTCCGATGAGAATTTTATATATATATTAATTGTATTTTAATTGTTATGAATTTTTTATTGTATTTTAAATGTTGTAAGCCACCCAGAGACCTTTGGGTAGTGTGGGCGGCATATAAATAAATAAATAAATAAATAAACAAACAAACAAACAAACAAACAAACAAACAAACAAACAAATGATGAACCAGAAGAGGCTAGGCTAAACTTATGGAGAACAAAAACAAATCAACTTGCCAAATGGGTGAAGGCTAACGAGTGTCTCCCACCAGGAAAAGACTGTAGCTGAACCATCTGGAAGCCACTTAATAGACTTTGAAGTGATATAGGAAGATCAAAGAATAGTTAAGTAAAATGAAGCTACTTGGATACAGGACAAAATTTGTATGACTGTGGAGAAATTCAGTCAATGCAGCACTGACTATATGTGAATGCAATTTATGCCCCACCATGTGTACAAGAGAAGACCTGGCCAATATAATGCTATTGAAGTAGCCCACATCTGGTCAGAAATAATCTAATTATTTTAACATTTTAATTTGTTTTGAATGTTACCTATATTTCATATGTGTCCATAATTTTAAATTGTGCAACGCACTGATAAGAATAGAGAAAGTGTATGGAGTCTAAGAAAGAGTGCCTAAGAGTTCTGCCTACCTGTCACCTTTCCTAACAATTATGTAGCTTTCTCTTCTGCTATCATTATTATATTTTATCCTGAGGAGGCCAGTTGACCTTGAGCAGCAAGGGAATGGTTTCAGATTCAAGATGTCAAATATAGTAAATTCCGCCTAGGTGATTTTGGTTCAGAGATCCTATAGCAATGATGTGCTTTTTCTTCAGTCCGCATGGTAGTTCTCTGTCAGAAGTGATCTGGTGATTGCTCCTAACCTATCATAAAGTGTTTCTCTGTGCCGGAATCTGTGTAAAATTATATGTCCAGTTATTTCCCAGTGATATCCAGACACAAAAAAACAGACACTGTGACGTGATTCATTTCCTTTACATCCCTACGTGGATTTAAAAACACATTTACAATAAAGCTGAACTAATTCTGTTAGACAGTTCTGCACTCTTCATCTTCCTTCCGTCCCACGTTGTGTTATCCTTTATGCTGCATTGCCAAGGTTACACTTGCATTCATAAGGAGAAATTCTCACCTTGACAGTACTGCAGCTACCTAGGGGATGCTTCAGGAATTCAATCTATGTGAATTCGTATATGAAATGAGCTGATGTGCACCTTGCAGATTAATGGGCAGTTCAGAACTTAGCTATCCAGTGGATTTCATGCTTCTCTGAATGTAGCAATGTAGTCCCTGGCATATTGAGACACACATTTCAAATAAGTGTTTTCCAAGAAAGCACACATTTACATACATATTAAAATATGTATTTTGAGAGTTTTTAAAAAGTCACAGATTAATGTTGGAACACAATATAGATATGACATGTGAAAGTGACATGGACTAGAAATAGAGAAAGTGATTTATTCTTGCAACTATACCCCACGAAGTTCAATTGATACAATTGGGTGAGTCATGCACATTCAGAAAGTTTCTCTTTATTATGGCAGCAGTGAAGTAATATGGTGAATTCTCCTTATTTTCAGGTTACAATTTTTGCACCACTATATTCCCCCCCCTTAAATGGTTGCATTAAATAATACAAGGAGGCTGTGTGATGGGAGCTCTAGAACATCGAAAGAGCTGGGTGGGGGAATGAATGATTTGCCCTTTCACTGACTGAAATGTTGGTGGAGCTGCACCTCACAGGATTGCATAATCAGCCACAGCCATTTTGGGGCAATAAAAAGATTTCTAGAACCCTCCCCTTTTGGGGGGATGTCTAAGGAGGCCATTCAGGTGCATAACGGCACAGGGAATGATTAAAACTGCCACAATCAGTCCTCATTCCATCATCTATGAATAGCAGCCTTGACTCTAACTCAGATACAAAAGGGTTGACCTTGTTCCAAAATGGACCTTCTTCGTGGCCTCTGTGAATCACACCCTGGATGATTCGCGCCTACTTGGAGCCTCATCGGAAAGTTCTACAGCTTCTGCAGTAGCAATAAACACATTAGAATAAGCCCCTCCCCTCTTGTTTAAATACCTTGGCGCCAAGGCTCCCCTTTCAGTTTCTTTCAACCGCTGCGTTGGGAGCCTCATAGTTCTGCTTCTGTGAGTAAAAGAGAAAGAGAGTTTATTCTTGATTCCTTCCTATTATCAATCTTTTTTCCTTTAAACTTTTAGATCAAATTCAGTATCATCAGAGATTTTTGGTTTTCTATTTCGCTCGGCCTCCGGCCACAGCAACCCCCATCGTTTTTTCTCCTCAAATTATTTTCTACTATTCATGGCCCCTTTGAACCCATTTGAACACTGTGTGGTCTGTGATAACAAACTACCACTCTCCAACGGCCACGCCAAGTGTCTTTTTTGCTTGGGAGAGGCATACCAGATGTCCTCCTGCCAGCATTGTAAGAACTTCAAGCGTGGAGTCCTCCATTCTTGCTTATCCAGATTAAAACTCTGTCTTTTGGAACAATCCTTCGAACCAACCAAAATGACCCAGCCTCCCTGTAAGGCCACCTCACAAACCAAAGCAATGGAGAAGGCTTTTTCTGAAGCTTCAGAACAGCATCCATCAACCACACCATCCCACCCTGATACTCCATCCACTTCATCTGAAACCTCAAAAACCCATAAATCGAAGCACTCGATACTGAAATCCTTGATATGGAAGCCCTCCACTGAATGTCAAATGTCCACTGAAGCCTCTTCGGTTCCGGAGCCTACTCTGCCTAAAAGACCTAAACACCATAAATCTAAAGCTGCAGTCATTTCTCAGCAACCTCAACAAACCACCAAATCAATCTCTATTGGTTCGCCTTCTGATGATGATGGAATCCCCTCTCATCAACCCTGCTCCCAATCACCACAATGGGATGACAGAGTCGATGAATTAACATCTTCTCCTCCCAGTCCTCAACACTCTGTTCTTTTGAGCAACCCTTCTGTAGTTGCTTCACCTGACAGGGTAGACTCTGAACAATAACTAGAGACCATACCTTATTCAGTAACATCTGATCATCCACCATGACTGCCTCAGAGACATTGGCCCCTGGAGCCATCTATTTCATCGTGTGTGGCTCAGTTCAGCACTCTCACTGGGTTGCCTTTTGCCCTGACCAGTGCTCGACCGGACAAAACCCAACTGCCAATCAGCCAGTTGCTCTATCCAGCTCGGCCATACCTTCTCATGGCAGGCCTCAATCTCGACAGACATCGGTGTCGAAACGGCCATATCACTGTGGCCCACACAACTCCAACCTGCTCCCTACCTGACACCTAAAAGACCCAGAACGGTTGAGAACGGTCCAGACACGACTGGACAAATTGTCAAGGGGAACCTTTACTTTTACCTTTACCTGCCAGTCATGGCACTAGTAAAAAGTGAAAAAGTGTCCGATTCACTGGGAAACACACAGCTTATGCAGTGTTTGGAATCACAGAGGTGTGATCCAGGACAGCTGACAGCTGGTTTATGGACAGCTCATACAAGCCATCTCCATAGATTTAGTGGCTGGTAGAAAGCTATCACAGGAGATTTGCTGATGGCTTTTGCAAGATGCTCCAAGTTTGCTAACAGTGGATAGTTTTCTCTAATTGCCTTGGCATAAGTTGGAGATGCTGGATGGAAATCTTTCACAAAAGGAATGCATCGTCCCCTCTTAAATTAATAATTCTGATAGAAGTGTTGCAAGTTTTTCCAGTGCTTCAGACTATCAAAAATGATTCCCAGATTCTAAACACAAACAGCTTCAAATAAAATACAGCGGTACCTCGACTTACGAACTTAATCCATTTTGGAACGGCAGTTTTTATGTCAAAAAGTTCGTAAGTCGAAGTACCATTTTCAATTGAAATGCATGGGAATGGAATTAATCCGTTCCAGCATTTTAAAAAAAACTACCTTTTTCAGAAAATTTGAATTTCCAGCCCTTTCTCCCTGCCATTTTGCTTTCGGAGCTCTCAAAGGGCTTCCTCCGATGTCAGGGGGAAAGCCCTTTGAGAACTCCGAAGGTGCTAATCGCAGTAGAGGGGACCCCCAGGAAGGTCTCTCAGGGCTTGCCTGCCACCATGGGAGACCTCCCAGGGGAGTCCCTGCCACTGTGATCGGTGCCTTCGGAGGTCTCAAAGGGTTTTCCACCCAACATCGGAGGGAGCCCTTTGAGAGCTCCAAGGACAAAAAGGCAGGGAGAAAGGGTGGGAAATTCGAATTTCAAGCCCTTTCTCCCTGCCTTTTTGCCTTCAGAGCTCTCAAAGGGCTTCCTCCGATGTTGGGCGGAAAGCCCTTTGAGACCTCCAAAGGCGACGAATGGCTCCGTTCACAAAAAAGGGCATTGACTTGCGAACGGAACCTCAACCTTGTTCATAGGTCGAGCCTCCATTCACAAGTTGATGCCAATTTTTGCGAACGGAGCCGTTTGTAAATCAAAAAGTTCACATGTAGGGACGTTCGTAAGTCGAGGGTTGACTGTATTACTGATAAAAGAATACATGAACATTCTCTAGCACCAAGTCACTCACACAATGTGGATACAGGCATCACCTCATTGCTTGTTACGATTCTATGAGTATCTACATAAAGCTAAGCTGAAAGAACCACCAAATTACCTGAAAGCTGTTTTTGGTTAGGATTGGGTTTGGGTTTTGGCAGCAGGAGGGGATCAGCAAAGTTTTCTTCTTTTTACCTGTTCATCTATGCCTCCCTACTTTTCTGGAAAGAGATGGTAGAGCTTAGGTGGTTATGTCTGAAAATAAGAGAAACCTTGCTTGTGGTCTCTTATAAAACAAATGCAGTGGACATGGGAAAATCTTATTAACATACTGATTATGTTACAAAATGCAGCATCCACACCAGAATCAAAGAACATGAGAGACACTGCAGACTAAAACAGCAGGAAAAATTGGCAGTAGCTGAACATGCCCTGAAACAAGCTGGATATGAAATTCTATTTCAAAACACCTAAGTACTGGACAACACCGGCAATCCTTATGTTAGACTGCACAGGGAAGCCATTGAAATCCACAAATACCAGCAGAGCTTCAACAAAAAAGAAGAAAGTCTAAAACTCAACAAAGCCTGGCTCCTAGCACTGAAAAATACAGCCTGCAAAACATCGACAAACTCTACCCAGCCACAAGGACTGGTGATCAATGCACACAAAAGACCAGCGAACAACACCCATCAATCACAGTGACAGATCATATCTTCCCCTTATCACAACAATATACCCACAACAAAAAAACGACGCTTATCACTATAAACACCCAATCTCCTAAAAGGACAAAAAGCTGATCCCACAGTTACAAATACTCAACTATCCCACAAACTGCACCAGAGCACAGACAGAGTTCTGACTCCTGTCCTCTGAAGATGCCGGCCACAGAGACTGGTGAAACGTTAGGAAGAAAAACCTTGAGAACACAGCCAAACTGCCCGAAAAACCTACAACAACCATACTGATTATCACTAACTGAACTTCAAATGTTAAATTACTGGCCCTCTGTACAGTTACAGGGTAAAAAGTGGCAAAATAAAAGTGAAAAATTAAAAGTAACAAATTCCAAGCTCTGTGAGAAATGCTGGCTGATGCCTGCCATTTTTTTTCTCTTCAGAATATGATGGTAGCAGCTGGAATTGAGGGAGGGCACTCAATTAAGCATGTTTAGCACTGGCATAGCAAACAGATGTCTAGCCTCTGAAATAATCTGCTACCCCTTCTCCTGACATGGCCCTTCTTTGTCTCCCACAAATAAACTGGCAAAATGGGGTATGGTCATAGAAGCTCAGGCTACAGATTGAAAGAATACTTGCTGAATTCCACTGTCACATTGATTTCAATTGTCTTGGCCTAGCACAAAACCTTGAAAAAGAATTTTAAAGCCCTGCAAAATTCCTTACCTCCATCCAAAAACCCCCAATATGAATTGCTGTGAAGAGACTTCAAATTCACTCTGTCTGATTTTGGGCAAACTGCACAATTCACAGTTCCTCACCATGCCCACCAATGAAGAGAAGAATATTGCAGTTTTAATTCTTACATGTAAGAATAAAACAAGCTAGGATTTGCACCCTTTTTAAGCTCAGGCCCCAAGCTTTATAAAAATAGAATCTTTGGAGTTAATAGTTTTTAGTCCTTAGTTACTCCATTCTTTACATCATATGCAAGAAGTGTGTGTATCTCAAGAAAATAATATAAAACAAATATAAATTTGTTTTTCGATCCACAGTTCACTATTGAGAATGGGAACCGGTGAAGCTAAATTTAGGATAACCTACACAGTCTTAACATTAGCAATTCCTTGTTGTGCTTTACAGCCAAGAATTATGGATTAGGATTTTGCTTGTCAAAACAATAGCAAAGAGAAGAAATATGACAGAAAGCACAGCATTCAGATTAACAAATATAAATATTTTACTGACATTCATGAGAGATACACAACAGGGTCCATTAGGAAAGAGGCAAAAAGAGTAACCTACTTTTAAATTCCCTAGTCAGAGACAGCTGTCAAGTGGCACTATGTTCTCTGCTGACGTGAAACTCACAAGAATGTCCAACAGTTGGGGGCTGACAAGTTCATCCCTGAAATCTAAAGTCTTTAAGCAAAGAGCTTTGCTGGATATATATATGAACATCTGGAAAAGTAATAAATGTGACAATTCAAATGATAGACATCTCTTCAAAATCCAGCGGTATGTGCCACTCAGTAGACTAGTTAATGTTAAAATTATTCCATGGACCAGGCTAAATCTAAAAGAAAAGAAACTAATTTGTATTCTGAATCTCAGTGTTCTGCATCGTATACAGTATGGCAGGGAATGAGAGGAAATTACAGCATTGCTTCCTGCATGTTTCCTAAATAGCGACTGATGAGACATTTCTTCCTTTTGAATGGTAAATAAGATTAACATAGATCCACAGCACTGTGCATGTTTTGATAGGACAGAAACACTCAAAGTAATTAATTTGACTTCTGCTCAAGCCTGTTTACTTTTTATGCAGAACTCAGCAAAGCTTTGAAGAATAATTTTTGGACTACAAATTCAAGAATTACCCAGGTAGCACAGCCAGTTATTATGCTGGCTAGCAGCTTCGGGAGGAGAAAAAGTATAATAATACTAATAATACTAATACTAACAACAACAACAACAACAACAACAACAATATGCATCATACACTACATCCAAAAAGCATTGTAGACAGATTATATTTACCACGAAAAATCTGAGGCCGTGGATTACTGCAAATACAGCAAGTAGTAGAGGAAGAAAAAAAGAAGCCTAAATGATTATATCAGTACAAGCAGAGAAAAATTACTGAAAACAGTGAAAATTGAGAATATTTTGAAAACAACAGAAACAAAGGCTCAAAATACGAAACCATAATTTGAAAAGAAATCAAACAGCTGGAAAAATAAACCACTACATGTACAACACCTGAGAAATATTGGTGGAAAGCATGACCATAATTCAACATGACTAAAACTGGGGACCTTTAAGAAAGAAACCTAAGGCTTGATTTTTGCTACACAAGAACAAGCACTCCAAACCAACATGATGAAAGCTAAGATCCAAAGAGTTAGTACTAACAGCAAATGTCGACTCTGAAAAGAAACAGATGAAACCGTGTCACACCTTGTATGTGAATGTCCAAAGATTGCATAAACAGATTACAAAGACATGATGTAGTGGCAAAGTTAGTGCACTGGTCATTATGCAAAAAATATAACTAACCAGCCCCCAAAACCCCATAGGAACATGAGATAGAGAAGGTGTCAGAAAATGAGGAAGTCAAAATCTTGTGGGATTTCCAGATCCAAACAGACAGACACCTTGAACATAACACACCAGACATAGTAGTAATAGAATGAAGAAATGTCCGGGTCACTGACATTGCAATTCCAGGGGATGCCAGAGTTGAAAATAAAAAATTGGAAAAACTAACAAAGTAGTTTCTTCTTGCATATGGCAATCGAAACATCTCACCTCTGAAAGAAACTAGTGGTCCCTGTAGTCATTGGGGCTTTGGGAACAATATCAAGAAATTTCACACAGTGCTACAAGTAATTGCAGATCTCAGAAATCACACCATCATCAGAGCTACAAAAAACAGCAATATTAGAAACAGCATACATACTGTGTTGATATTTAACAGATACTTATGTTTTTTGTTAAAGCTTGTATCTGTTATATAATACCAGTAAATGTTTTTATAATTTGACTGTGTCTGGAGTTCTATAATAACAACAACAACAACAACATTAATAACAACAGCAACAGCAACAGCAACAGCAACAGCAGCAGCAGCAGCAGCAGCAGCAGCAGCAGCAGTAGTAGTAGTAGTAGTAGTATAGTTATTAAGTTGTGTCCGACTCTTCGTGACCCCATGGACCAGACCACGCCAAGCCTGTCTTCCACTGCCTCCCGGAGCTTGGTAAAATTCATGTTGGTAGTTTTGATGACACTGTCCAATCGTCTCATCCTCTGTTGTTCCCTTCTCCTCTTGCCTGCACACTTTCCCAACATCAGGGTCTTTTCCAGGTAGTCTTCTCATGAGATGGCCAAAGTATTGGAGCCTCAGCTTCAGGATCTGGCCTTCCAGTGAGCACTCAGGGTTGATTTTCTTCAGAATGGATAGGTTTGTTCTCCTTGCAGTCCAGGGGACTCTCAAGAGTCTCCTCCAGCACCACAATTCAAAACAACAACAACAAGAACAAGAACAAGAAGAACAAGGAGGAGAAGAAGAAGAAGAAGAAGAAGAAGAAGAAGAACAAGAACAAGAAGAACAAGAAGAAGAAGAAGAAGAAGAAGAAGAAGAAGAACAACAACAACAACAACAACAACAACAACAACAATACCAGTTAATGTTTTCATAATGTTGATTGACTATGCCTGGTGAGCAGCATACTTTTGATAACAGTAGTGGCCCAGTAGCTTCATCCCATACTTTGGTGAGCAGATGACAAACTGGAAGATGTTAAGGATTTTTCTGTGATGAAGTGTAGACTCTGTAACCACTGTAATCCCCTTTTCTTTGTCTCTGTTCAGCTAAACACATTCAGTTTTGCATTAAAAGCGCCTGATGATAATAAAGTAATACTTCTGTTTGGGCACAAGGGAGAAGCTGGAGATAATTAGCTCTAAAAAGGCCATGAAATGAAGTTAAAACTCTAAATTACTGCTATGTAGGTGGGAGGATAAACTTTAGAAAGGACTGGTGCAACTGCTCCTGCGGATTGGATGGTTAAGAGGATGGAATAGCCTGGCATTTCAACTTTGAATAAAACATTGCTGTGACAAATTAGTGCCTGATCATGGTAGATATAACTATATTCATTTGTTTAATTAAACAATCTAGGCTTCTCCTTGTGTGGGACATTTTTTTAAAATGTTAAAAAATAAAATTAAACACATAATTAAGCTGACAACAGATAAAGACCCTTGTTCAATAAGTTGAAGGCAGTTAATTTATAAAGAGCCTCACTCCCTGAAGGCTGTGTAGTTTATTAAAGTTACTGAGGCAGAGATGTGATAAAATATTTTATGTAGTTCTTTTAAAGGCTAAATTGTTCTGACTCTTCTAAAGTCCATGAGATGGAGACAATTAGGGTGTCTTGTTATCAGTATGTGTCTTTTTCAAAAGCAAACAAACTTCATAATGTAAGCTAAACAAAGTTCATGTCTGTAGAAAAAGGTAGCTTTTTCAAACATTTTTTCTGCAGACTGCAGGCCAATCTGCTTTAATAATGTAGCTTAATGAGAATTTTGTTTGTGACATGAATTACATGAGCATAGGATTGTTTGTATTGCCTGCATTTAAAAAAGCACAAGGCAGAAATTATATCCGATAGTAAAATGGATTCAGTATCTGCTTGGAAATGTGTGTGTGTGTGTTTTAAACACCTCGCCCCCTTCTTTTAAAATGTAGCTTTTATTGTTTTGTAGTGAACATTGTGATTTGGTTTTTGTTGTATTAGAAATGTGTTTTTGTCATACTTAAAGAGCTGAATGGGTTTCTTTAATTCTTTACCCAGTTAGAATGGCTATTCGTGAAGATGCCGCTATCTTTTAAGTTCATGGAACTTTTCAGCAGCTGTACTATTATTATCAGGTCAGTTCTGACTTCTGGTGACTCTTCCCATGGTTTTCTAGGCCTAAAGTACTCAGAAGTGGTTTACCAGTCCCTCCTGGCCCAAGGCTGCCCAGGCTGGGTTTTCTCTCAGGAGGCCCTGCAGGGAACTGAACTACCCAGCAAGTGGAGCCAGAACAAGTGTAATATGTTTTGAAGCTCAAAATATCTCCACCACATGATGGAGGGATGCTCCTGGCAGCGCAGTTTGAAACTGTTCCTATTCCTAGAGAACTATGCAGTGCTTGATGAACAGTGCATTTTAAATTATGACTGTTTTGAACAACTATTTTGTTTGCTTGTGTGATTGACTGGCATAGTCCTACACAAAAGTATCAAATGCTTGAAAAGGAACCACTTGTGGTGAGCACCCCTTTGTTGCTCCTGTTTCTTTGGGGCTCACAAAGGAACACACACCCTTTTCGCTGCCACTAGGTATTCTCTGATACCACTTCAAGTCCCACACAGGAGTTGCCACCCCAAATAGGTCATATACTTCAGGAAGCAGGGTTTATGATCAAGTATTCTTTTATTAGTAACCAAAACAACAGGAAGATCATATATGAGTTCGTTCGGGTGTTAATACTTTTAAGATCATGCAGTCACTTTAAGATCACTTTTCCATCAATTTTATATCTCTCTTGTTATGCTTATACGTTCATTCCTGCTTGTTATATGTGTTTTACTTTCAATTTTCTCTCCTAAACCCCTTTAATCTATTCTTGAACCCTAACACTCTCTATACATCTTCTGGTCCCTGATAACAATTTTAATTGTATTTTAATCATTTTATCTTTTATTGTACTTTAGTTGAATTTTAATTGTAAGCTGTAAGCTGGCCAAGACCTTTGGGTAGAGTGGGCGGCATATAAGTTAGATAGATAAACAAACAAACAAACAAACAAACAAACAAACAAATAAATAAATAAATAAATAAATAAATAAAATACTTAACTTTCTGTTAAAACACATGAGAAGTCTGGCAGAATTATGTTATAATCCATTTTCTAAGATAAATGAAGTATAGTCTACAGCTTTAGCCTTCCATGTGCTGATGGAACATATGGAAATAAGTACCTATTTTCTGACAACCTCTCCAATACAACTTGGAATAATTAATAACCAGTATCCTTTTGATTTAATTTCACCTGAGTTACATACCATCACCAGATTAATTTATAAAAATATTCATTCTCCTTACAAATACCAATTTCAATATTCGTATATTCCATATATTTTTCCAAACCTCAGTACTTATTTCTTCTCCCAAATTGTTTTCCCATAACATTTTAACCAAGTCTCCTTGATATTCTGCTTTCAATAATATTTTATAAATTTTACTTACTTTCCCTCTCATTGCATTATTTTCACCTAAGCTTTCCCTTTGTGGTGCAATTTCTTCATATTTCATGATTTCCCTGCATTTACTATTTATTTTTCCCCAATTTGTTGTCTGCTGCTTTAATTATGTAAGATTAAGCCATTATGGTCTATCAGTTCCTAACACTTCTTTGTTTGCTTTTTATTCCCCATTTTTCCTAACCAATATTTCATCCTAATTATTTGTTTCTTTCTTAATACATTCTCAATCCTTCCTTTCAAGTTTCCTAGGAATTTCTCCAACTCTTCTACCAGATATAGTGGAGAAATTGATGGAATAAGTATTTTTCTATACCTAGTACAAATTAAAAGCATTTTTAAAGGAATACATTTTCAATATTTTTCTATGTTCTTTTTATATTCTATAAAAACAATATTTTCAGGATTCAAATATAATTCTTGTGTTTCCACATTTAAACATATTGACTTGCTAAACCGAGAGATATATAATATCAAACATATGTCATATTTGACTGGCTGTATAATATGGCTATAAATTAAGAAGGATCAGCCTTCCTACTTTTTGACATTTATTTCACCTCTTCTTATTAATTCTTGCTTTTTAAAATCTCCATTACAACATTTATTAATCATGCTTTGCCAATCTTTTAAGACTTTTCCGGTTATCTTTATCAGTAACATCACAAATAAAAATTTTATCTTAGGTATATAACACTGATCCTAACCCTTCCATTCCTGCTGTCGTTCTTACTTTTAATTTATTAATTATTTCTTCTATATCTTCTCTAATTAGTTGCTCTGTTAAACCTATGTTCCTATCTTGAAGTGTTTTGTCCAGATTTTTTTCTCAATATATGCATTCATTTTTCCCAAAGAAAGCTTCCCCCATGCAGGTGGGCACAGTCACATGCACATGATGGGTGGAGCTCCACCTAACAGGACTAACAATTAGAGGGAACATTGGCTGGGATTAAAACAAAATCTGCACCGGACATCCATAGGTATCAGAATTCTGCCTTGGAATTCTCACTTCCAGATGATGGAAAAACTGTCAGTGATAGGCTCACTCTCTCAAACTGCATAGCATATGATGTACAAACTCAACCAGTTTTATCCAAGGTACATCAGTCATCTACAGAAACAGAATCCTACCTCCCACTACCCAAAGCTCTACCTTGCTGACAAAGGACAGTAAAAGACACCTTTTCAAAATCTTCATAAAGCAGACATCATGGAGATGTGAGGATTGGATTGCAACTTGTAGAATGTGTTTCCTATGAAGAAGAAAAGGGAAATAAATGGAGATTACCTGGAATGCAGCTCTATTTTTTCATCCTATAGTTTCATGACCTAATCAACTCACTCTCCTATAGTTTGCCTGTTGGTTTTGAGAGGATCATAACTGTCCAATGTTTAATACCAATTTTCAGCAGATGAAAAATATAATATATCTGATTTCATGTTACACTGCAGATATATACTAGTCATTATTGATAGAAAAGGGCAGTGAAGAGTTACAGTAAAAATACATGTTGGTTTGTTTGCTTGAGACATAAATCTATATGCACACATGAGCCTAACCCTGGCCCCCTTGCTGGGGATAGTGGGCTTTCTACCTCCTTGGGAACAGGTGCTTGCTTTCCCACCTGTAGCATGCCTATAGATTGGAGCAATGTCCCAGAGGTGACCCAGCTAAGTCTAGAGGCTTGGGAATTTAAGGAGCACTGAGGGGGAGAATGAGAGCAGCAGATATAGGAAGATGCGCAGGATTGGGAACATTTGGCAGCACAGGAGGAACTGTCACCCCAAAAGCTCTCTAAAGAAAGTTGGGAGAGTATTCACCACCAGGATCCAGAGTGGTGACTTGGAGGCAGTGGCTCAAGTGTGGAGGGAGGAAACCACCATCAGCAGAAGAGACCTGACTACGCTGCCCCAACCAGTGAGGGCAGCCAGAAGTTAGTCAACCCACTAAGTCTTCCCCTCCACATGCTTGTCCTACAGCACACTGTTCCATCGAGTCTACACAAATTAAGGGGAACTGTAGACATCCATCCTTGGAGAGATACCAGCAGCCTAGTTACAAGGCATTGGGTGAGGCTTACCCCAGGGTAACTGGATAAAGTCTGCAGGCTTCCTGGTTGTAAGGAGAAGTGCAGACTTTTATTCAGCTCCTTTGCTGTGGAACTTCTTGCTTCACCTATTTGTGAGGTGTGCCTGAAGCAGATGCATTTGTGCTTGGCAATAAAAATAACCTCTGCAGTATAGCTCTTGTCTGGCACATCCATGGAAGGAGGTCCCAGGCCCACTCACAGCATAATTGGCAAAATCGGGTTCTCTTGTGTCCTGAAGAAGACTCTGGGAACCTTGACATGGGGATTACTGGGGAGACTTTGAAAGTCGAACATCAATGCTATGCATGCAGAGTTTTGGCCAAATTCTGTATATCAAATCAGTGAATTGCATTTTTGTTAACATGCTAAGAAAATACACTTAACAAGGGAGAAATTAATGTGATACGTGTAACAACTTGAGATCCAGATTGCAGTTTGGAAGCCATGCCAGACTGTTAGCTCAACATCTATATAAAAAAAATATAGAAAATGTGTAATATTTTGTTTCCAATCTCTTCAAACATATCTTAATCTTCATTCTGGGGATGTAAATCTTATATTCCATCCTTACTCTGTTCCAGCCCAAATGTTCCAGCTGCCATGTGGTCCCAAACTTGTATGTCCCTGTACTACTTTTCCAGTCCTATGTTCTCCTGAGTGAGGTTTCTATGGTGTCACCTCCTTATGTAGCCTTATGTTATTGAAGTTCAGATGTGGCAGCTGAAGTTACTGTAGTTCTTTCCTTAGAGAAGAAGTTTGGAAACAATATATACAAAGATCTACAGCAAAATACATCAGTAATAACACCAATGTATTTCAACTGTGGTGTGGAATAATACTTAATTTTCTCCCTTCCCTTTTGACTCTGTGGATTGAACCATCCAAAACCATATACATTCTGTTAAACAAAACAAAACAAAAAACAAAGGTGTCATTTGTCTAAGTGTCAATTCCTTGAAAAACCAAAAAGGATTATCTGAGTTCCATTGCTTTAGTAATAACAAGATCACCAAAACTTTTAATGAGATAGCCAAGTTGAGAAATAGTTAAAGGAGTTGGGGGGGTGGACAATTCTGGGGTGTTCAGGGAAAGGTAGAGGAGATATGCATACACAAACTGGAATGCTGTTGCCTTTCCCCCTTGCTTCTCGAGCATCCTTCAGCTTTACAGATACCACTGTATATTTTTCAGTTCTTAATAAGAGCCAGAATCTTGGAGCAGTGGGAGCTATTTGTCAGAGTCTATTAATGAGTCCTGAGACTTTATAGAGAAATCATTTGAGAAGGAAACCATTGGTCCCCTGCAGAGAGGCCAATTATAGAACAACACAGCAGCAAGAGAATAGCAGGAGAAAGGAACACTGAGCCCAGAATCTATTGTTGTTAACATTACGGATTAAAGTTGTTCCTATTAATAAAATATAAAATGCATGTAAATGTTAAGGACTACAGAGAGTAGAGGTTAGGGAGAAAAACAATGCAGCAAGTGGTGGCAAAGTGCAACATTACCTATATTTGTACCCTAATATATGCTATCAAAACACAATTAGATTGATTTGTTACCTTCTGTTAGGAGGTAAGCATGTAAAATACAGTCTATTCATGTCATTTTTTAAAAAAGATTTCTGAGTCTGACTACCTTTCTTGCTGAATTACTCATGGCTTTGTTTGTTCTCGAATGGCAGAAACCTGTATCTGTGTGAGTTTTGAGCGGAAGATTGCCTGTCTGGATGATAGATTAGTAGCTTGATGTTGATATTCTGAAATGTACATGGTAAATGTATGATCTTATTCATTCACATAGTTTATTCCAGAAAATGAAGGCATTCCCTCCTTTCAAAATATAATGTGGATTAGTCTTTCCTGTTCACACTGCTCACCAGGCCCTTGTTTTGTATTTTGTGTTGTGTGTGTGTGTGTGTGTGTGTGTGTGTGTGTGTGTGTGTGTGTGTGTGTGTGTGTGTGTGTGTGTGTGTGTGTGTGTGTGTGTGTGTGTGTGTGTGTGTGTGTGTGTGTGTGTGTGTGTGTGTGTGTGTGTGTTCATGTTTCATTCTTGGTCTTGTTTATTAATGTTAACTTAATTTCTTTAAAATGTATTTAATTGGCACTCTATGACCATTCATTCCTTAGCTTCTAACTTCAGTACTGTATTTTGCCCACCATCTATTTGTGGTCTATTATAATGTTCTTAACTGTTTCAAATTATGATTTCATCAGCAGTCATTTTTGCACTTCTGTAGCTTTCTCATTCTTCTGTGCATTACTCATGAAATGTTAAGTATATACAAATACTAAGTAGCGGGATGTAAGTCTTCACTTTTTTCATTCACTTAGGTCTGAAGGGAAAATTTAAAATGTATTCTCACCACTGCTTTTTTTAAAAAAACAATTTGGGGAAGTGGCATCTCCACAAAAAACTTCCATACACAACAAATTGCATTGTGTGTACATATTTTCATTCAAGTGCAAGAGCAAAAATTCTTGCAGTGATTTACATTTGTTCAGCAGGGTGACATCCCTTTTTCATTGAGGACAAGGACATTTGTGAGTATTCATTACACTGTTAAGGGATACTGATTTCTACATAGGGAAAAAAACCCATCCTATTGAAGTAGCATTTGAATATCTTTTTTTCCTTGTGATACTGTGATAACTCTTTTAGAATATTTCTGAAACTATTATGTATTAAATAAATTTTCTTAGAAAATGCACAGTACAAGGTATATTCTGTAATAAAAGAACTCTTGAAGGTGAGAGAATAAGGTCCATATATGACATATTATCTTTAATCTTCCAAAATACATTGTGCAGCTCTGGCATGGAACAAGGGATCATTTTACTGTGTAGAGTTCTGCAGATCACATTACAGAGCTACTTCTCAAACTCTTTAATAACTGGGCACTCTTAGCATATGTGTTAATATGATCAGAAGAATTTAGAATACACAGGAAAATTATATTAATGATTCACCTTTGAGAAGCAAGTAAGTATTTTCAAATTGTCTTGATCTGATTAAGATCTATGATTATGGCAACAAATTTTAGATTGAGTTTACAATTAAATGCAGCTGGATAGGAGCGTTAAATTTACAAACTTTTTGAAAATGAAAAGCAAAGTGTAATTATACACCACTTCGCCAGTTTTAGCACAGAGTAGACAAATTGCCTCCTTTAGGTCTTTTCCCCACAATTTATTCCATTAAAATAAGATTGTTCACTTTCATGACAGGAAACTCTGAAAGCCTGGGTTTGAATTTTCAGGAAAACTCCCATTACTTTGGAGACCTTTGAAATTGTAATGTTAACACATTGCAATTTAATATGAACAGCTCTAGGTGAATCACAGTATGCAGTACCAAGGCATTTGACAGCATTCCTCTTACTACATTTTGAAGACTTTAATTTTTAAAAACATTTATATTATCTTTTGTAAAGCCTCAAAATTGAAAAGGCTTTCCACTTATGAGGATTAACAAATAATATTAAGCTCAGGAACCTGGTGCTCAAAGCTCTCTGACAGTGAACATCGTACCTCGCAGCTTTGAATTATGTTTGTGTCTCCAGAGCTGTTTGAGAATCTGACAGTAATTCATCTTTTCTAATACAATACGCAATGCATTTGGTACATGTGATGTTGGCTAGGATAAAAAGCTTTCTTCCCTTTTCAGAACTAAAAATAAAACAAATAATAAAACCGAGTGGGGGGAGGCTTTTCAGTTATATTGTGAAAAGAAAATCTTGGTAGTTGTCAATTTTATTTCAAAAGTCATCCAGTCTCAATAGGTGTTGGATCCCAGCACATCCAACAATATCCACTCTCATTCAAGAAACGGTAACGGTACAGGCAGCCTATATATTTGAGGTTACCCTGGAACGTCACAGAGACTTCTCAGCCATCTATTAAAAAGGGACATGTGGCAAGATCTGTGGACAATATGGATACAAAACAAGAAGGAAAAGGCAATTTCCAAATGTGTTTCTTTCTGCAACAAAAGAAAATGATAGTGCTTCCAACAGTGAATTGAGTGTGTGTGCGAACAACAAAAATACTTTATATTATATAGTTTTTTTGCACTTTCTGCTTGCTTAAGAGATCCTGTGAACAGGATTTTTTCCCCTGTATTTCATTTGAAACTATGTGGAGATATTTAGGAAGGATTCAGCTGGCAAGAGAGAAAACACAGGACTGGACAGAAGGAGAGAAATTAGGGGAGGAGAAATTAGGAGAGGAGAAAACCATCAATATAAAGCAACTCTCATGAAAACAAATAAAATCATTGAGGAAGAGAGAGGGCATGTGACAGAGAGGGAGACAACTGACTGGTGAATGCAGGTGTTAGTCCTAACCAGAGTACACAGAAGGAATCGGTGGTCATAATATAAGTTTGATTTAATAAATTCATGCGATAAGAGACAATGGACAGATAACTCTTGTTCCCCATTGAAAAGGAGATTGAAGAGGTTCTGGAAAAGATAACACTTACAGTAGGAAAATAAGGAAACAATAGTTTTGTGGAAGCTTGTGGCTGTGTGTGTGTGTGTCTCTGTGTGTGTGTGTGAGAGAGAGAGAGAGAGGAGAGAGAGAGAGAGATTTCATTATGGATTTTTAAGAAACAAAGGACAGGTCCTCACCATAAGGAAAGTGCAAACTAACTTTCAAAAGTCTGGATGATGATGAAAGAACTACTTGTTAAATTCTTCACCCACATTGATTTTAGTTCCTTTCAATTGATGAAATACCTTGGGAATGAGTTTTCAAGCCCAGCAAAACTCTTACTCTCCACACAAGAACAAGACAGAGAGTGCTATGAGGGGATGCTGATATGTTTTGAGCCTTTCCCAGAAAAAATTGAGCTAGGAAGCTGTAACTGCCACACTATTCTATTCCCCCAGGAAATCAATGCACTTGCGACATCTGTCCTGCAGCTTCTTAAGTCCCTGCAAATAAAATTCTTCCGACTGCTGGTGTAACCACTCATTTGCAGCATTAGTTGCCTCCAGAACACTACCAAATCATTCTCCCTTTAGGTGTTTTTTGAGTTTGGGGAACAGATAATAGTCAGAAGGAGCCAGGTCGGGAGAATAGGGTGGATAGGGCATCACTTGAAAGCTTAAGGATGTCAGTTTTGCCATTGTTTCACCTGCAGTGTGTGACGAGGCATTGTCATGCAACAAGATGACACCTTTGGAGAGCTTTCCTCAGCATTTTTCCTTAACTTCATCAATAAAGCACAGTAATATTTGCATCAATGGTTGAACCCTGTTGGAGGTAGTCCACCAGCAGAACTTCCTTCTTATCCCAAAAAGCTGTTGCCATTTGCTTTTGCACTTACCTTTGCTCTTGGAACTTCTTTGGCCTGGGGGAACCACTGTGCCTCCATTCCTTAGACTGTTCCTTTGTCTCAGGATCATACAGTAACAGTAGATCCATGTTTCATCACCAGTTACTGGTTTGCCCAAGAAATCTGACTCATTTCTTGCAAAATGTTCCAAAACAGTCACTGATGACTCCACACATTTTCTCTTTTGTTTGGTTGTCCAAAGTTTGGGGATCCACTTTGCTGCCATCTTTCTCATTTCCAAGACGTTGTGGATAACGTAACCAACTCTCTCACGCAATATTCTCAGATATATAGCAATACTTTTGGCTGATATTCAGCGGTCCTCCATGATCATGTCATGGATGGTTGTCACATTTGCAGGCACAGAGACAAAAACAGGCCTTCCACTGGGTTTCTCACTTTCATCACCAAAATGGCCAGTTTTAAAATTGACAACCCAACGTTTAACTGTTGCATATGAAGGGTCACTGTCACTCATAATTTTTGACATTTCCTCATGGATCTGCTTTGCACCTTTCCCTTGGAAAAACAGGAACTTGATTATGGTCCTATGCTCTTCCACATTGAACTTTTCTGGAGGTGCCACCATGTTCACTTTGGACCGGAAAATGAAAGTTAAGTTAAAATCATAGGTAGTTGATTTTTGCACTGTTGAATATAGACAAATTGGCCAATACACCCTGCAATTTATAGCTTCCCAGCTCAATTTTTTTCTGGGTAAGGCTCAATACTTATCAGCAGCCCCTCGTACTTCTTCTTGTCAAAGTCTCTATAATTTGTATAAAAATAAAACTACTGTCCTTTCTGCTGCCCTGCTCCTAGGCAACATGACCCCAAAGTCTGTGCAGGCCAGGGCACCTTAGTAATAGGCCAAGATTTAACAAATAATCCTACCAGCAAGGCAGGTGAGTCAAGTGTTTGTGTGAAGGGGATCTGAAGCCAAAAGCCATAAACACTCTCAAGGTTAAGCCAGGCTAGTACAGTAGTGTCTAAAAACATACAGGGAGAATCCAAGTAATGTAATCAAGCAGTCCAAAAGTCAAACAGAGCATGACATGAACAGTCAGGTCAAGATATCAGGCAGGATTTGGAGCAATGCTAAAGTCCTCATCACTGCCTAAGGCGGTCCAGATGATTTGGACTTCAAATCCCAGAATTCTCAGCTTATATTTCCAGTGGTATATAAGGAATTGTAATCCAAAACATCTTGAGTGCCAAAGTTTTGCCACACCTAGCCTAAGGTTTATATAGCTTGATTACTGGTTCATCCCTTTCTGCCTTAGAGCTCCTGCCTTAGACCTTACTCTTTCAGGAGGTGTGGAGAACATAAAAAGGACAGAAATCAAACATAATGTGTGTGTTTTATGTGCTGTTGAATAAATTCTGTGGGTTTCCGAGGCATGGGACGTATTTAAGGAGTGGATTTCAACCCAGGTTCATTGAATCATAGTCTAAAACTATCCATTTCATTACAGTGGTCACAAACACAACTAGGCCTTCTTAAACCTGGCCCATTGGGCACACTGTTTTCCTATGTGGGCGACCACCTAAATATACGTCAGGATAAACTGCTTTATTTATTTATTTATTTATTTATTTATTTATTTATTTATTTATTTATTTATTTATTTATTTATTGGACTTATATACCACCCCATAGCGCTACAAGCACTCTCCGGGCGGTTTACAATTTAATTATACAGGCTACACATTGCCCCCCCAGCAAGCTGGGTACTCATTTTACCGACCTCGGAAGGATGGAAGGCTGAGTCAACCTTGAGCCGGCTACCTGGGATTTGAACCCCAGGTCGTGAGCACAGTTTTAGCTGCAGTACAGCGTAAGCCCAGGTCCCAGAGGGCCAAGCACAATCAATGCAGTAAAAACCGACCCTGTAGTTTACTTGATACAAAGCAGTAACCTGGCCCATGCCCTCAACATAGCAGTATTAAATAGATCTTTGATGCAAGGCCATGCAACCCTTCTGGGAAACAACTATCAGAAATTATAGGTGGCACAGTTGCAGGAAGAAAAAGAAGATGGAGGCAATAATACAGAAAGAATCCTCAGAATTCTGTCACATCAGACAAGGCCAAAGCCCAGTCCCTTAGCTAAAAAAACACCTAAATGGATTGTGGAGGCTACATTGAAAGCCAGGCATACTTTCATGCCAATAAAAACTGTGGGGAGAAACACTGACCGATTCCCTGCTGCCCACATGCTTCTGACTACACTTCAAAAGAGATGATCTATCCACAGGAACTGCTAGAAGGAAAGAGGCCTGCTGAAGTTAAGGGGTTCATTTATAAAACCTAAGCCCCATAACCTCTGTTTGCTAATGCCATGCCATGGCATGTTGTTTCTCTCCTCTCCCAGTTCGAGTTGCGAATTGTGCCCCTTGACGTGCCACAACTCTGACTAGTCAGGGTATTCCCATGCTTCAGCTGTGACCGATTAGCATTTAATTGAAAGAAAATATATCATAATGATGAAGATGATTTCATCTCCTTTGGAAATGCTGTTTTTAAAATAATTGTCACCTAAGTAGGAAATTACCTAAGTTTAATTGAAGTTCAGTATCTACAAATGTAAAGAGCTTGCCACTATCTCCTGAAACTGAAGGAGAAGTTTTTCTTTTGTCAAACTAGATGAAATGTGCAGCTCCCATCTGAAAACTGAACTTCCTTATGTTTTAAAAGGTATATTTTACCTAGTGTGAATTTGGCTTACCTCCCTATCTTGCTTCGTTCTATCATTGGGAGCTGAATTGGGTGCTGAATAGGCTTAATTTGTTAGCCTGATTGTTCAGGCATGGCGCAGTGGTTAAAACGCTGTATTGCAGCTAAAACTGTGCTCACGACCTGGGGTTCAAATCCCAGGTAGCCGGCTCAAGGTTGACTCAGCCTTCCATCCTTCCGAGGTCGGTAAAACGAGTACCCAGCTTGCTGGGGGGGCAATGTGTAGCCTGTATAATTAAAATTGTAAACCGCCCGGAAAGTGCTTGTAGCGCTATGGGGCGGTATATAAGTAAAAAAAAAAAAAATGCTGATGCTGGAGGGCAAATGGCTAGTAGCCAGGACAAGAGACCTGAGCATCTTCTCTAGCTTGACCCTTTGCTCTTTTCTTTTTTAAAAGCAAGTTGGAGGGCACGGAAGGATTTGTTGGCAGGATAGGAGGAAAGCATGCCTGTTGTTTTGTCATTTGGTCATTCTTCACTGTGTTACAAAGAGGATAGCATTGCAAAATGGGGGATGGGGTGAGCTAAGATATGCATTGAAGAGGAATAGACATATTATGGTAACATTCAATAAAATGCATGCTTAACCAATTGAAAATATCCGTTGTATCTTCTTCTTGAATTTATCCTTGCATCTTTTTTAAGCTTTTCCATATTACCCACATGAAGCATTTGCAGGAATCCTGCTTCTAAAATGTCAGTATTGTAATGTAAATCTGAAAAAGCTATGTATTGGCTCAATAAACCACTAAAATACTACAGAAGGATCTTTTACGTGCATTTGTTATTGTTACATGCCATCAAGTCACCTCTGACTTATGGTGACATTATGAATGAGAGATCTCCAACATGTCCTCTACTCAACAGCCTTGCTCACACCTTACTGTACCTATTTATCGGAGTGTTTGAGCAAGCCAGAGTGAGACTGTTCAACTCTGCACGTGATATCAACTTGTGCATTGTACAGTTTCCCCACTGCCATTCACTGGGCTGTATGCCCAAATCCTACAGCTGGAAACAGGATGCATGTGACACTGGGTACAGTTCTATGCACTGTGGCCATACTCTCTAATAATGGCTTCAGGTATTATAGCTGTATTCAGGTTTCTGAATAAGGCTATAGTCTTTGATTCTTCACTCAAACACTCAGCCATTCATACACATAGTAATGCTCTGCTGGTCTTAGTCAGTTGCTGGAAGTGTTTGATTAGACTGTTACTTAGAAAATCTACTCCTTGCTGAAACAACTGATCTTGCTTTCTACTCTAGCATTGATTTTACCATGACCTGCTTCCCCTTGGTTTTCAAATCAGAACTGCTTCCTTTATGAGGTTTCTAAAAAGCCCGAAGCTCTTTGCAGCTATAATTGCCTCATAATATAATTAATGTAACTTAATTGTTCTGAATGTTCTTGAGTCATCTTTCAGATCTCTAATGCATTGAGTCACAGTCCTGATTTCACAGGAAATAATTCCTTGCCTGATAATAGACAGGTGGATATGGTAGTGGTGGTGGAAAATTTCATGCTTCATAGGTGGATGGAAAACTGGGTTTCTTCATGTCTGCCCAAATTATTACATTAGTGTCTACTATAATCTTAAGTAAAAATAAAACAAAACAAAAAAACAGACTGAACTGTCATTTATTGGCTTCAGTCCATCTTTTTTAAAACAAGCAAAGCTACAAACCTGTATGAACTTATTTGGCAATTGAATTCATTGAATTCACTGGGTATTACTTCTAAGTTAACATATATAGTTTGAAATGCTGTTTATGCATCTACATGCTAGAAGTGTTTGACCAGACTGTTACTTTGGAAGATCCAATTCTTCCTAATGCAATTGTGCTTGCTTTCTACTCTGTAAGGCCGATGACATCATCAACCATAGCAGTTTCTCAGAAATAAAACATTTCTGATCCCACCACCATCCCCTGAAGGTCTGGATTCTCCTGTAGAATCCTTTTTACTTTGGGAAAACTGTTTGGGACTGTGGGACAGGGAGAATCTTTAATTTCAGAAAATCACTACTGCTGAAAAGCTCGCCCCAATGGTGGTGATTTTCAGATATTAAATACTTCCCTTGTGACATGGCCCTACCTGCCTCCCCATGATGAAGGATATTCCATGGCAGGCTGAAGACCTCTGTTGAAGTGGAGATTTCAAATATTTTGTTTCTGAAAAATTGCTGCAGCTGATTACATCTTAGTATTATGCACCATCAAGTCGGAATCAACGTATAGTGACTCTAATAAAGTTTTCAAGGTAAGTGAGGTATTTAAGTAGTAGTCTTACTAGTTCCACAGCCTCAGTGAGCTTCCATGGCACACTGACCTTCTAATTCCAAGTCCATCATTCTATGAATTATACCATACAGAATATAAGAACAGGATTTCAGCCGTAGGATTGCACCATTTATTTTTCTGTAAGAAGAATGCTATGTTGTTATAATTGGTATATCATGCTGATAAATCAATGGGAGCTTTAGGTGATCAATCATTTGCAATGCCATCTGTAAATCTTTCATGGCTTCTTTCATTAGAAGTTCAGCTGATTTGAATACTCATAGACTCATAGAATTGTAGATTTGGAAGTGATAATCTAGTCCAGACCCCTGCAAATGGAGCAAATGTACACCTTAAACATTCCACACAGCTACCATCCAACATCTGTTTAAAAATCTTCTATTAAGACTGTTTACTGTCTTCCGGGACAGTCCATTCTGCTGTTGAACAATTCTTACTTTGAGGAAGTTCTTCTTAAATACAGTACATATACTTGAAGTCCCAGCTAGATTAACTTTTGTGTAATCCACAGAGAACCAATGATATTAAAAGGAAAATAAGTGATTTTGCAAAGCATTTTGGAACAGAATATAATTTTCACTGTTGCTGTGAAGTGTTCCCATACAATCTCCTAGTTATTGTTAATACATGTTTTTGGAATCATTATGTTAGTTTGACATCAGTTTCCTGAAGACAGCTGCTTTTACAAATGTTATAAAAAGAGCAGTATGGTAGAGTTGGGCATATTTAGCAATTTATAGGACACCATAATGTATGATTACATAATGGAATATTTTTTCCTCTTGATTACATCAATGAAAATTTTCCCTGTGCTTTACAAGATGTAACTTGGATTAGTCATTTGAGACATTTATTTCTTTTACTAAATGTGTATCTTCTTGATCCCTCCTATAATTCAGATGACCCTAGCTTGATTGTTTGCTTATGTAAAATAAACTTCAAACTTCTCAAGGTGGTTTATATAATAAAAGTTATGCCATTTGCCATCCTGAGGCACAAATATGTAGCAGAATTTGAGCCATTATATGTTTTTACACCTGTGAGGATTTAAGGATACATAGAAGTCCTTTTCCTCCTCCCCCAAAAGGGAGGAAGCACTGAAGAACAAACTTCAGGAAAAATTCATTTTGTTTGACAATACTACTGTTACTTATACTGAGAGAGTATAACATTACTGACATAAATCGCCTCTGGAAGTAAATTCATTTGGTGCATAGCACCTTTCTTAACTTGTAAGGTTCTGTCCTGTAAAATTGGATACAAAGCAATTTTCCATTATTAACTTAGTAAACACTTGCGGTATTGCAGTATCACAGTATAATCTTATTAAGATAGTATCTGATTTAATTATAAGCGCACCATAAATATGTAAAGCACAGAGTAACCTTTGCTGGAGCAGATGTCTGCTGTTTTGAACAGTAATTTAATCGAATAGCACGTGCTTGCTCATTGTGCTATATGTGGTCTAATAACATAGAAGGTCACACCACAAATTCCCTTAACCCTGAGGAACAGATGGCTTGAAGGGAAGTTCTTTCTTTTAGCCTGACAAAACCTTGCATTGAGTAGTTTGCATTGTCTGATTTCCTGTCCTTGATCCACTCATCTGAATACTCTTAAATGTCCAGATTTAATTGACTGAATTGATGGGGCTTTTACTGTATGTGTGTGAGCAAAAGCTTCTGGTAATGGAACTATTGTGAAAGCTAATGGAACTTACCGATAGGAAGCTTTTGGCTTGCCTGTCTCCTTTGTTCACTGTGTTCGGGCTTTAAAAACTTTAAGATCTGCCATGATTCTAGGCTGTACATCTGTTTTTTATGGGATTTGAACACCTAACCAAATTAAATGTTCTTTTTATAGTTACTGGTTATGGTACAAAGGATGTTCACATTTTGTTGCAACATGGACACCACATGTAGAAATGTTACAAGCAGGAATATTCCTCACTGAGGCATAACAATACTGGAGAAAGTATATGGATATATGGTGGACAATGTCTTTTAAAGAAACATCACTACTTCCCTGGAACAGATGGCTTCTGATAAATAGTTAAGCCTTATTGCTCTAAAAGTGCAGAGGCTATTAGATGATCTATATACTGTTGCACTATTGCAATATTATAAAGCATGGTTGGCAGCCAATGTTCTCTCTAAGGTGCATGGGCACGCAGCACATAAGACATAAGACATAAGAAATTTATTTGTCATTGCACTCACAAGTGGGTGCAACGAAATGAGGTGCTCTTCCCCAAGGTAAAACTGGACACCACTACAAAAAAAAGTTAAAATATACACAACACTCACCATACAGATATAGATACCCCGTTTCTCCCAGCAATTAAAATTCCACCAAAAACTTATGACCCTGCATTTAAAGTCAATACACACATGCACATGCAGCCAAGCTGGTGTTTTCTCCCATTTGCTTTTGGTCACAGCTGGAATCTCGTCTGCAGAGGGCGGAGCCTCTGCACAGCACTGCAGAAAATTAGAGGGGACGTTGGTTGGCACTGATCTTGTTTAGTGGAGTTAACTTTAGTAAAATGGCTGGCACTGGACTTATTTATCAGGGATGTATATGTGCTTAGATACTGCATTCAGTATCTTTATATAGATGTGTATTCCTGGTCCCCTGCAACCCAGCCCAAACTGCTGCTGTTCTCACTATAGTCCTGTCCAGGTGTTACACAGTTCCCTTTCTTGAAATTGTTACAAAAGAGCAGCTAGTCCCAACGCTCTGTTATCACTCTCTTTATCTTAATGACAATGAGTCTGAAGAAGAAAGATTCCTGCTCATGTACAGACACTGTACATGAACAGGAAAATTGAGGATTTGCTTGTGTGTAGAACCTACACAGGCTGTTCTACTTTGGGCACATAATGAGGAGGCAGGATTCTCAGGAAAAGATTATGATGCTGGGAAAGGTGGAAGGCAGCAGGAAAAGGGGCAGATCAGATGGGAGATGGATCAGCTCCTCAAAGGAAGCCACAGACTTGTGTTTACAAGAGCTGAGCAGGGCAGTTGCGGACAGGACCTTTTGGAGATTGCTTGTTCATAGTGTCTCCATAAGTCAGAATCAACTTGATACCACATAAAGAGAACAGAGCAACAAAAGCAGAAATCTATTCTCATTGGATTCACTGTTATTTACATGGAGAAAGCAATGATTGAGAGGATAGGGCTGGCCACTCACCTGTAAGTTGTAAACTGAATTCTGTAAGACCTCAGTGGGCCTTGTGTTTCTCCTCATTTCTACCTAATTCATTTAAATTTGGCAAGTAAATAGAACATACACTTCTTTTAAATGTCCTTCAAATGTATGTGGCATATCCAGAGGACTATTGTAGAGGGAAGTTTATGGAGTAACTATTTTATTTTATTTTATTTATTTATTTATTTATTGGACTTATAGGCCGCCCATCTAGACACAGTCTACTCTGGGCGGCTCACAACAGAGAATATAGAAGCAATTAACATATAAAACAGTTATAACACCATTTACAGTACAGAGAATTAAGAATTATTCAAGATGGGAATCAAAAGATATTATGTGGTGCCCAGAGGGAAGGCCTGTCTGAATAGCCAGTCTTCAGTTGGCTTTTGAAACTGCCCAGTGAAGAGGCCAAATGGATCTCGGAGGGGAGGTTGTTCCACAGATGGGGAGCCACTGCCGAGAAGGCCCGGTGTCTTGTTTTTTCTTTCTGGACCTCCCTCGGCGTTAGGCTCCTCAGTCGCCCCTCCTGGCTAGAATAAGTGATACGAGTAGATCTAGGTGGGAGGAGGCGTTCCGCCAAGTAGCGAGGTCCTAAACTGTTTAGGTCTTTGTATGTAATCATTAAAACTTTGAAATCAATGCAGAAGCGAACGGGCAGCCAGTGCAAGGCGACCAGAGTGGGAGTGATATGTTGATGTTTTCTTACCCTGCTGAGAAGTCTGGCCACTGCATTCTGCACCATCTGAAGCTTCCACATCAATCTCAAAGGTAGCCCCACGCATTACAGTGGTCTAATCTCAAGATTAGAAGCACATTAACCAGAGCAGTGAGTGCCCCAACATCAAGATAGGGATGCAGCTGGGCAATCTGCCAAAGATGGAAATAGGCAGAACAGACCACTGACACCTCCTGAGTTTTCATGGTGAGCGCCGGGTCCAGATGTATCCCCAAGCTGCAAACCTCATTCTTCGCAGTGAAAGTCACCCCCCCAAAAGAGAGGGAGTTTCCCAAACCGCCGATGGTGGGTCCACCCACCCTCAGGACCTCCATCTTCTCCGGGTTCAGCCTCAGCCCATTTTCCTGCATCCATTGCAGTACAGCCCCTAAACAGCGCTGAAGGGACAGAACAGCATCCACTGTGGTTGGAGAAAAGGAGATGTAGAGCTGAGTGTCATCAGCATACTGATGGCACAATGCCCCACACCCCCTGATGACTCCACCCAGCAGCCTCATATAGATATTAAACAGCATTGGGGAGATTATCAAACTCTGCGGAACTCCACAATTGAGATTCCACGGTGCTGAATCCCTCTCCCCAAGCTGGACTGAGGGCGGTCCTCCAAGAAGGATCAGAGCCAGGCAAATGCCAGGCCCCCAATTCCCAGCTTGGAGAGCCTCCTCAGGAGGATACTGTGGTCGACAGTATCAAAGGCAGCTGAGATATCGAGGAGGACCAGCAGAGACATTTTACTTCTGTCGGCCTCCCTCAATAGGTCATCCAACAGGGCGACCAATGCCATTTCTGTACCATGGCACGGCCTGAAGCCCAACTAGAATGGGTCCAGGGCATTTGTTTCATCCAAATGCGCCTGAAGCTGATCAGCCACCAGCCTCTCCACCACTTTACTAATGAAAGAAACATTGGTGATGGGTCTAAAATTGGCAATTTCATCCACCACCAAATTCTGTTTCTTCCTAATGGGCCTAATGAGTGTCTCTTTGAGGAAAGGCCCATTAATTATCACTGTGGCCCATGCAGTTGTTATAGGCCTGGCAGCTTTGATTAGCCAGGCCGGGCAAGGGTCAAGGGATGAGGTGGTGGCCCGACAGCGGTCAAGCACCTTGCCCACAATTTCTGGCATCAGTGGCTGAAAGAGATCAAGACCCACCGGGCAAGGCGGAGTGCGGGCCATCTCTGCTCGATCCATTGTATCCAAAAAAGGAGAAAGCTCCTGGCAGATGGCCTCTACTTTAGATTTTTTAAATGCTGCAAATTGGTCAGGTGAGATCCTAGGAGGAGGCCCATCACTCAAACCAATTCCGGATAGGTTGCGGGCTATACTGAAAAGTTCCGCCTGCTGATTTGAAGCCTTGCTTATCTGGTCAGCAAGGTGAACTCAACTAGCAGCCCTTATCTTAGCAAGGGGAAGGTTAGTCACGACCCTGACAGCTTTACGATTGTGAACCATCGGGTTTCGTCTCCACTTGCACCCTAGCCTTCTCCTAGTTTGCTTCATCGCTTGTAATTTCTGATTGAACCAGGACACAGGCCGAACTCTGCGTTGGAGAGGGCGTTTAGGAGTGATCGTGTCTACAGCCCTGGTTACGGCTGTAAACCAGCCTTCCACCAGAGCCTTGACAGGAGCCAGATCAGCCGGTATCCCTGTCATGGAATCCTATAGGATCCAGTAGCCTTTGAAGGCAGACCATTAAAGTCGGTCCTTGCTCCCTACGAGCAAGTAATCTAATAGGTAGTGGTTATTGTGGATATAGTCTCCAAATCTTAAGCTAGATATTAGGGCTCAGTCTTAGAAAAGCATGCTAAGTAATGAAATAATGAGTGGCCCAGGGTGTATATATTTCACTCTTTTCTCTACTAAGAATCTCTGATAACCTCTTGGAGTTGGGTGCAAGACTACCTAAAGGTTTGATCTTTAACTTTTGGAATTAATTGGTTGCCAGAAACCACCATGCCTACAGGTGGGAACCCTTGGCTCAGTAGTTGTCAAACTTGGAGTCCAGATGTTTTTACACTACAACTTCTAGGGACAGTTGTTTAGAGTTATTGTCCAACAATATGTGGACCAAAGTTTAGGAAACACTGACTCAGCCCTTTATCGAGCCGTTATGTGCAGTGGCAGTTACATTTGCTGTTTGGCGCATCTTGGCTGGCGAACATTCCTACACCACTCACAAGCATGTCAAAATTAATGTGTGCTGCAGCCAAACATATCTTCTAAATGTGTAGAAAAATATTGCTACTACAGTTGCTGTGTTAAAACTTCAGATGTCTTGTAATGTCCTTAGTGTTTCATGGGTGAAAATAATATCAATTGAGATGTATTTCGTTTAAATACTAATGTTTGCGAATGATAACATGAGTAATTTCAATATAACAACAACAACAACAACAACAACAACAACAACAACAACAACAACAACAACAACAACAACAACAACAACAACAACAACAACAACAACAACAACAACAACAACAACAACAATAGCCTGCCATCAAGTCAATTCTTACTTATAGTGATCCTTTCCAGGGTTTTCCAGGTAGTGAATACACAGATGTGGTTTACTATTCCTTTCTTCTGGGGGTGCCCTGGGACTGTGCAGCTTGCCTATGGCCAGTCTTTTTCTCTGGAGGCCCAATGGGGAATTAGACTCCCAACCACTGGCTCTGCAGCCAGAGACCTAAACTAGAGATGGGGGTATTCGTATTCATATACAAATACGAATACCCCCACACAGGTGGCAATAACGAGGGTCCAGCCCCATGGGGCCAGATGGTCCACTCACAATTCCACTGCTGTCATGAGCTCTGGGACCCTTCCTGTCACTTCGGAGTTTGCAGTCTGTGAGCCACCGTTTGAGCTGGCAGAGAGGCTTGTCGTCCCACCTCCTCCCAGGAGCGGTGAGCCAATCGCGAGCTCTGGAGTGATAGGAAGAATCCCGGAGTTCATGGCAGTGGTGGAATTGTGAGTGGACCGCCCGGCCCCATGGGGCTGGACCCTTGTTATCGCCATCTATGCAGGGGTATTTGTATTCAAATACCAATACCCCCTCTCTAAACTAAACCATTGAGCTATCCAGACAGCTACTACAGTGGTGCCTCACTTGACAACATTAATTCATTCCAGCAAAATCTGTGGAGCGAAAACATCATCAAGCAAAATAAAAAAGCCCATTGAAATGCGTTGAAAACTGTTCAATGCATTCCAATGGGCTGAATACCTGCTTGTCCAGCAAAGATCCTCCATACAGTGGCCATTTTGAGGTGCCTGTTAAGCGAAAAATGCCTCCTAAAAACAGCAGGGAGCCATTTTGAGCAGCCGGTGGCCATTTTGAAAACCCGACGACCAGCTGTTTTGATTGTCGTAATGCAAAGAATCGGTTCCTGAAGCAGGGAACCAATTATCGCAAACTGAAAAAAACCCATTAAAACATCATTTTGCGATCACAATTGCGATTGCAAAAACATCATTGTGAAGTGGATTTGTTGTTATGCAGGGTAATTGTTACGACTGCATTCCATTATATATTTATTTATTTAAAATTGTCTACCCTGTCTTTCTCCCTAAGGCGTCTTACCACATTAAAGGGCAATATTTAAAGCTAAAAACAGTACGTACACAAATATTTAAAAGGATCAAGCAAACACCACAACAAAAATGGTAAACAAAAGCAACACCAAAACCACATTCAGAGCAGCAAGGCACAACATCCTTACTTAATCCTGTGTTAAATAACCTTTTTTCCTTACTTCCTTCTCACAATAATCCTGTCTGGAAGGATGCACGGGGCCAAGATCACTCAGTGTGTTTAATGGTTCCGTGTGGACTAAAAGCAGGATGTCTAAATACCAATCAAAGTCTTAACTAGCTAGTTCTCAGACCTTTATGCTGCAGTTAGTCTTATTTCCATTTATCTGGATGGAGCCTTATCAAACTGAACAGGACTTATTTCTGAATAGACACCAGAATTGTTCTGTCAAATTTAGCAGAAGCTAGCAATAATGCACAAGCTATTTTAAAAACCCTGCAGAACTATAACAAGTGCATGCATTTATGAGAGAAATGGACCTAAAACAATAAACGGGTCCTTAATATCTCTAAGCACTAGAATATTTAATTTCTATGTCAGTGTTTTGATGAGGGTAAATAAATTATCTTGCTGAATTAATCATTTTATGTTTAATGAAAAATAGAAATACAAAAATGCTAATATGACTGGAGGGGATAATTGTTTATACTGAAAATACTATCCTGCTGGAAGTTAATTTCATTTTCATTATTTCTATAAGAAAACATGGAGAAAGCTAACAAACAGTCCTATAAGATACTGAACATTACACTTCTTTTTAAGATAAAATTAATTTTCTAAAGAAAATGCTTGGTGTAACAAATTTAAAGCCATCAGAATCAGGATTTTGTCTGTGCATTTACCATATGTTATCATATGGGGTCTTTTTCATATTGCTCATTCTCTTCATATTTAAATGTTTTACACAAAATTGCTTTCAAGACTTTTCTACATGAACAATGTGCATTAGCAACAGCTGATGCCTTATTTGCTAGAAATCTCTAAACAAAGTTAATAAATTGCAGATTAGCAGGGCAAGGCTGATAATTTTCATAGAAATGGCTGTGATAACTACATTTTGGAAGATATGTTTTTAAAAAAGCCAAAAATCGTTAAAGCACTTCTTAAGTTTTTGGCATTCGTCGTATATAAAGTGAAATATGCTACATTCTAGGATCTTGCATGTACTGTGGATTGTTAAGCAATTGTTTGTTATTAAAGACAAGATACTGGATAGGATGAACCACTGTGCTACAGATCAGAATGTTATTTTTAAAGGAATCCATTGAGTTACTCATTATTTCTAATCAGCCAGTTTTCCACTACCATTATCACTGTTCTGATCACACAAAGAATTGATTGCATAATTAATGCATTGTATTGACATTATCAACAGCAAAAAACCCACAAAGAAATACTCTATGTTTGCTTCCAGCAGCTAGTTCTGCTTTTGAACTTTGGAATGTTTTATCAAAACTCAAAAGACAAAACCAAATTTGTTATTTAGAACTAATGAGAGAAATCTGAAAATTTCTGTCAAATATCTTTTAAAATACCTTAACATGCCCTCTAAAAATAACCCTTGAAAATAATTAGATGTTACTGGTTACATCTACATAATATAGGTGTTATTTCTTACACTGAAAAAGTAACTTTGTAGCTACCATTTGTGTTATTTAATATAAAATGTAATTCATCGTCGTTTAGTCGCTTAGTCATGTCCGACTCTTCGTGACCCCATGGACCAGACCACGCCAGGCCCTCCTATCTTCCACTGCCTCCCGGAGTTGTGTCAATTTCATGTTGGTTGCTTCGCAGACACTGTCCAGCCATCTCATCCTCTGTCGCCCCTTCTCCTCTTGCCGTCACACTTTCCTAACATCAAGGTCTTTTCCAAGGAGTCTTCTCTTATCATGAGATGGCCAAAGAACTGGAGCCTCAGCTTCAGGATCTGTCCCTCCAGTGAGCACTCGGGGTTGATTTCCTTTAGAATTGATAGGTTTGTTCTCCTTGCAGTCCAGGGGACTCTCAAGAGCCTCCTCCAGCACCACAATTCAAAGGCATCAATTCTTTGGTGGTCTGCTTTCTTTATAGTCCAGCTCTCACTTCCATACATCATGACAGGAAAAATCATAGCTTTGACTATTCGGACTTTTGTTGGCAAGGTGAGGTCTCTGCTTTTTAAGATGCTGTCAAGGTTTGTCATCGCTTTCCTCCCAAGAAGCAGGCGTCTTTTAATTCACTCTACGAGGCCGTTTCTGCGATCGCAAAACGATGCCCGTATAGGCTGTGATTCACAGAGCGCAACCATTTCGGGGCTTCCGGCAGCGTTTTCGCGCGCTCCCCTTGCTTACCAAGGGCGCGAAAACGCTGCGCCCCGGCCCCTTTCGGTTGTTCCGGCGGCCATTTTGGACCTGCCGGACAGCTGATGGCAGCCATTTTGGCGCCCTCGTTGTGCGAGGGGAGGGCGCGAAAATGGCTGCCGGCCCCTGGGAAACATCGCACTATGGTGAGTATTCTATGGCATTGGAATGCATTAAACGCTGTTTAATGCGTTCCAATGCCTTTTGGTGTTCCGTAGTGCGATGTTTCCCACAGTGAAGGTTAATCCGGAACGGATTAACCTCGCTGTGCAGGGCACCACTGTACACTGCCTCTCTTTGCTATCTAAATCTGAGGAAGCTACTTTGGCTGTAGATCAGTGTCTGGTATAAATAATGGACTGGATGAGAGTGAATAAATTGAAACTTAATCCAGACAGGACAGGGTGCTTCTGGTCAGTTGAAAGGCAGATCAAGGAACATGGATGCAGCCAGTACTGTATGTGGGGTTACACTCCCATTGAAAAACAAGGTGCACAGGTTGGGGATGTTCCCGGATTTATCCCTGAACCTAAATGCCCAGGGCTCAGCAGTTGCCAGGGGTGCATTTGCACAATTAGAACTAGTGCACCAGCTACATTCATTTCTCAAGAGGTGTGATCTGGCCACTGTGATACACGGCACAGTTACTGCCAGCTGGATTACTGTAATGCACTCTGTGGGACTGCCGATGGAAAATGTAAGAAAACTTCAATGAGTTCAAAATGGAACAGCTAGATTGCTGACTGGGGCTGGTTACAAGGATCAGATAAACCACCTGTTACTGCAGCTCCATTGGCTGCTGATCAGTTACTGGGCACAATTTAAAGTGCTGGTTTTAACTTATAAAGCCCTAAAGGTCCTTGGTTCAAGCTATCTCAAAAATTGTATTTCTTATTATGAGTCAGATTGGGTGTTAAGATCATCAGGAGAGGTCTTTCTCTCCGTCCCAACACCTTCACAAGTGCATCTGATGGGAACACAGGAGAGAGCTTTCTCTGTTGCTGCTCCCAGACTTTAGAACTCCCTCCCACAGCAGGCCAAACTGGCCCTATCTTTGCTGTCCCTCCACCAGCAGGCAAATACCTTTCTCTTCAAGCAAGCCTTCCCTCAGTAACCAGCTACCTGTGTGATTTTAGATAGATTGTTATGCATTACTGCTTAGACTTGATTTATAGTACTACCTCTGTTTTCCACTTTTGTGTTTTCCATTTCTCAGAGTGACATTTTTAAAATTTTGGTATACTTACTGATCTTTGCCTTAATATTGCCTGTTAATGATGTGAGATGCCTCGTTATCCATTGTTTCAAGTGTTAAAATATATCTTTAAGTGATAGTATACTCATTGTTTTCAACTTTAAAAATTGTCTATCATTGTTGTAAGCCGCCTTGACTCCTTTTCAAAGAGAAAGGTAGGTTAAATAAATAAATAAATAAATAAATAAATAAATAAATAAATAAATAAATAAATAAATACATACATACATACATACATACATACATACATACATACATACATACATACATACATAGGTATGAAGAAATGTAAAGTACAGCATAGATCAACACCTCTATACTATCATATGTGAGCAGAGGTGGATGTTTAAAAAGTATGACCTTTGCAAAATAATCATAAGTGAGATATGTCAATTGACTTTAGAGGCCATTGGGTATTTGTGAAAATAGAATGTGAGATTTTCTATCATGGCAGCAGAATTGGAGGATGTTTGGCTAAACTGGGGTGTAGTTGTAGGTGAGGTGTGAGAGGTGCATTTATACAGGTTCGCTCCCCATTGATGGTACAGTGGGTCATGGGATCCCTCCATGTGTGGCTAGTTTAGCACAGTTCTTGATTAGTGGGAGTTGGTGGTGTTTCCATAGGTTCTTTGGCAGTGTCTGTGCTGTCTTTGCTTGTTCTTGTTCTGTGCTTCTCTTTTCTCCTCCTCCACTGAGCATATATAATATTAATAGCCTTTCCACAAGCAGAGTGGTGACATACCACTCTTCCTGCCATGCATCAGAATAATTGATGTGTAAGATTGCTCTGTCCACTGCCAGTTCTGAAATTTTGCCAAGCACGGTTCATAGAGCAAACTCTGCCTTTAGTGTCTTATTTTGTGTTTCTACCAGGAAGTATTTCTACTTTCATAAGCCCTACAGGGCAATCACTTTTATTCTATTCCCATGGTGAGGTCAGGAATGGAGGAGCAGAACTGTAGCACATAATGCCAGCTCTCTCCACATGCTTGCAGAAAATAGTTCTCAAATTAGGGTTATGTAGATCTGATTTTATGGCTCATGCTCTGAATTTGTTACATTAAAACTTTACCGATTTGTAGGCAGATGTTTGTACTCTTTCTTTATAATAGAATAATTTGAAAATGAACCATTAAGCTGACAGTTACACTACTGTTCGGGTGGATAAGTAAAATTATGGTGAATATTCTTAGACCAATTGTTCCGTTTATGATGATAGTGTAAATTACAGGTATTCTGAAAGGAAAAAAAGAATGACAAATATAACTAACATTAAGTATAAGGTTTCCTTTAAAGACATTCTCCCACTTGTCATTCCTGTAATATGTAATTACTGCAAACTCTTTTTGAATGTTTGGCACTCATTCTTTGCAGAAAATCCACTGGATATTACCTGCTACTGTCACGCCAAATGATTACTGCTCAGTATTAAATATTGTTGGGTGAGGAGCAGTTGCTTTGAATATGGATACTCTAGATAATCTCATATGCAGTACAAGGCTCAACAAATTTCCTTTTGCACATACTTTTCAAACAGAAGGCTTGGTATGGAGACTCTTGAGCACTTTCCCAGATCAGTCCAACACTTTTAATGCACAAGATTGCTTCTGCAATGTGTCTAATAATGTAAATCTGATTTCGCTTGTAATTGTGTCCGTCTCTTTCACTTCTTCAACTTTGTAATTAGTGAACAGATCCTTGTTCATTTTTCCAGTTATGTACTCATATTGAGTAAAGAGCTGATCAAGTGTCAATGCATGCATCCTTGTTTTACCTTCTTGGAGATTATATCTTGAAATGAATGGAGGAGGAAGGCAGTGTTGCAACATGGGGATGGCACTGATTGAGGACTGGCCCTATAGTGAATCCCAGGGAGAGAGTCATCTTGAGCAGCGTAGTACTCGGGTCAGCCATAGAGCCACCATTGGCACCTGTGCCCATAGCTAGAACTGCTTGCCATTTGTGGTTGAGGGCTGCATCTTGGCTGGGAGAGGAAAGAGGAAGCAAGAGGCAGCTCTGAGAAAGAACTCAGTGTTTAAGATGAAGATAGCAGCAGTTGCAGCAGTGCCTGCTGCCTACAGCAGAGGAAGAGCAGAACAGCCATCCCACGAGGGTCTTTACTGTTCTAAAATGCATCTCATCTCTCTCCCAACTGAAATTCATCTGGCGCCAACATTGATGACATTTCGGCGCCAGGTCAAAACCTTCCTGTTCCAGAAGGCTTTTAATTGAAATAACATCAACTGTGGGTCCTGGTGGCAATTTTAATTATATTTTAATCATTTTATCTTTTATTGTATTTTAATTGAATTTTAATTGTTGAAAGCTGCCCAGAGACCTTTGGGTAGAGTAGGCGGCATATAAGTTAAATAAATAAATAAATAGATAAATAAATAAATAAATAAATAAATAAATAAATAAATAAATAAATAAATAAATAAATAAATAAATCTCTTTCAACTGGTTTATAAAGAGTTCACTCCCCATCTCAGATAATAGGAAAGGTTGTACTGCCTCTGCAAGCTTCAACTAGTTTATCTATGTAATAACTAGTAATAAATAATCATAGACTGTTATCACTGTGTGTGATATCAGCCCAAATCCTCTTACTCTGGCATATCTCAAATGGAGTAACATTTGGAGGTAACTGTTGCAAGTTAAGAAATCACTGTAGTCATTATTAATTCATTTTGATTTGTGTGATTCAGTGTGCAACTGATAACATCTATGGTGAATTCTTAATTTGAGGTAACAGTCCTCCAAAGGTTATAACGTTTGTGTAGCTATGCAAGAAGATTTTTTGCCAGTGGAAGATGGCAGACCTCTTATTAAATTCAACATGTTGTTATGTGTTTCTTGGAGACATCCAAGATCCAAGCATTGGCATCAGCTCGATTTGATCCTCCCTAGACGTTCTAGCCTTCCTAGGATTATTTATTTATTTATTTGATTTATATCCCGCCCATCTGGTCTGGTCGACCACTCTGGGCTTATGATCACACGCGGTTACCAGAGTGTTGATTGTGATACTGATCACTCCCGGTGTGTAGTAGAGTAAAATTGTGAACAAAGAAACTGTATCACACAAAAAAGGAAGGAAGACCACGTATTGACAACAGCAAGATTCGCAATCAAAGAAAAGTGGAGAAATTTGCCCAAGCGCTTAGGAAACACTTCCAGGCCCGGCTGAGGCAAATGCACCTGAACATTGGGAACATTTTAAGAATGCTGTCTATAACACTGCCTTGTCCACATTTGGCAAGAAGACCAAAAAGACGGCCGACTGGTTCGAAGCCCATTCGGAGGTGTTGATGCCAGCCATCGAGGATAAGAGGAGAGCTCTAGCAGCATACAAAGCCTGTTCTAGTGAGTACAACTTGCAAGCTCTTTGAGCTGCTCGTAGCCAAGTCCAACAGACTGCCAGGAGATGTTCCAACGA